>NC_138210.1:70795309-71255309 GCF_964194415.1 Vipera berus
GTTCTCATTGGCGACTCTGGAGTTGGGAAAAGCAACCTCCTATCTCGCTTCACCCGCAATGAATTCAACCTGGAGAGCAAAAGCACCATCGGTGTAGAGTTTGCCACCAGGAGCTTTCAAGTCGACGGCAAGACCATCAAAGCTCAGATCTGGGACACGGCTGGGCAAGAGCGATACCGAGCCATCACATCTGCTTATTACCGTGGCGCTGTGGGGGCCTTACTGGTGTACGACATCGCCAAGCATCTCACCTACGAAAACGTGGAGCGGTGGCTGAAGGAGCTGAGGGACCACGCGGACAGCAATATTGTCATAATGTTGGTGGGCAATAAAAGTGACCTGCGCCACCTGCGAGCGGTTCCAACAGACGAGGCCCGAGCCTTTGCAGAGATCTATCGCATCGTGTCCCAGAAACAGATGTCCGACAGACGTGAAAATGACATGTCTCCAAGCAACAACGTGGTCCCGATCCACGTCCCTCCGACCGCGGAAAACAAACCAAAGATGCAGTGTTGTCAGAATATATAACAAGATCAACTGCTGGAAAAGCTGTGTATATTTCCCCAGATCTGAATGGAAGCGGAGCTCGAGCTGACATTACTTTTCTCTCTCGTTCTCCACTCTCTTCCCCCACTTTTTTTTGCTTCAATTACACATTGTCTGTATTTTATTCTCCTCTCTCCCATTTGCTCATTTTGTCACCGTTTCTTCTCTGTCTTCAACCTCAGTTCTGTGACTCATCTCTTTTTACACGAGGTTGCAGCATTATCGGAATGCGAGTGTCCTGCAAGGCAAAGGTTGCTAACAGTCACCGCGGATTTTTCCTGCCTGGCTCACCTGAGGAGGGAGCAGAGATGGGTTCTTTTGAACTTCCACCATTCAGACATTCCTGTCAACACAACTCACATTTGATAACTCCCTCGTCCACTCTCTGGCCCCAGTGTTAGATGTCGCCTCTTGGCCTGTCACATCCTGCTGCCCTGCAGACTACAGCTCCCATCGTCCCTTTCAGCCATATCACTGGCCAGAGATAATGGGAGATGTAGCAAAAACGGGCCAGGAGAATGCCAGGTTGAGAAAGCCCATCGTTGCATTCAATGGGCAGTTGTCGGCCTGGTCTGGGCCCTTGTTTCAAATTGTAGATTGTTTGTTGGGCTGCCTTTGTTTCAGACCAGTGCTGTGATCCTGTTTGGAAGGCAAAAGTCGGGGATAACCTCCGCGAACATCTCTGGGCCTAATGGATTAGCATCGTGAGCTGAGCCTCTTGTCCCTCCCTGGCCAGCTGGCCTGTGGCCTCGCTTTTGGAATTGGCTTTGTTAAGGCTGCACACCTGTAGCCTTTCGATGGGTTTTTATTCAGTCTGAGCAGATGGATGACGTCTCCCCTTGCAAGCCAGCAGAGGGATCAACCATCTCAGTGATGCCGCAGGGCGGATTAAATTAACGCAGTCCACCCGGTTAAGGCCCAACATCTGTTGCTGGATGTTGAATGCCACGTAGTTACCATCAGAGGGAAGTGCCATCTCGCTCTTCTCGCTAGTCCCCGTGGCTTGTCGTCGCGGCATTTAGTGTGTCGCGCGATCCAGTATGGGCCCTGGGGATCATTTTGCACGGTGCGCATGTACAGGTTATGGAGAAGGCTTGGAGATGGCTGTTAGAGCTCCTAAGAGACCCTTTTGACTTTTTTTAATGAGAATTGTCAGCAAAAGTGGCACTGGTTCCTCCCCCGCCCAAGACTGGCTAAGCTGGTTTAGTTTCTCAGGGGGGCCCAGTTCCTGGCCTGGAAGCTCTTGAGTCTCTTCCCTCAAGCGGTTGACCACTTTTGGCTTCCTAGAACAGAGGACATTCCTTCACCTCATTCCTCCATGCACTGTTACGGTTTGCAGCCCACGCTGCCTGCTCGTCTGCAGCACTGTTCAAAAGAGGGGTGGGGTATGCCCATCAGCACATACAGAATTGTGTGGTGTTTGGGAAGCCAAGTTGAAGAGGAAAGAGTCCCTGGTTTACAGGGAGAAGGAAGGAAGGAAGGTAGGTTGGTTCTCGCAGATCTGTTCTACCTGCTGTGTTGAAGGCTGCCCCTGCTCAGTTTGTCTGCCAGTCTTGCAGTGCTCATGACGTGTAAGGCACACCGAGGGCATTGCTGTAGTCCGGTCATCCATTAATTCTCCCTCTCCCTCTCTGCACACATTTTTTTGGTTTGTTCTTTCCCTTCCCACCTCTTTTTTAATGTTTGTGTGTAAATTGCTTTGTACTGTATGCACATTCTGTACCTTGAGTATTTTTTAAGATTGATTTAAAATTATTCATTTTTGGAATTCTAATAAAGAATCATAGGGGATTGTTCAGAGGTTATGGAGTGAGCTTCTTTGGAATTAGACTCTTGATGGGCATTTGATATTTAAAGGGGAAGGACGAGTGCCCTTGAGCCGCCGGAAGATGATTGGAATTAACGTGTGAATAAATTATGTTTCAAATGTTTCTAATTGTGGGAGAAGAAATAATATTCTTTAGATTTTGCTAAAGCTGGAAACTTTAGTGCAAGAAATCTTTTGAAGATTTTTAGTGAACTCAAGGTATTTTTTTTAAAGTGTGCATTGTTACTCCTCACAAAACATACACACAATAAATCACTGATACCTGCTGGATCTGTTCATATTCTATTTTTTGAAAAAGTGGTAGAAAATAAATGTGATAGCTTCAAAAAACACTTTCAACAACTAAGCATCTATTTTATTATAAATCTCCCTTAAATTATTGTCTTTGTCATTTGCTCATTTAAAAAAAAAATAGTTGAACCATTAGCCAATTACTATCTCATCATAACAAAATAATTATCTCCTAGAGGAATCACCATGTTTTCTTAACTAGGCCAAAATACCAAGGTTACATAGAAGTGAATGATATTCAACAACAATAAAGATATCAGCTTGGATATAAAATAACATTGGAACTGCAGGGAGTTTAGCACAAGGGTGATAATGGCTCTCTACCCTCTGTTCTCCTTTGCCAGAGTATCTGTTCAAATCCTGATGGTGTTCAAGATACAATTTTGCACTCATGTGGATCTTCAAATAGAAAATGATAGATTTTCTCATTACATGCATTATCAGATATACTAAGCCTTGGATCAATCTTTAGATAAAGTATTGGATTATATGTACTTCCTGATCAATAGGTTGGGAGGGAAAACATTTTCACAATAACAAAATTTTGAAAATGTTTTTTCTGATATTTTTGGTGCACAAAGTAGTTACTCTGAGATGCCCTGTGAGTAATGCTTTCCTTGTTCCACATGAATGGTATCAGCCTGGTGACCTCATCATTGGTGGGATGGCATCTCACATGGGTTACCACCATTATGATATTAAATTTAGTGAAAACCCTTCTATAAAACCTTATGAAATACCAACGTAAGAATTTTTTTCTCTATCTAATCTTACCCAGACTTTCAAAAATCCTTTATATGACTAAAAGTTCTTTGTTCATAAATTTAGGATTTTTGATGTAATCTATGCCTTATATTTTTTGAGTTGTATCCAGTTGTGAGAGAAGAAATAACCTTTAGATTTTTCCAAAGTCCTTGACATGAAATGTACAAAATTTAAGAACAAGGAGTCTCTATTTGAACAATTACTGACATAAAGAATTTTTTTAAAAAAGATTTGGCATTATCTCTCTTAGCAAAACATACATGCAGTAAATTAGTGATACCTCCTGAATCTATTCATATACCATATTTTGAAAATGTGATAGAAAATATACTACTTTGAAAAAGGCCACTACATGTATTTGTTGTAGTACATATTTGTTGGAAGTTATGGAAATGCTGTGTAAAATTAATTTGAACTCTGAACAAATTATTAAGCATTTTAGGAAAGCTATTGTCTTCCTACTACCATAAGATGTTTCTTACTTACATAGAAATGATGCCACCTTAAAGGTCTTGTAAAAATTCAATGGGGGATTTAAATTATTTGTAGCATAATCACCAAATTTCATCAACACGTCCTTGCCTTGGCCTTTGCTGTGAAGGAGATCAATGAGGACTCCCAATTCTTACCTAATGCCACTCTTGGGTTCCACATCTATGACAGTTACCTCAGTGCAAGGATGACCTATCGCACCACTCTGGACCTCCTTTTTAAATCCCATGAATTTGTTCCTAACTATAAGTGTGATAGCCAGAAGAATCTCGTGGCTATTATTGGGGGATTGGATTTTGTGACATCATCTCATATTGCTGAAATTACAAGATTCTTCAAGATTCCACAAGTAAGTGGTGAAGTGTTGTTATGAAATAATTAAGGAGCATTAAGATTAGCTTAGGTTTGTAAAAAGATGTTGTACCTTCTTAAGGTCTATTAGTTAGCACAATTTTGAAATTACAATGCCAAATATAGAAGTGAATATCTGTAGACATTCCCTACGTGAGGAAAAATGTGAACATAGCATTCTTTGCTTCTATCAAAAGAATTGATCAATTATATGTGTTTGAAGTAATTCCAAGAAATTCCTTTCCATATTTATACTTAGAAGAATTTCACAAAAACAATTCCTTCCTTTGATACATTTTATATGAAAAGTAAATCAGGAAAATTACATTTGATCTAACAACTCAAGAGAATACTACTCCACTTTCTTGCAGCTGACATATGGCTCCTTAGCCCAAGAGGAATTTGAGAACAGTAAGCTCTCTTCACTTTATTTCATGGTCCCAAAAGAGGACCATCAGTACATTGGGATTATCCAACTGCTTCACCGTTTCAGGTGGACCTGGATTGGGATTTTTGCTGTTGGTAACAACAATGGAGAAAATTTCTTACAGAAAATGCAGACCTTACTTGCAAAGAATGGAATCTGCTCCGCATTCATACAAAGGCTTTCACGAGTACACCAGGAAGACTTCCCAGAAATTTATGAAACAATCTCAATTATTTCATGGAATTGGATAAATAGCAAAGCCAATGCATTTATTGTCTATGGAGGAGCATTGGCAATTATGTGGCTAAGAATTGTCACATTTATAGCAGATCCTGAAAGGAAGGAAATTTCATTATTGAGAAAGGTGTGGATCATGACTGCACAAATTGATTTTGTATTATCAGGATTCCAAATCAGTTGGGATCTCCAGATGTTTCATGGGGCTATTTCATTCTCCGCTCATTCAACAACAGTTGTAGGTTTCAAGGAATTTCTTCAGGCCGTAAATCCTCTTTCAGTCTACAGAGATGAGTTTCTTCAGGAAGTTTGGGAACAATTATTTGATTGTTCATTTCAAAAACCAGAATTACATGAAACACATAGTAGGCTGTGCACTGGCGAGATGAAGCTAGAGGATCTTCCTGGACCTGCCTTTGAAATGGAAATGACTGGCCAAAGCTATAGTATCTACAATGCTGTTCATGCTGTGGCTCATGCTTTGCAAACTCTATGCACATTACATTTCAATAGAAAAAAAACTATGATGTGTAAAAATCCTGATCTTCCACATCTCCAGTCTTGGCAGGTATTCCCTTTGCACTGGACACTTCTTATATTTCAATAAGCAGTTTGACGTAGAATTATACTTTCAACCCATTGTGTAAAGTCTTAATATTATCTGCATTTGGAATCAAGCTTGAGAAAACAACTTAGAAATAAGTTGGAATTTCCTGATGGTGAGAAAAATTAACAATGAATTAGTGGAATAGCTTGCCTTCAGAAGTTTTGGATGCTCCAACACTGGAGATTTTTAAGAAGAGAAGGGCTGCATTTTATCTGAAATAATAGAGCGTCTCTTCCTTGAGCAAGGTTTTGGATTAGAAGACCTTCAGGTCTCTTCTGACTCTGACATCCTGTTCTGTCTAAAATAGATACAGAAAAAGTAGTTTCTCTTATTATTCTGGTCATTGAGAAGCTACTGTATAAAGTTTGGTTTATATGTCAGCAGACATTATTGACTAAATCATCATACATTGCACAAGATGAGGTAGTTAAAGTGATAATTTAGATTACTTGTCATTGCCTTCTCCAAAAACAATCAATTCCCGAAGAACCTTGGTCCTTTTTAGATGTGGCATGCATAGAATGAAACATGAAACATGTTTACAATAATCTCTTTCTTGCATCTCTCTGAGGAGGAATGCTTGGATCTCAGATTCTAAAACCTGGCTAAAGGACATTAGTCAGACAGACTGTCAAATAACTTTATATCAATGAGGAAAGATTAGTTATTTTTTTATCTTGAATTAGTTGTTTAAGTAGTGAACCTAAAACATAACTAAAGGAAGTTACAAAAAACCAGAATCTTTTTTACATTGTGCTTCAGTTCATTCTTTCCTTTCCTTATATTAATATTAAATTAGGTATATAGTGTGGACGTGTACATTATCATGCAATATTGATTATCCAAATTCTTAGCACACATATTTAATTATAGTTATAGCAATTGGAAGAATGACTGAATGAAACTTTAATATGCTTTTATCCTCTCTATTATATAGCTCTCAACAACCTCTTTCATTCTCTTTCAATTAGCTCCATCCATTTCTTCAAGGCATTTCTTTTAACAACTCAGCTGGGGAGAGAGTGTTCCTGAATGAGAAAGGGGAAGCAGCAGGTGGATTCGACATCACCAATTTGATCACTTTTACAAACAAATCCTTTCAGAGAGTTAGAATTGGAAAGATGGATCTACAAGCTTCAAAAGGGAAGGAATTATCCATGGATGAAGATTTGATTGTCTGGAGTCCAGCTTTTAACCAGGTATTGAATTAATGAATCCACCATGCCTTAATCCTTTAGGATCCCATATTGAACATAGTCTCTTTAGAAATCTAATTTCTGAGGTTTTTTTTAAATAAACAACGGCATATTCTATCAACCGGAGTGAGAGGACGACTGAGGTTGTCCCTTGGATTACCATCTCAGGTGAGAGCTGAGATGGCCCTGCGGACTAAGAGATATGCCTACTGGACTTCTTTTTTCAGCTATATACCATCATTGAGCGATCCTTTGGACATATTTATAACATCTGCCCTAAGAGACTATCCTAGTGCTGTATGGTTTACCGTTACTCCGAAGCGGACTTCTATGCCCTTAGGGGGGTTCCTGCCTCATGGGCGCGACCTGTCGCCTGTTTCCATACTCCCCTTAATGACGAGCCCAAGCTCTGGGACTCCGAGAGGTGGCTGGGCTTAGATAGGGGCCTCGAGTTAAGACGTGCTAAGAGGCCCCTGATAAAATTTTTAGCCGGTTATTTTAAAAGGTTAGGGAGGGGGAGGGAGGGGGGGTAGGGAGGGAATCTTTAACCGGCACTCAGTCTGGTCCTGTTAGAGGTCCTGACGGGATGGGGTCGGGGGAGGTGGCTGCTGGTTCTGGGAATGTGGGGGTGGGGCTTCAAATCCCCACGGCGATAGGGAATGGCAGCAGGTGTTTGCGCGGAGGGCCATATCAACATCTGGGATCGCGCCCCCGCTATCTCCGAGCGGTGGCGCGCTCCGACCCTCCGGTTAGCACCCTCTTACCCGGGGATGAGGGTGATCAGGCCCCTGAGCTCAGGTTGGTCTATTTGAATGCTAGATCCATAGTTAACAAAGCTCCCCTCATCCATGATCTGATCGAGGAGGAATGTGCGGATCTAGCATGCATCACGAAAACTTGGTTGGGTTCGGAGGGAGGGGTGCCTCTCACCGAGTTATGCCCGCCAGGTTTCCGGGTGCTGCACCAGCCACGGGCTCAGGGCAGGGGTGGTGGGGTGGCAGTGGTTATTCGGGAGACTTTGTGTCCCCGGGAGGCCACCATTGTCCAGATGGCCGGGAGTGAATCCCTTCTCTTGAGATGTGGTCATCGGTTTCAGTTGGGCTTGTTGCTTACATACCTGGCACCCAGCTGTGTGGCAACAGCCCTGCCTGAGCTGCTCGACACCCTCTCAGGGTTGGCGGTGGAGTTCCCCAGGCTTATAGTACTGGGTGACTTCAACCTGCCGTCACTGGGAGAGTCGTCGGAGTTAGCTCGGGAGTTCATGGCCTCCATGACAGCCATGGGCCTGACCCAGGTTATTGAGGGCCCGACTCATGTGGGGGATCATACTCTCGACCTGGTGTTCCTGTTTGGACAGTGGTTGGATGATCTGGGAGGGGGTTCCCCGTCCATCACCCCTCTGTCATGGTCAGATCACCACCTCCTGAGGCTGGTTTTCCGTCATGCCACCCCCCGCCGCTGGGCGGCGGAACCGACCAGGTGGTTCCGCCCCAGGCGCCTAATGGACCCGGATCGGTTCCAGAGGGCGCTTGGGCCTATACCTATCACCCTTACCCACAGCCCAGTCGATGCTCTGGTGGAGGCCTGGGAAACGGCTGCCACCAGGGCACTTGATTGCGTTGTACCCATGCGACCTCTGACCCGGCGCAGATCCCGTTGGGCCCCATGGTTCTCTGTGGAGCTCCGGGAGATGAAGCATCGGAGACGAGGTCTAGAGAGCGGTTGGAGTTCCAGCCGATCCGAATCCGACCGATTGCATTTAAGAACCTTTATAAGGTCTTATCTTGCGGCGATAAGGACGGCGAAGTCTAACTACTTTGCCGCCCTTATCGCGTCCGCAGATAATCGCCCGGCCGCCCTGTTTAGGGTGACTCGCTCCCTCCTTAACCAGGAGGTGAGAGAGGATCCCTTGCAGGGACGAGCCGAGGAGTTTAGTCATCATCTGGCGGACAAAATCGCTCGGATCCGGACCGGCCTGGACTCTGACTGGGCAGAGTCTGATGTGGAGGAATCAGGCGGTCTTGAGCACGTTATCTGGACTGAGTTCGACCCTGTTTCCCCTGATGATGTGGACAGGATCATGGGGAGACTGAGCACCACCACCTGTTTGTTGGATCCGTGCCCCTCCTGGCTAGCTTATGCTGCTCGGGAGGGAACACGAGGCTGGTTCCATGCAGTAATAACTGCTTCTTTGAAGGAGGGTGTCTTCCCTGCTGCCTTGAAGGAGGCGGTGGTGAGACCCCTTCTCAAGAAGCCTGCTTTGGACCCGGCTGCTTTAAACAACTATCGTCCAGTCTCCAACCTTCGCTTTTTGGCGAAGGTTGTTGAGAGTGTGGTGGCGCATCAGCTTCCTCTGTTCCTGGAAGAAACTGATTATCTGGACCCGTACCAATCGGGTTTCAGACCCGGAGACAGCACGGAGACGGCATTGGTCGCGCTGGTGAATGATCTCTGGAGGGCAAGGGACAGGGGTTGTTCCTCTGTCCTGGTCCTATTAGATCTTTCAGCGGCTTTCGATACCATCGACCATGGTATCCTGCTGCAGCGTCTCAGGGGGTTGGGAGTGGGAGGCACCGTTCTACGGTGGTTCTCCTACCTCCAGGGCCGCTCGCAGTCGGTGTCGATGGGAGGGCAGAGATCCGCCCCGAGGCCTCTCATTTGTGGAGTCCCTCAGGGGTCGGTTCTCTCGCCTCTCCTGTTCAACATCTATATGAAGCCGCTGGGCGAGATCATTCGTTGTTTCGGGGTGGGGTATCACCAGTACGCTGATGATACCCAACTTTTTCTTTCCACCCCGAACCAACCCAGTGAAGCCCTCTCCATGATGTTCCGGTGCCTGGAGGCGGTTCAGGTCTGGATGGGGAGAAACAGGCTTCGTCTCAATCCCGCCAAGACTGAGTGGCTGTGCATATCGGCATCTCGGGTTAACCAAGTTATTCCACCTCTAACGATGGGGGGGTGAGGTGTTACCCCCCATTGATAGGGCTCGCAACTTGGGCGTCCTCCTGGAATCACGGCTCAATTTTGAAGATCACATAGGAGCCATGACCAGGGGGGCTTTTGCACAGGTTCGCCTGGTGCGCCAGTTGCGTCCCTATCTGGACCGAGACGCCCTACGCACAGTTACTCATGCACTTGTGACCTCCCGTTTGGACTACTGTAACGCTCTCTACATGGGGCTGCCCTTGAAGACCACTCGGAGGCTTCAACTGGTGCAGAATGCGGCCGCGCGAGTTGTAATGGGGGTCTCCCGATACTCCCATGTAACACCTCTACTCCGCGAGCTGCATTGGCTTCCGGTTGCCCTCCGGGTGAAATTCAAGGTGCTGGTTATTACCTATAAAGCCCTACATGGCCTGGGTCCGGGGTATTTGAGGGAACACCTGCTGCCGGCATCAAACGCCCTTCGCCCAGTGCGCTCCCACAGGGAGGGTCTGCTCAGGGTCCCGCCGGTAAGAGATTGCCAGCGGGTGACACCCAGAGATAGGGCCTTCTCAGTGGGAGCGCCTGCCCTCTGGAACCAGCTGCCGGTGGAGCTGAGGACTGCCCCCGACCTCCGATCATTCCGCCGGGTCCTGAAGACCTGGCTCTTTGAGCTCTCGGGCCTAGGCTGAGGAGAAATTTATTTTAATTGGAGTTTTTAATAGTACAGGGTTGATTTAATATTTTTTAAATTGGTTTTTAACTTTTGTACGGTTGATTTTTAACTCCCTGTAAACCGCCCTGAGTCCTCAGGGAAAGGGCGGTATATAAATGCAATAAAATAAATAAATAAATAAATAAATGTTGCTGATGATCAAGGATTCCTCAAATTGACAAAAGTGATATTACAATGTAAAAGCCATGCTTGCATATTTGGTGTGCATTTCCATTTGAAATCAGAAAAATCAGAAACTGTTTTAAAAACCCTCCTTTTCAAAACATTTATTTTGTTTATTGTAAGGTTCTTCCATTTTCTCGATGCAATGACCCTTGTTTCCCTGGGGACTGGAAGAAAGGGATTGAAGGGGATCAGTTCTGCTGCTATGACTGTGTTCCATGCCTAGAAGGGAAGATTTCAAATCAAAATGGTATGGTAGGAATTCTACCAATTTTCGTTAGACTTAAGCAAATTTAGGATGAATACAATTAATAAAATGAGTTTCACTGATTTGGAATGCCTAGATAACAAATTTCTTTGATTTTCTTCCCAGATATGGATGATTGTTTTGAATGTCCAGAAGATCATTATCCAAATAAAGAAAAGAATGGATGTGTCCTGAAACGGACGGTATTTCTAACTATTGAAGAAACCTTGGGAATTGGTTTAGCTTCTTCAGCTCTTGGTTTCTTTTTCTTGACATCTTTGATACTTGGAATTTTTATTAAGCACAGGGAGACTCCCATTGTCAAAGCCAACAACCGGTCCCTCACCTACACGCTGCTTATCTCTCTTCTGCTCTGTTTTCTATCTTCTTTGTTCTTCCTCAGCCAACCCGGTAAAGTGACCTGCCTTCTCCGGCAATCAACTTTTGGAACCACGTTCTCAGTGGCTATTTCTAGCGTGTTGGCTAAAACCATCACTGTGGTTCTTGCTTTCATGGCCACTAAACCGGGATCTCAGAGGAGAAGATGGTTAGGGAAAAGATTGGCTTATTCTACTGTCCTTTCCTGCTCCTTTTTCCAAGTATGTAGTTGTATTCTTTGGTTGTCAACATTTCCCCCATTCCCTGAGTTGGACATGCACTCACAGCTCCAAGAAATTATTTTACAATGCAATGAGGGGTCAGCTTTCTTATTTTTTTGTGTATTGGGCTACCTGGGTGTCTTGGCTATTGCCAGCTTTATTGTGGCTTTTCTTGCCCGTAAATTACCTGACAGCTTCAATGAAGCCAAGTTCATCACCTTCAGCATGTTGGCTTTTTGCAGTGTGTGGATCTCCTTCTTTCCAGCCTATCTGAGTACAAAAGGAAAAGCCATGGTAGCTGTGGAGATCTTCTCCATCTTGTCCTCCAGTGCTGCATTACTGGGATGCATATTCTTGCCAAAATGCTACATCATTGTTTTCCGGCCTGAACTAAACCAAAGGGAGAATCTCATTAAGAGAAATTAGTAAGCCATGTGACCTTTCTCACCAGGAGAAATTGCTAACAAACAAGAATAGGAAGTCCTAGTGACCATAATTACATAAGGATTTCATTTAGGTAACCTGATTTCATATTTTAATGAAATGGAAAAATGAATTGAAGTACCTATTAAAGTAGCTAGAGCTATTTTCTGTTGCTGATCAATTATTGATAGAAATGAAGACATCTATGTGCAATTTTCACCTCTTCACGAAATCAAAGATTGCTTTTAGTAGAATTTCAGGGAAAGAACCTGATATTTGGCCCTTTTTCATTTGGGTTTCTCTATAATTCAAATATTTAAAAACAGAATATTATTTTGTGTACAGAGATCTTTTGTGAAAAGTGAGAAAGACTAAAGACGGAAATACATACCATAAAGTACTGATCTAAATCTTAGAGTTGTAAGTGATTTTAAAGAAAAAGAAGCTCAACACTCTTTCTAGGCCAAGTTATTTTCTAGGTGCTCTGAGATTGCTATTATATCTGTATTTTCCATGACTACCTTTGTTTGTCCTCTCGTTCTTCATTTCTATTGATTTTTGATTAAGGACATTGTGATGTCCTTAATCAAAAAAAGGAGAGCAAAAAATAGATACATGAAATTATAGATCAATCAATCAGCCTGACATCAAAATCTGGGAAGACCTTGAAAAACGATAACCTGTAGCAGAATAACAGAATAACTGAGTTGGAAGGGACTTTGAAAGTCTAGTTCAGCCCCCAGCTCAAGCAACATGGGTTCATCAAAAAAAGGTGATGCCAAACAAATCTTATTTCATCCTTCAACAAAGTGACTAAATCAATGGATCAGTGAAATATACTTAGATATTGTGACTTGGGCTACATGGATATCTTCACTCTTGTGAGCTTTGTGGTCGATTTTCTTGCCCATAAACTACCTGATAGCTTTCATGAAGCCAAGATCATCACCTTTAGCATGTTGGTCTTTTGCAGTGTTTGTATATCCTCCTTTGCAGCCTCTCTGAGCACAAAACGAAAAGACATGGTAGCTGTGGAGGTCTTCTCCATCTTGTCCTTCAGTGCTGCCTTACTGGGATGCATATTGTTGCCAAAGTCTACATCATTGTTTGCTGGGCTGACCTCAACCACAGGGAGCAACTCACAAAGAGAAATTAGTATAAGTATGTAGGTAGAAAAATAGAGAGAGAGAGAGAGAGAGAGAGAGAGAGAGAGAGAGAGACAGACAGACAGACAGACAGACAGACAGACAGACAGACAGACTAATGGAGAGACAGACGGACAGACAAAAAAACCCTATGGGCAGGGCAAGTTGCCCAAATTTTAGTGGACGTACAACCCTAATTAAGATGGAAACACGTTACTCTGGAATACTCTGCAAGTGATACTTCCCCTGTTCTCATCATTGGTGGCATGATGTCCCACATAGTTTACCAGTTTTATATGTAGTGCCACATCCAGAAGGACCGCTAAAATCTGGGCCCTCCTGGCCCTCTCTTTGGCTGGCTGCCAATCCAAGAGGTCTCTCACATTGGCACCTCTGTTTGAAAGGGCACGTAGCATGCTGATGTTCAGTCACAGTTGGCAGCCCTGCACATGGGTCAGTGATGGTTGATCTCTTTCGATGGTAACTCATGTGGGATGATGATAGCTGACCTCAGGCAGTAAGACTTACAGGAGATGATGGTAAGACATCACAGATGCAGCATTACATGTGTGGCCTTACCAAGGCATTCCAAAGTGGTAATAACACTTCATGTGATCTTGATTCTATCCTTCCGTTAATACAGCCTAGCACTGTGTTGGCTTTTTTGACAGCTACAGCACACTACTGGCTCATATTTAAGTGATTGTCCACCAGGACTCCAGGATCCCTCTCACAGTTACTACTATTGAGCAAGGTATCACCTATACCAGGTGTAGGCAACCTCGGCTCTTTTATGACTCATGGAATTGCAATTTGTTACATTGTATCGGGGGGAGGGAACTTTAGTCTTGGGTTCAACTATGTAAGTGTAGATACTTTGTTTCCTGAATAAAATGTTTTTTAAGGAAAAAAAATCTTTGTCTTGAAGTTCTTTTAATTGGCTTCATCTATCGGAACCATAGGGATGTGGTGGCTCAGTGGGTTAGGATGCTGAGCTTGTCGATCAGAAGATCGGCAGTTTGGCGGGTCGAATCCCGAGTGCAGCGTAGCAGAGTGAGCACCTGTTACTCGTCCCAGCTTCTGCCAACCTAGCAATTCGAAAACACGTAAAAATGCAAGTAGAAAAATAGGGACCACTACGGTGGGGAGGTAACAGCATTCCATGCGCCTTTGGAGTCTAGTCATGCCGGCCACATGACCACGGAGACATCCTCGGACAAACGCTGGCTCTTCAGCTTTGAAACGGAGATGAGCACCGGCCCCTAGAGTCGGAAACAACTAGCACCATGTGCAGGGGAAGCTTTACCTTTACCTTATCAGAACCAAACATTATACCTGTGCATTTGGTTATTCTTGCCTAAATGTACAACCTTATTTCATCATTGAATTTCATTTTGTTAGAATTTCATATTCCAGTATTTGAGAGGTTGCCACTAAGAGGAGGGAGTCAAACTATTTTCCAAAGTACCAGAGAGCAGGGCAAGAAACAATGGATAGAAACTAATCCAGGAGAGAAGCAACCTGGAATTAAGGAGAAACTTCCTAACAGTGAAGACAATTAACCAATGGAACAGCTTGCTGGCAGAAGTTATAGCTGTTTCATTACTGGAGCTTTTTAAGATGAGATTTGTGGTATAGGGTCTCCTTCTTGAGCAGGGGGCTGGACTAGAAGACCTCCAAGATCCCTTCCAGCTCTATTCTGATTGAAACAAATTAATCAAGGCAAAACTCAACTAGAATGATCCAACTGTAATTGCTCAGTTTAGTGGTGGATTAAATGAACCAATTGGCACTGAACTCATAAGGCAAGGACATCAACAGATAGTGGAGCAAATCTCTCATCTTTCTATTATCATCAACTCATGTTTGGAAGTTATTTAAAGCCAGTTTGAATGTCAGAGTGAGGGCTGACATCACAGCTTAGCTACTCAACCTTCTCTCCCTTATTGCTGACAAGGACTGAGCCACGGGGAGAGGAGCCCATTCAAAAAGGAGAAATAAAGAGATCCCTTTTTGCTGAAGAAAGAGAGAGGCACTGTTTTGTTGTTGTTGTTTGTTTCTTTGTTTCTCTTACTGTAGAGATTCTGGGCATATAGTGAGAATGTGCCCAACCAGAGCCTCCAGAAAGGAGAAAGGCCTCTCAGCCAAGGCATGGGAGACCACTGTGCTGAACACAGAGGCCAGAACTAGTTAACCTGGAGCAGCCCCCCTCTCAAGAGTTCACAAAAGGGAATATTCAGACATTAAAGAGAAATCAACCCTGTTATGTATTGGGCTCAATGGTAATACCACGTGGGTTGCTGGAGCAGCTAACAGCTCTCCAGCAACCCAGACTACAAGTCTCCAGTGCTGCTATTGGCTGTCCCTAGGTGACAATGGTTGCTTCAAACCTATTGGCTGCTGCCTAGGGGCTAGACTATATATTACAGCTAGTTACAGCCCAATTCTCAGTTCAGATCTTGCAAGCAATAAACCATGAGTTTTCCTGAACTCACTTGCCTCATTTTCATTCCTGTGCCAAAGAACCCACCACACAACACTGGCGATGAAGGTGGGATCCTGCTTCCCTGATAGAGCTGAAGTCTTAGAGGGGAAGGCAGTGCACACCGGAGGGAAAAGGGATTTCCCCCCCCCTCCCTCAAGGTCGGCTAGCAAGCTATGCTAGCGACCTCGTGTTCAGCGGACTCATTCCCTGAGCCTGGGAAGCAGGATTGGAAGAAATCGCAGGAACCAGCAAGAAACAGAATGCCAAAGGTCAGAAGACTTCAAGAATTCGATGTGAAGCATCCCGAAGAATGGCCATCTTATTTGTTTGCCAGATGACTGGCATCACAGATTGGCAGATTTTCTACTCTGCCAGCATTCTACGCCCTGCACTGCTACAGGCAAAAGTCCTGCAGAACTGAATTGGGGGATGTGATTGATCACTAAACTGGACAGGTTGCATCCAGATAGAGTGGCAGCAGAACCCTCTTGACCAAAACCCCCTAGGGGGCTGCAAATGGGCTTGGGCCAGGAACTATGGTCATGGGAATCTGTGGGTTCCTGGTAAAATTACCAAAGCATCTGGGTCCCTATCTTATGAAGTGGGGCTGGAGGGAGGGCGAGTTGTCAGATGCCACATTGATCAACTCAGAAAACGGTTTCCAGAATGGCCACTAAGTGAGGACTGCATCATAAATCCCTCCCAATGTTCTCAAACTTGCAGCCAAGCTAGTCCTCACTTAAACTCTCAGGACTTTTCTTTCATAACTGATGAGGAACCAGATGGAGAAGTGGGGAGTCCAGGAATTCAACATGGATCCCCTGAAGGAGCAAGCCAACAGGACTTCAGCAACTGCTGTGCCTACTCTGCTGATCACTCTGACTCTGGGGTGGGCCAACCTGGAGAGGCTAGCCAGAGAGCATCTAATCCCCTTGACTCAGGAGCAACAAGTGACATGGGTCTATCCAGCCCACTGGGTAAGCTGGTAGACCACAAAGTGACTGGAACTCCAAGACTTTCCACTAGGGCACACAAGCCTCCTTCATATCTTCCTGATTATGTTGTAAAATAAAGATCTATAATGTTGTTGTATTGCAACTTGCCACTGTACTACAGAAACTGGGAGTTATGATGTTAACTGGCTAGTGTGCTGTCAATGAAGCCTATTCATTCAGATGCTGTAAGTTAACCTTGTAACCTATATGGGTTTATTTTCTATTACTATTATTTAGGATTGTTTTGATAATGAATCTGGATAATTGTATTAAGACTAAATTGTGTTACAATATTGTCTGATCTAAGAGGGGAGGGGTGTTATGTATTGGGCTCAATGGTAATACCATGTGGGTTGCTGGAGCAGCTAACGGCTCTCCAGTAACCCAGACTGCAAGTCTCCAGTGCTGCTATTGGCTGTCCCTAGGTGGCATTGGTTGCTTCAAACCTATTGGCTGCCGCCTAGGGGCTAGACTATATATTGCAGCTAGTTACAGCCCAATTCTCAGTTCAGATCTTGCAAGCAATAAACCATGAGTTTTCCTGAACTCACTTGCCTCGTCTTCATTCCTGCGCCAAAGAACCTGCTACACAACAAAAGCCATCCAAATCAAGGTATATTGTTGAAATGTTATGCTGCCTTGACCTACCACATGGACTGGAATAAGGGACTATAGGGTTAGTGGATTCTGGGGCAAGAAGCAACTTTAAAGATTTTGCAGTGGTTAAACTTTACAAATCCCTACAGTCATTCTAGACACCTCAATGTCTAGCAATAGCCCATCATACAGAACTGCTAACCCTGTGTGTCACCAGCCACCATCTCTTTCCGATAATCTTGGGATCAGGGTGGCTGAAACTTAAAATCCCAGGTGGCTGCGCGGCGACGGAGACAGCCTTCCCGGGCTGCCCGCGGCTCAGCTGAGTGTTTTTTCGCCCGAAACAGCGCCGATCAGCTGTTCAGGCGAATTTGAAGCCCCCTCCTCGGGAGAAGAGGAGGGGGTGAGGCCCCAGGTAGGGGTTGAGTTCTCCGGGGCCGCCTGAGCTTGGAGCTTGGGCGGCTGAAGGATTGAACTCCCCCGAAGCCTGGGTTGCTCCCAGCTGGCCAGCGTCTCTGCTCCGGATTTCTTGGAGCAGAGCCAGGCGTCTGCGACCACCCCTGCCTGAAGAAAGGACTATGGATTAAAAGGAGCAGGCAGAGCGGTACAAGAGGAAAAGGTGAAGAGGATTATTTTATTTTACTCTCGAGCTTGATGGACTTTTTAAACTTTAAGTGAAAGTGCGTCACAATTGAAAGTTAAAGATGGCGACTAAACCTCCCCCTAAAACTCTTCGGAGTGGTGGATCTTCTCCGGTGCAACAATCATCATTACAGGCATTGCATCCTCCTGATGTATTGACACCGAAGGATTTACGTGATGCTCTGGATAAACATGCCCAGGTACTTTTGGAATCAATTAACCAATCAATGGGTGATAAATTTGCACAGATGGAGGAGAAATTGGAGAAACTGGAGGAGAGAATAGAAGAGAGGATGGAACAGAAGTGCAGCGTGATGAAGGTAGACATTTTGTCCAAAGTGCATAAAGTGGCGGAATGTGTGGAAGATTTGGATAAAAAAGTGGATGATTTGATCCAAAAGAATGCCATATTAGAAGCAAAAGTACGGGAGAATGAAGATTTAAGAGATAAAATGGAAAGAGAATTAAGTCTTGCTCAATATCACCAGATGCAGTTTGCTGTTAGAATTAGAGGCTTAAAAGAGAATACTAAGGAAGATCTAAAGCAGCTGGTTTCTGAGGCTCTTGAAGTGCTACTGAATCAGTCAGCATCTGAAATAAGAGAAGGTATGGATAAAGTGTTTCGTGTGAACTCATGGATTGCTAGACAGAGAAAGTTGCCTAGAGATGTGGTGGTTTACTTTGCTAAAAGAGAAATTAGAGATGAAGTTATACAAGCTGCCTATGATGCTAAAGTTGTGATTGCTGATCAAGAAGTTTTGGTTTTAAAAGAAATTCCTCCAAAGATTTTAAGGAGAAGGAAGGACTTTATATTTCTTGTGCAAGAGCTCAAGCAACGAGATATAAGGTTCAGATGGGAGATTCCAGAGGGGCTGATGGTGATGCATGAAGGAAAAAGGTATCGGCTGACTACTGTGAAGCAAGCGCGTGACTTTTACAATAACGTTTTAAAAGCAACCCCATTAACACTTCTGGAAGCTGCAAAGGGATCTGGAGAAGGAGAACATCAAGAGGTTGAAATAGAGGAAAACGGTGCTGGAGGAGATCAAGCTATAACTTCTTTGGATGATCCTAGAGAGCAAAGGGTAACGCGTGCTGCTTTAAAACGAGCAAAGAAAATAAAAGAACAAGACCAGCAAAAGTTTTTGGAACTTTCACAACGTACTTACAGCCAAGCAGTGGGAGGAGCACGGCCTAAAGAAGATAGTCCTGTCAAAGCAGTGCTCCAAGAGCTTTGGGAGGATATGCATGGCAACTAAATTTTTAACTTGGAACGTTAATGGACTAAATTCACCACAGAAGAGGAAGAAAGTTTTTCAATATTTAAAACAATTCAAGATAGATGTTATATGTTTGCAAGAAACGCATATTAGAGTTTTGGATCAAAAGTATTTATCGAATTCAAGGTTGGGTATGCAATTTGTCGCTTCTGCAATGAATAAGAAAAATGGAGTGGTTGTTTATGTTAAAAGTGCCTTAACAGCAGACTTAATTGAAGCAGATAAGCTTGGAAGATACGTTATGATAGAGCTGCTGTTAGAAGGTAAAAAGACGCTTTTAGTTGGACTATATGCACCTAATCAACAACAAGCTGACTTTTTTAGTTTACTTCACACAAAGCTTACCCAGTTGGATTATAAATCTTTTATTTTTATGGGGGATTGGAATGGTGTTTTGGATGTACAGATGGACAAGGCTGGAGCTTTTAAGCGCATTCCAAGTCATGCTAGACTGCCTAAATCTTTTTTTGAAATGAAGGATGACTTGGAATTGCGAGATATTTGGCGTGAGAGACACTTGCAGGAAAAGGATTACACTTTTTATTCTGATAGACATCAATCTTTTTCGAGGATTGATTTTATTTTGTTGACTAATGATTTTTTTTGAGGACTAAAAAGGTGAAGATTTGCGCAAGAACTATCTCTGATCATAGTCCAGTTTGGTTAGAGATTGATAAGGAGAAAAGGGATAGGCGCTCGTGGCGCGTCAATGAGAATTTGTTTAGAAATCAGAGAAATGTGGAGGAATGCAAACAGCGGATGAAGGATTTTTTTGAAATTAATATGAACAAGGGTACCTCTATGGATATGGTGTGGGATGCTAGCAAGGCCTACATGAGAGGGGTGTTGATATATATGAATAATAAACATAGACGTGCTGTGGAAGCTAGGAGGAAAGAACTGGAGAATGAAATAAAGGAAAAAGAAAAGGCTTTGATTTTGAACTCAGAGGATGTGAAGACTAAGGAGGCTATTAAACTGTTAAGAGGACAATTTGATAAATTAATGGCTGACCAAGTGGCAACCAATCTGCGGTTTGCCAGGCATAATACTTTTTGTAACGCTAATAAACCAGGTAGATGGTTAGCTTATAGATTGAGGAAAAAACAAAGGGCTTCTAATATAGATAAGATTGAGCATAAAGGAAGGGTTGTGTTTCAACAGGACCTTATCAAGGACGCTTTTGTGGATTTTTATTCTAAATTATATGCTAAGGAGAAAATTAACGAAAAAGACATTGATGTATATTTGGAGAATGCTAGCATCCCGGTTCTTACGCAAGTACAAAAAGAGGGGATTAATCAATTGATTACAGAAGAAGAAATTTTTACAGCAATTAAGGAACTGAAGGTGGATAAAGCACCAGGTACGGATGGTTTGACTGCGGCCTATTACAAAAATTTACAATTAGAGATGATAAAACCGTTAAAGGAACTGTTCCAGACAATCCAGAGGGGGGGAAAGGTGCCACCGTCTTGGAGAACAGCTTTTATTTCCTTGATTCCGAAGGAAGACCAAGATGCTACTCAAGTTAAAAATTACAGACCGATATCGCTTTTAAATACAGATTACAAGATATTTGCTAAGGTTTTGGCTAATAGACTGATGAGGGTTCTGCAACAGGTGATTCATGGGGACCAAACAGGATTTATTAGTGGTAGGCAAATGAAAAATAATGTGAGGCATATAGTTGATGTGTTAGAGTTTTTGGAAAGGAACAACCAGATCTCTGCGGCGCTAATTTTTTTAGATGCTGAAAAAGCTTTTGATCAATTGAATTGGCAATTTTTGTTGAAAGTTTTAGACAAAATGGATTTTGGGGAAAATTTTGTGCAACCGATCAGGGCATTATATCAAAAACAAACTGCCTGAATTATAGTTAATAATAGTTTGACAGAAGCATGTAATATTGAGAAGGGCACAAGGCAAGGGTGTCCGTTATCGCCCTTGTTATTTGTGTTAACATTAGAGATATTATTGATTAAAATACGGAATTCGGAAAAAATTAAGGGGATACAAATTAGAGATCAGGATTTTAGATTGAGAGCATTCGCAGATGATCTGGTTGTTACAGTGACTCAGCCAGAGAACTCTGTTGTGGACCTGATGGAGATAATAACACAATATGGGAAGGTTTCTGGATTTAAAGTTAATATACAGAAAACCAAGATTTTGGCCAGAAATATGACAGTTTCGCAAAAGGCTCTCTTAGAAGGACTAACTGGATTTGAGATTGTTAAAAGGGTTAAATATTTTGTCGCCCTCTAATACAAAGTTATATAAAAATAATTATGAAAAACTTTGGGGGAGAATTCAAAAAGAATTGGAGAGTTGGCAAAAATTGCAATTGTCTTTGTTGGGACGGATTGCAGCAGTGAAAATGAATGTCCTGCCTAAATTTTTATTTTTATTTCAAATGATACCGATTCTTAAGAAAGATTCTAATTTGGAGGAATGGCAGCGAGGTATCAATAAATTTGTGTGGGCAGGGAAAAAGCCACGAGTTAAACTTAAGATTATGCAGGATACTCGTGAGAGAGGTGGGCTTAAAATGCCCAATTTTAAATTATATTATGAAGCTGCTGCATTAGTAGGAATAAGTGATTGGATTAATTTGACACAAGAGAGATTATTAAATCTTGAGGGCCATGACTTGTTGTTTGGCTGGCATGCATATTTGTTGTATGATAAGAAGGTAGACAATGTGTTTAGAGTGCATATTTTAAGACAGGCATTGCTGAGAGTCTGGAAGAAGTATAGACATAAGTTAGATTGCAAGATACCACTGTGGGCAATTCCAAAACACGCAATAGAAAATATACATGCTGGTTTCAAACATGATGTGACTACGTACAAGGAGATCCTAAGTTTGGAAAGAAATGTCTGGTGTTTGAAATCATATAGCCTCTTGCGAGAAGAGAAGGTTGTTCAAAACTGGTTTCAATATACTCAGTTACGGGCCAGGTGGAAAGAAGACCAGAAAAATGGTTTTACAATGACTGATGAAAATTTGATAAAGCAAATTAGAAATCAGGGACCCGCACATATTAAACGGATATATCTTGCGTTGATAGAGATTGATTCGGAAACAGAACTTGTTAAGGATTGTATGATAAAATGGGCCCAAAACATTCAGGAAGTTATCACAATGGACACGTGGGAAAAGATTTGGGTGAGGAACGTAAAATTCACACAAGCTCAAAATCTAAGAGAGAACTTTTACAAAATGTTTTATAGATGGCATCTAGATCCTAAAAAGCTTGCAAGTATGTATCCGAATTATCAGCCTAAATGTTGGAGGTGCCGTGATGAAGACGCAACATATTTTCACATATGGTGGACTTGTAAAAAGGTTAAGGCTTTTTGGATAAAAGTCTGGTGGAACATGCAGAAGATTTTTAAACAGAGGATAAAGTTTTGTCCGCAACTTTTTTTGTTGGGAATAATTACAGATGCTACAGTTGTGGACACTAAGTTGATGTTGAATTTTATTACGGCAGCAAGACTTTTGATAGGTCAGTATTGGAAGAAAGAGGAACTGCCGACCATAGAAGAGTGGACTTTAAAGGTTTCCGACCTGGCAGAAATGGCGAAGATTTCGGCCTATTTCAAAGATCACTCGCAAGAACGCTATATTATGGAATGGAGAAAATGGATTGAGTTTATCCAGAACAAGTATAGGGTTAAGAAGTTTTATGTAGCATTTGAATAAGTCTTCTTTCTTTTTTTCTTTTTTTCTTTTAGTTTTTTTATATATATTCAATATTACTAAGGTTTGTTTTATCCTATATAAGCTAGAGAGTGATGGATTTTAGAGTTTATAGTTGTTAGTATATGGTTGTTTATGATTGTTTTTTTTATATACCTTGTATTTAGCTCTGGGAAGTCGGGGGGGGAGGGGGGGAGGGGGGAGAGGTAGGGGGGGAGGGAGAAGGGAGGGGGAGGGGGGGTTTAAAGGAAAATTGTATGTTAAAACTTTTCAATAAAAAAAAAAATCCCAGGTTGGAACTCTAGCTCCAGCTCCAGCTTACCAACCAAATACGAGCAGCAGATTAACAGATCCTTTACAGTAACTGGCAGAAAGCCCCAAGTAGGGGAAAGCTAAGGTACCAGTTAAGTACACAGATTTTACAGATGTTTTGGGAAGGATGAAGCAGTCCTTTCCTCACATAGAGACCACAACTGTGCTATAGACTTGGTTCTGTAGGGTTACAATACCCAATAAGAGACAGTAACCAATGTCAACTAAGGGATGGCCCAGTACTTTATTACCAGGATCATGACATAGAAACTGCACAATCAGTTTTCTGGGGCAACGGATGGATCATCTCCTAGGACTCCCATCAGGTACTTTTTCCCCAGTTTCAATTAAGGGGGGCATTGAAGCACAAAGATAGAATAGTAGTACCCCAATTTTAGGATACTGACTTTAGTAGCTGGAACAGAAAAGTGTATACTGTAATAGGGAAGAAAGGTTTCTGTAAAACCTTACGAGATACCATGCAAAGAGGTTTTTTTTTCCTTTTTGTAATGTTAGCCAATTCCCCCAAAATTGCTGAAATGAGTAAAAGGTGTTTCAACATAAATGTAGGCTTTATATCTAATGTAAGCCACTCTCTCTTTCAAATGTTTCTAATTGTGGGAGAAGAAGTAATATTCTTTAGATTTTGCTAAAGCTGGAAACTTTAGTGCAAGAAATCTTTTGAAGATTTTTAGTGAACTCAAGGTATTTTTTTTAAGTGTGCATTGTTACTCCTCACAAAACATACACACAATAAATCACTGATACCTGCTGGATCTGTTCATATTCTATTTTTTGAAGAAGTGGTAGAAAATAAATGTGATAGCTTCAAAAAACACTTTCAACAACTAAGCATCTATTTTATTATAAATCTCCCTTACATTATTGTCATTGTCATTTGCTCATTTTAAAAAAAAGTTGAACCATTAGCCAATTCCTATCTCATCATAACAAAATAATTATCTCCTAGAGGAATCACCATGTTTTCTTAACTAGACCAAAATACCAAAGGTTACATAGAAGTGAATGATATTGAACAATGATAAAGATATCAGATTGGATATAAAGTAATATTTGAACCACAGGGAGTTTAGCACAAGGGTAATAACGGCTCTGTCAGACTCTGCATCAGTTTTCCACCCTCTATTCTCCTTTGCCAGAGTATCTGTTCAAATCCTGATGGTGTTCAAGATACAATTTTGCACTCATGTGGATCTTCAAATAGAAAATGATAGATTTTCTCATTACGTGCATTATCAGATATTAGCCTTGGATCAATCTTTAGATGAAGTATTGGATTATATGTACTTCCTGATCAATAGGTTGGAAGGGAAAACATTTTCACAATAACAAAAGTATGAAAATGTTTTTTCTGATATTTTTGGTGCACAAAGTAGGTACTTTAAGATGCCCTGCAAGTGATGCTTTCCTTGTTCCACATCAATGGTATCAGCCTGGTGACTTAATCATTGGTGGGATGGCATCTCACATGGGTTACCACCGTTATGAATTTAAATTCAGTGAAAATCCTTCTATAAAAGCTTATGAAATACCAATGTAAGACTTTTTTTCTCTATCAAATCTTACTCAGACTTTCAAAAGTCCTTTATATGACTAAAAGTTCTTTGTTCATAAATTTAGGATTTTTGATGTAATCTATGCCTTATATTTTTTTTGAGTTGTATCTGGTTGTGAGAGAAAAAATAACTTTTAGATTTTTTCAAAGTCCTTGACATGAAATGTACAAAATTTAAGATCAAGAAGTCTATATTTAAACAATTACTGACATAAAGAATTTTTTTAAAAAAAGATTTGGCATTATCTCTCTTAACAAAACATACATACAGTAAATCAGTGATACCTCCTGAATCTATTCATATACCATTTTTTTGAAAATGTGATAGAAAATATACTACTTTGAAAAATACTTGTATTTCTTGTAATACATATTCATTGGAAGTCATGGAAATGCTGTGTAAAATAATTTTGAACTCTGAACAAATTATTAAGCATTTTAGGAAAGCTATTGTCTTCCTACTACCATAAGATGTTTCTTACTTATATAGAAATGATGCCACCTTAAAAGTCTTGTAAAAATTCAATGGGGGATTTAAATTATTTGTAGCATAATCAACAAATTTCATCAACACATCCTTGCCTTGGCCTTTGCTGTGAAGGAGATCAATGAGGACTCCCAATTCTTACCTAATGCCACTCTTGGGTTCCACATCTATGACAGTTACCTCAGTGCAAGGATGACCTATCGCACCACTCTGGACCTCCTTTTTAAATCCCATGAATTTGTTCCTAACTATAAGTGTGATAGCCAGAAGAATCTTTTTTTTTTTTTTTTTATTGAAAAGTTTTAAAAATACAGTTTTCCTTTAAAAAACCCCCTTCCCCCTCCCTACCTCCCCTCCCTACCTCCCCCCTTCCCCCCCCTCCCCCCCTCCCTCCTCCCCCCCCACCTCCCCCTAACCCCCCTCCCCCCCCCGGACTTCCCAGAGCTAAATACAAGGTATATATATATAAAAAGGCAATCATAAACAACCATATACTAACAACTATAAATTCTAAAATCCATCACTCTCTAACTTATATAGGATCAAACAAAACTTAGCATTATTAAATATATATAGAAGACAAAATAAAAAAAGAAAAAAGAAAACGAAAGAAGACTTATTCAAATGCTAGATAAAACTTCTTGACCCTATACTTATTCTGGATAAACTCAATCCATTTTCTCCATTCCATAATATAATGTTCTTGCGAGTAATCTTTCAAATAGGCCGAAATCTTCGCCATCTCTGCCAAGTCGGAAACCTTTAAAATCCACTCTTGTATAGTCGGCAGTTCCTCTTTCTTCCAATATTGACCTATCAAAAGTCTTGCTGCCGTAACTAAATTCAGCATCAACTTAGAGTCCACAACTGTAGCGTCAACAATTATTCCCAACAAAAAAAATTGCGGACAAAACTTTATCCTCCGTTTAAAAATCTTCTGCATATTCCACCAGACTTTTATCCAAAAAGCCTTGACCTTTTTACATGTCCACCATATGTGAAAATATGTTGCCTCTTCATCACCACACCTCCAACATTTAGGCTGATAATTCGGATACATACTTGCAAGCTTTTTAGGATCTAGATGCCATCTATAAAACATTTTGTAAAAGTTCTCTCTTAAACTTTGAGCTTGAGTGAATTTTACATTCCTCACCCAGATCTTTTCCCACGTGTCCATTGTAATAACTTCCTGAATGTTTTGGGCCCATTTTATCATACAATCCTTAACAAGCTCTGTTTCTGAATCGATCTCTATCAATGCAAGATATATCCGTTTAATATGTGCTGGTCCTTGATTTCTAATTTGCTTTATCAAATTTTCATCAGTCGTTGCAAATCCATTTTTTTGGTCTTCTTTCCACCTGGCCTGTAACTGAATATATTGAAACCAAGTCTGAACAACCTTCTCTTCTCGCAAGAAACTATATGATTTCAAGCACCAAATATTCCTTTCCAAACTTAAAATTTCCTTGTAAGTAGTCTCATCATGTTTGAAACCAGCATGTATATTTTCTATTGCGTGTTTTGGGATTGCCCACAATGGTATCTTGCTGCTTAACTTATGTCTATACTTCTTCCAAACTCTCAGCAATGCCTGTCTTAAAATATGCATCCTAAACACAGTATCTACCTTCTTATCATACAACAAATATGCATGCCAGCCAAACAACAGATCATGGCCCTCAAGATTTAATAACCTCGATTGTGTCAAATTAATCCAATCACTTATTCCTACTAGTGCAGCAGCTTCATAATATAATTTAAAATTAGGCATTTTAAGGCCACCTCTCTCACGAGTATCCTGCATAATCTTAAGTTTAACTCGTGGCTTTTTCCCTGCCCACACAAATTTATTGATACCACGCTGCCATTCCTCCAAGTTAGAATCTTTCTTAAGAATCGGTATCATTTGAAATAAGAATAAAAATTTGGGCAGGACATTCATTTTCACTGCTGCGATCCGTCCCAACAAAGACAATTGCAATTTTTCCCAACTCTCCAGTTCTTTTTGAATTTTCCCCCATAACTTTTCATAATTATTTTTATATAGCTTTGTATTAGAGGGCGACAAAATCACCCCCAAATATTTAACCCTTTTAACAATCTCAAATCCAGTTAATCCTTCTAAGAGAGCCTTCTGCGAAACTGTCATATTTCTAGCCAAAATTTTAGTTTTCTGTATATTTACTTTAAATCCAGAAACCTTCCCATATTGTGTTATTATCTCCATCAGGTCCACAACAGAGTTCTCTGGCTGGGTCACTGTAACAACCAGATCATCTGCAAATGCTCTCAATCTGTAATCCTGATCTCCAACTTGTATCCCCTTAATTTTTTCCGAATTCCGAATCTTAACCAATAGTATCTCTAATGTTAATATAAATAACAAGGGCGATAGCGGACAGCCTTGCCTTGTGCCCTTCTCAATATTACATACTGTTGTCAAACTATTGTTAACTATAATTCGGGCAGTTTGTTTTTGGTATAATGCCCTAATCGGTTGTAAATTTTTTCCCCAAAATCCATTTTGTCTAAAACTTTCAACAAAAATTGCCAGTTCAATTGATCAAAAGCCTTTTCAGCATCTAAAAAGATTAGCGCAGCAGAGATCTGGTTGTGCCTTTCCAAAAACTCTAACACATCAACTATATGTCTCACATTGGTTTTCATTTGTCTTCCACTAATAAACCCCGTTTGGTCCCCATGAATCACCTGTTGCAGAACCCTCATCAGTCTATTAGCCAAAACCTTAGCAAATATCTTATAATCTGTATTTAAAAGCGATATCGGTCTGTAATTTTTAACTAAAGTAGCATCCTGGTCTTCCTTCGGAATCAAAGAGATAAAAGCTGTTCTCCAAGACGGGGGCACCTTTCCCCCCCTCTGGATTGTCTGGAACAGTTCCTTTAACGGTTTTATCATCTCTAATTGTAAATTTTTATAATAGGCCGCAGTCAAGCCATCAGTGCCTGGTGCTTTATCCACCTTCAGTTCCTTAATAGCTGTAAAAATTTCTTCTTCTGTAATCAGTTGGTTAATCCCCTCTTTTTGTACTTGCGTAAGAACCGGGATGCTAGCCTTCTCCAAATACGTATCAATATCTTTTGCATTAATGTCCTCTTTAGTATATAATTTCGAATAAAAATCCACAAAGGCATCCTTAATAAGATTCTGTTGATACACAACCCTTCCTTTATGCTCAATCTTATCTATATTAGATGCCCTTTGTTTTTTCCTCAGTCTATAAGCCAACCATCTACCTGGTTTATTAGCGTTACAAAAAGTATTAGCGTTACAAAAAGTAAGAATCTTGTGGCTATTATTGGGGGATTGGATTTTGTCACATCATCTCATATTGCTGAAATTACAAGATTCTTCAAGATTCCACAAGTAAGTGGTGAAAGGGTTAAACAGAAAAATTCTACATTCTGTTCTTAATGTTGTTGTGAAATAATTAAGGAGCATTAAGATTAGCTTAGATTTGGAAAAAAGATGTTCTGCTTAAGGTCTATTAGCACAATTTTGAAATTACAATGCCAAATACAGAAGTGAATATCTGTAGACTTTCCCTAAGTGAGGAAAAACTTGAACATAGCATTCTTTGCTTCTATCAAAAGAATTGATCAATTATATGTGTTTGAAGTAATTCCAAGAAATTCCTTTCCATATTTATGCTTAGACGAATTTCACAAAAACAATTCCTTCCTTTGATATATTTTATATGAAAACTAAATCAGGAAAATTACATTTGATTTAACAACTCAAGAGAATACTACTCCACTTTCTTGCAGCTGACATACGGCTCATTAGCCCAAGAGGAATTTGAGAACAGTAAGCTCTCTTCACTTTATTTCATGGTCCCAAAAGAGGACCATCAATACATTGGGATTATCCAACTGCTTCACCGTTTCAGGTGGACCTGGATTGGGATTTTTACTGTTGGTAACAACAATGGAGAAAATTTCTTACAGAAAATGCAGACCTTACTTGCAAAGAATGGAATCTGCTCAGCATTCATACAAAGGCTTTCACCAGTACGCCCAGAAGACTTCACAGAACTTTATCAAACAATCTCAATTATTTCATGGAATTGGATAAATAGCAAAGCCAATGCATTTCTTGTCTATGGAGAAGCACTGACAATTATGTGGCTAAGATTTGTCACATTTATGGTAGATCCTGAAAGGAAAGAAATTGCATTATTGAGAAAGGTGTGGATCATGACTGCACAAATTGATTTTGTATTATCAGGATTCCAAATCACTTGGGATCTCCAGATGTTTCATGGGGCTATTTCATTTACTGCTCATTCAACAGCAGTTGTAGGTTTCAAGGAATTTCTTCAGGCCATAAATCCTCTTTCAGTCTACAGAGATGAGTTTCTTCAGGAAGTTTGGGAACAATTATTTGATTGTTCATTTCAAAAACCAGAATTACATGAAACACAGAGTAGGCAGTGCACTGGCGAGATGAAGCTAGAGGATCTTCCTGGACCTGCCTTTGAAATGGAAATGACTGGCCAAAGCTATAGTATCTACAATGCTGTTCATGCTGTGGCTCATGCTTTGCAAGCTCTATGCACATTACATTTCAATACAAAAAAAACTATGATGTGTAAAAATCCTGATCTTCCACATCTCCAGTCTTGGCAGGTATTCCCCTTGCACTGGACACTTCTTATATTTCAATAAACAGTTTGACGTAGAATTATACTTTCAACCCATTGTGTAAAGTCTTAATATTATCTGCATTTGGAATCAAGCTTGAGAAAACAACTTAGAAATAAGTTGGAATTTCCTGATGGTGATTAAAATTAACAATGAATTAGTGGAATAGCTTGCCTTCAGAGGTTTTGGATGCTCCAACACTGGAGATTTTTAAGAAGAGAACGACTGCAATTTATCTGAAATAATAGAGCATCTCTTCCTTGAGCAAGGTGTTGGATTAGAAGACCTTCAGGTCTCTTCTGACTCTGACATCCTGTTCTGTCTAAAATAGATACAGAAAAAGTAGTTTCTCTTATTATTCTGGTCATTGAGAAGCTACTGTATAAAGTATGGTTTATATGTCAGCAGACATTATTGACTAAATCATCATACATTGCACAAGATGAGGTAGTTAAAGTGATAATTTAGATTACTTGTCATTGCCTTCTCCAAAAACAATCAATTCCCCAAGAACCATGTGTGACTCATGGACTTTTCATAGGTAAAAAGCTGAGCTTTCTATCTCTATCAGAGTATTAAAGGAATGAAATAAAAATGGTCCTTTTTAGATGTGGCATGCATAGTATGAAACATAAAACATGTTTACAATAATCTCTTTCTTGCATCTCTCTGTGGAGGAATGCTTGGATCTCAGATTCTAAAACCTGGCTAAAGGACATTAGTCAGACCTCAGACTGTCAAATAACTTTATATCAATGAGGAAAGATTAGTTATTTTTTATCTTGAATTAGTTGTTTAAGTAGTGAACCTAAAACATAACTAAAGGAAGTTACAAAAAACCAGAATCTTTTTTACATTGTGCTTCAGTTCATTCTTTCCTTTCCTTATATTAATATTAAATTAGGTATATAGTGTGGACGTGTACATTATCATGCAATATTGATTATCCAAATTCTTAGCACACATATTTAATTATAGTTATAGCAATTGGAAGAATGACAATGAAACTTTAATTTGCTTTTATCTACTCTATTATATACTGTAGCTCTCAAAAACCTCTTTCTTTCATTCTCTTTCAATTAGCTCCATTCATTTCTTCAAGGCATTTCTTTTAACAACTCAGCTGGGGAAAGAGTGTTCCTGAATGAGAAAGGGGAAGCAGCAGGTGGATTCGACATCACCAATTTGATCACTTTTACAAACAAATCTTTTCAGAGAGTTAGAATTGGAAAGATGGATCTTCAAGCTTCAAAAGGGAAGGAATTATCCATAGATGAAGATATGATTGTCTGGAGTCCAGCTTTTAACCAGGTATTGAATTAATGAATCCACCATGCCTTAATCCTTTAGGATCCCATATTGAACATAGTCTCTTTAGAAATCTAATTTCTGAGGTGTTTTTTTAAATAAACAATGGCATATTCTATCAAATGTTGTTGATGATCAAGGATTCCTCAAATTGACAAATTGATTTTACAATGTAAAAGCCATGGTTGCATATTTGGTGTGCATTTTCATTTGAAATCAGAAAAATCAGAAACTGATTTAAAAACTCCCCTTTTCAAAATATTTTTGATGTTCCTGTTTATTATAAGGTTCTTCCATTATCTCGATGCAATGACCATTGTTTCCCTGGGGACTGGAAGAAAGGGATTGAAGGGGATCAGTTCTGCTGCTATGGCTGTGTTCCATGTCCAGAAGGGAAGATTTCAAATCAAAATGGTATGGTAGGAATTCTACCAATTTTCATTAGACTGAAGCAAACTTTAATATACAAGGTTAGGATGTATACAATTAATAAAATGAGTTTCACTGATTAGAAATGCCTAGATAACAAATTTCTTTGATTTTCTTCCCAGATATGGATGATTGTTTTGAATGTCCAGAAGATCATTATCCAACTAAAGAAAAGAATGGATGTGTCCTGAAACGGATGGTGTTTTTAACAATTGAAGAAAGCTTAGGAATTGGTTTAGCCTCAGCAGCTCTTGGTTTCTTCTTCTTGACATCTTGGGTACTTGGAACTTTTATTAAGCACAGGGAGACTCCCATTGTTAAAGCCAACAATCGGTCCCTCACCTACACTCTGCTTGTCTCTCTTCTACTCTGTTTCCTCTCCTCTTTGTTCTTCCTCAGCCAGCCTGGCAAAGTGACCTGCCTTCTCCGGCAATCAACTTTTGGAATCACATTCTCAGTGGCCATTTCTAGTGTGCTGGCCAAAACCATTATTGTAGTTGTTGCTTTCATGGCCACTAAACCGGGATCTCAGATGAGAAGATGGGTAGGGAAAAGACTGTCTTTTTCTACTGTCCTTTCCTGCTCCTTTTTCCAAGTATGCATTTGTATTCTTTGGTTGTCAACATTTCCCCCATTCCCTGAGTTGGACATGCACTCACAGCTCCAAGAAATTATTTTACAATGCAATGAGGGGTCAGCTTTCTTATTTTTTTGTGTCTTGGGCTACATGGGTGTCTTGGCCATTGCCAGCTTTATTGTGGCTTTTCTTGCCCGCAAATTACCTGACAGCTTCAATGAAGCCAAGTTCATCACCTTCAGCATGTTGGCCTTCTGCAGTGTGTGGATCTCCTTCTTTCCAGCCTATCTGAGTACAAAAGGAAAAGCCATGGTAGCTGTGGAGATCTTCTCCATCTTGTCTTCCAGTGCTGCTTTACTGGGATGCATATTCTTGCCAAAATGCTACATCATTGTTTTTCAGCCTGAACTAAACCAAAGGGAGAATCTCACTAAGAGAAATTAGTAAGCCATGTGACCTTTTCTCACCAGGAAAAATTGCTAACAAACAAGAATAGGAAGTCCTAGTGACCATAATTAAAGATTGCTTTTAGTAGAATTTCAGGGAAAGAACCTGATATTTGGCCATTTTTCATTCAGTTTATGTACAGAGATCTCTTGTGGGAAGTGTGAAAGAGTAAAGACAGAAATTCATACCATAAAATTATGATCTAAATCTTAGAGTTGTATGTGATTTTATAGACAAAGAAGCTCAACACTCTTTCTAGGCCAAGTTATTCTCTACGTCCTCTGAGATTGCTATTATATCTGTATTTCCCATCACTACCTTTGTTTGTCTTCTCCTTTTTCATTTCTTTTAATTTTTGCTTAAGGACGTTGTGATGTCTTTAATCAAAAAAGGAGAGCAAAAAATAGATCCAGGAAATTATAGATCAATCAGCCTGACATCAATACCTGGGAAGACCTTGGGAAAAGATAACTTGTAGCAGAATAACAGAATAACAGAGTTGGAAGGGAATTTGAATGTCTTCTAGTTCATCCCCCTGCTTAAGCAATATGGGTTCATCAAAAACAGGTCATGCCAAACAAATCTTATTTCATTCTTCAACAAAGTGACTAAATCAATGGATCAGTGAAATATACTTAGATGTTGTGACTTGGGTTACATGGATATGTTAGCTCTTGTCAGCTTTATGGTGCCTTTTCTTGCCCATAAATTACCTGACAGCTTTGATGAAGCCAAGTTCATCACTTTCACAATGTTGGTCATTTGCAGTGTTTGGATATCCTTCTTTCCAGCCTCTCTGAGCACAAAAGGAAAAGCCACGGTAGCTGTGGTCTTCTCCATCTTTCCATCTTTTCCTTCAGTGCTGCATTACTGGCATGCATATTTTTGCCAAAATCTACATCATTGTTTGCTGGGTTGACCTCAAGCACTGGAACAAACTCACAAAGAGAAATTAGAATAACATGTGGTCTTTCTGGCCCAGAAAAATTAGTGACAAAAATAATAAAGCACTACATAAATATAGTAAGAACTATTTATTTTCATTTTATTAATGTGTATTGAGCATACTATTATATGATAGCAGGTGTGAATATTTTAGGGCTCTTGAAATGTAGCATATATTGAGTTTGTGAATATTGTACATTTAACTGCATTTTGAAAAAGGTGTTCATGCTGGGTCACTCTATCAATAAATCTATTTCAAGAGCAACCTGTTATTGTTTATTTATAATATAGGAAATATAGTGAAATGAAATGTATTCTTCCTTCTGTCTCATCCTTCATTCAAAGTGTATGCGGACCAAAGACCATAACAAAGAGTGATTTGAATGGGTTTACAATAAGAAGTGTGGCATTTTTCAAGAAAATCACCTAAAATTCAGCACAAATCCTAGAAAAAATGTACAGCCCTCTCTGATATAGGGAGGGACTACAAACGTGAAAAATCCCAAAGGAAATTTTGAATGTTCACTTTATGTTGATAATAGATAGATATGTAAGCATGTAGGTAGAAAATAAGATAGATAGATAGATAGATAGATAGATAGATAGATAGATAGATAGATAGATAGATAGATAGATAGATAGATAGATAGATAGATAGATAGATAGATAGATAGATAGATAGATAGATAGATAGATAGATAGATAGATAGATAGATAGATAGATAGATAGATAGATAGATAGATAGATAGATAGATAGATAGATAGATAGATAGATGGATGGATGGATGGACTAATGGATAGACAGATGGACAGACAAACAGACCCTATGGACAGGGCAAGTTACCCAAATTATAGTGAATGTGCAACCCTAAATAAGATAGAAACCCGTTACTCTGGAATACTCTGCAAGAGATACTTCCCCTGTTCTCATCGCTGGTGGCATGATGTCCCACATAGTTTACCACTTTTATATGTAGTGGCACCCTGGAGGGACCTCTCCCTGAAAGGGCGTGTAACATGGTTATGTTCAGTCACAGTTGGCAGCCAGGCACATGGGGTGGTGATGGTTGATCTCTTTTGATAGTAACTCATGTGGGATGGGCAATAGAAGAAGGGGACGACAGAGAATGAGGTGGCTGGATGGAGTCACTGAAGCAGTAGGCGTGAGCTTAAATGGACTCCAGAAGATGGTAGAGGACAGGAAAGCCTGGAGGAACATTGTCCATAGGGTCGCGATGGGTCGGACACGACTTCGCAACTAACAACAACAACAACATGTGGGATGATGATATTGACCTCAGGCAGTAAGACTTAAAGGAGATGATGGTAGTCAGGTCCTGGTAACAGCATCTGGGATACAACAGTAGTAATCAGTCCCCTAGTAACAGCAACCTGCTTAGGATGATGTTAGCCAGCCTGATAGTAACAACTTGCCTATGACCATGGTAGCCAGTCTCTGGTGACAGCAACTTGCCTAAGCCAATGGTAGTCAATCTCTGGTGACAGCAGCTTGCCTAAGACTATGTTAGTCAGTCTCTGGTAATAGCAACTTGCCTATAATGATGGTAGTTTCTGGTGATGGCAACTTGCCTAAGCCAATGGTAACCTGTCTCAGATAACAGTGACTTGCCTAGAGCGATGGTAGTCAGGATCTGGTGACAGCAACTTGCCTAAAATGATGGTAATGAGTCCCTCTTTGGAGCTCATAGGGGCCCTCCATTATCCATTACCCTCACCTCTTTCTGCCCTCACTATATGTAATCCCCCCTCCCTTCCTTATCCCCTTTTTGCCTCCTCCAGCTGATTCTATAAAAGCCCTTCCTCTACTTCCCACAAAAGACATACCCTAAACCCGGTCAAACTCTTTCCTAGCTCTCCCTACACCCAGCTGGCTCCAACAAAGGAGAAGAGATAAAACTCCCCAACCTGCCCTTTGTACGTCTGGCTTGCCCGTAATGAAGAAAAAAAACAACAAAATATTTAGCAAGCTACTCTCACTCTCTATCCCCCCTCTTTGTCTGGCTTGCTTGCAACAAAGCAGAAAAATGCAAAGACCCCACCTTCTTACTCTATCTCTATCTCTTCACTCAGTTGGCTCTGGATGGCAGGCTCCATTAAGCTACTTTCTGTCTCACTTCCTCAGCTGGCTCTGCTTGATGTCCAGCCAAATGCCATCTTCCAGGCTCTTTCTCTCTCCTCGCTCAGCTGCCTCTGCTTGACGTGCAGCCAAATGCCACCTTCCAGTCTCTTTCTCTCTCCTCACTCCTCTGGCTCTGCTTGACGTACAGCAAAACACTACCTTCCAGTCTCTTTCTCTCTCTTCTCCCATTGGCTTCCTCCTCCCTTTTCTTCCCTCCTCAAAGCCATGGCCCACCACCAGACACACAGCAGCTGCCGGATCTCTTCATTTCCCTGCCAGATCAGCAGGGCTCCTGCAAAACCTCTCACCACAGCTCCACTACGAATAAATTGAAATTTAAGGAACATCCTTGAATAAAACCTTATGAAACATCATTATATGGAATTTTATTTATTTATTTATTTATTCATTTTACAGAATTTTATGGCCTCCCACTCACTCTCAATGTCATGGTTCAGATAGATGAGCCCAGTAGAAAAAAGGACTCCGAGGCAATTGCTTTCCTCAAAGAACATTTTTAATGGTTACATAGTATTAGCATCCCCTTCATGGATTACTGCCTTGTCGTGGCGAAGGGGCTTGCGTAATTCAATGAAGCTATGAGCTATGCCGTGCAGGGCCACCCAAGACGGACAGGTCATAGCAGAGAGTTCTGACAAAACGTGATCCACTGGAGAAGGAAATGGCAACCCACTCCAGTATCTTGCCATGAAAACCCTATGGACAGTACCAAAAGGCAAAACGATATGACGCTGGAAGATGAGCCCCTCAGGTCGGAAGGCGTCCAATATGCTACTGGGGAAGAGCAGAGGGCTAGTACTAGTAGCGCCAGAAAGAATGAAGCGACTGGGCCAAAGCCGAAAGGACGCTCAGCTGTGGATATGTCTGGTGGTGAAAGGAAAGTCCGATGCTGTAAAGATTCTTTCTCCATAGGAACCTGGAATGTAAGATCCATGAATCAAGGAAAGCTGGACGTGGTCAAACAAGAGATGACAAGACTAAACATCGACATCTTAGGTATCAGCGAACTAAAATGGACAGGAATGGGTGAATTTAATTCAGATGACCATCAGGTATACTACTGCGGGCAAGAATCCCTCAGAAGAAATGGAGTAGCCTTCATAGTCAATAAAAAAGTAGGAAAAGCAATACTGGGATACAACCCTCAAAATGACAGAATGATCTCAGTTCGAATCCAAGGCAAACCATTCAATATCACAGTAGTCCAAGTCTATGCCCCAACCACCAGTGCTGAAGAGGATGAAATTGACCGGTTCTATGAAGCCTTACAGCACCTTATAGAACTAACACCCAAAAATGATGTCCTTATCATCATGGGAGATTGGAATGCTAAAGTAGGAAGCCAAAAGATAACTGGAATAACAGGCAAGTTTGGACTTGGAGTACAAAATGAAGCAGGGCACAGGCTGATAGAATTTTGTCAAGAGAATACGATGGTCATAGCAAACACTCTTTTCCAACAACCCAAGAGACGGCTTTACACATGGACATCACCAGACGGTCAACACAGAAATCAGATTGACTATATGCTCTGCAGCCAAAGATGGAGAAGCTCTATACAGTCAGTAAAAACAAGACCAGGAGCTGACTGTGGCTCAGACCATGAGCTTCTTGTTGCAAAGTTTAGGCTTAAATTAAAGAAAGTAGGGAAAAGCGCTAGGCCAGTCAGGTATGAATTAAATCATATCCCTGTTGAATATACAGTAGAGGTGACAAATAGATTTAAGGAATTAGATCTGATAGACAGAGTGCCTGAAGAACTATGGACAGAGGTTCGCAACATTGTACAAGAGGTAGCAACCAAAACCATCCCAAAGAAAAAGAAATGCAAGAAAGCAAAATGGCTGTCTGAGGAAGCTTTGCAAATAGCTGAGGAAAGGAGGGAAGCGAAAGGCAAGGGAGAAAAAGAAAGATATGCCCAATTAAATGCAGAATTCCAAAGAATAGCTAGAAGAGATAAGAATGCCTTCTTAAATGAACAATGCAAAGAAATAGAAAAAAACATTAGAATAGGGAGGACCAGAGAGCTTTTCAAGAAAATTGGAGAGATGAAGGGAACGTTCCATGCAAAAATGGGCATGATAAAGGACCAAAATGGCAGGGACCTAACAGAGGCAGAAGAGATTAAGAAGAGGTGGCAAAATTACACAGAAGAACTATACAAGAATGAGCTTAATGTCCCTGATAATCACAATGAGGTGGTCACTGACCTCGAGCCAGACATCCTAGAATGTGAAGTGAAGTGGGCCTTAGAAAAGCTGAGCAACAACAAAGCTAGTGGAGGTGACAGTATTCCAGCTGAGCTATTCAAAATCTTAAAAGACGATGCAGTAAAAGTGCTACACTCAATTTGCCAGCAAATTTGGAAAACTCAACAGTGGCCACAGGATTGGAAAAGATCAGTTTACATTCCAATTCCAAAGAAAGACAGTGCCAAAGAATGTTCAAACTATCGCACCATTGCACTCATTTCTCATGCTAGTAAAGTTATGCTTAAAATTCTACAAGCTAGACTCCAGCAGTATGTGGATCGAGAACTACCAGAAGTACAGGCAGGATTTCGAAGAGGCAGAGGAACTAGAGATCAAATTGCTAACATACGCTGGATCATGGAGAAAGCTAGAGAGTTCCAGAAAAACATCTACTTCTGCTTCATTGACTATGCTAAAGCCTTTGATTGTGTGGATCATAACAAACTCTGGCAAGTTCTTAAAGAGATGGGCATACCAGACCATCTTATTTGTCTCTTGAGAAACCTATATGTAGGCCAAGAAGCAACAGTGAGAACTGGACACGGAACCACTGATTGGTTCAAAATTGGGAAAGGAGTCCGGCAAGGCTGCATACTGTCGCCTTGCCTATTTAACTTATATGCAGAGCACATCATGAGAAAGGCAGGGCTAGATGAATCAAAAGTTGGAATTAAGATTGCCGGAAGAAACATCAACAACCTAAGATATGCAGATGATACCACTCTAATGGCAGAAAGTGAAGAGGAACTAAAGAGCCTCTTGTTGCGAGTGAAGAAGGAGAGTGCAAAATGTGGGTTGAAACTAAACATTAAGAAAACCAAGATCATGGCATCTGGCCCTCTCAATTCCTGGCAAATAGATGGGGAAGAAATGGAGGTAGTGACAGATTTTATTTTCCTGGGCTCCAAGATCACTGCAGATGGGGACTGTAGCCAAGAAATTAAAAGACGCTTGCTCCTGGGGAGGAAAGCCATGGCAAATCTAGACAGCACACTAAAAAGCAGAGACATCACCCTGTCAACAAAAGTACGTATAGTCAAGGCTATGGTCTTCCCAGTTGCAATGTATGGCAGTGAAAGCTGGACCATAAGAAAGGCTGAGCGCCAAAGAATTGAAGCCTTTGAACTATGGTGCTGGAGAAGACTCCTGCGAGTCCCTTGGACTGCAAGGCGATCAAACCGGTCAGTCCTAGAGGAGATCAACCCTGACTGCTCTTTAGAAGGCCAGATCCTGAAGCTAAAACTCAAATACTTTGGCCATCTAATGAGAAGGAAGGACTCACTGGAGAAGAGCCTGATGCTGGGAAAGATTGAGGGCAATAGAAGAAGGGGACGACAGAGAATGAGGTGGCTGGATGGAGTCACTGAAGCAGTAGGCGTGAGCTTAAATGGACTCCAGAAGATGGTAGAGGACAGGAAGGCCTGGAGGAACATTGTCCATAGGGTCGCGATGGGTCGGACACGACTTCGCAACTAACAACAACAAAAGTATTAGCATGAACAAAGGTCAAACCAAGACTGAAGTTCCCTTCCCCCCAAAGTTACAAAGTTACAAAGATGAACTTCCCACCCCATTTCTATGTCATAAATCACATTCCCAAATTTGGCAGGCTTTCTAGCAGAAACTTCTACCTGCCAAAACTCTAGCAGAAATGACCTTGGTTCCCACAAAATAATTTTATGTTTTGTCTAGACAAAAAGAATACACACACACCCTTTCCATTTCTGTGGCAACCAAAAAACAAGATGAAAATAAAAAGGTAAAGGTTCCCCCGCAGATGCGTGCTAGTCGTTTCCGACTCTAGGGGCCGGTGCTCATCTCCATTTCAAAGCCAAAGAGCCAGCACTTGTCCGAGGATGTCTCCGCAGTCATGTGGCCAGCATGACTAGACGCCAAAGATGCACAGAACACTGTTACCTTCCTACCGTAGTGGTCCCTATTTTTCTACTTGCATTTTTACGTGCTTTTGAACTGCTAGGTTGGCAGAAGCTGGGACGAGTAACAGGCGCTCACTCTGCTGCTTGGTACTCGGGATTCGACCCGCTAAACTGCTGACCTTCTCATCGACAAGCTCAGCATCCTAACCCACTGAGCCACCGTGTCCCCGAGATGAAAATGACATCAGCCGAATTCATTTGTAGTGTTGACAGTTGGTCCCCTAGAAAAGAGAGAAATTCTGCAGGTAGAAAAGAATTAGAGGAGGAATCACCTCGAAGCTTATTTGGATGGTTATGAAAAAAATATGTACTAATTTATCAGCTTTTACATCAGTACTTTTGACCCAAGTGGCCTCTGATAATGGGTATCATTTCCATTGCACCAAATACTGCAACTTTCCTTTATACAACCTAGAGTCAAGGATTCATTTTATTTCATATTGTGTCTGTCCTTCCACTACAAGGGGACCAGGTGCCTGTCTTGGAGGGGGTCTTAAATAGGACTCCCTGTAAGGTTTCAATAGGCTGCAATGAAAACAGGGTGGAGTTTCCCTAAAAGGTGAGGACGTTTTAGTTCCACGATGTGTGGGTTTATAATTCAAACTATGGGGAAAGGTCCAAGGAAGTTTGGTTTTAATTTTTTGCTAGGCAATTTGAGCCTCAAATATTTTATTTATTATTATTTATTTATTATATTTTTATACCGCCCTTCTCCCGAAGGACTCAGGGCAGTGTACAGGGCAATAAATATTAAAAAGCGGGATACAAAAGTTAAAAAAACGATTAAATATTTAGCCCAGTTTAAAACAGTATTAAAACATATTAAAACCCCTACCCTAACCCATCAGACCAGGTCAGACTGCTCGAATAGATATGTTTTTAAGTCGTGCCGGAAGGAGCGAAGGTCGGGGGCCATCCGGAGCTCAACCGGCAAGCGGTTCCATAGGTATGGTGTGCCCACAGAGAACGCTCTCCCCCTGGGGGCCACCAATCGACATTCTTTGATCGGAGGCACCCTGAGGAGGCCCTCTCTGTGGGAGCGCAGTGGACGGAGGGAAGTTGATGCCGGCCGCAGGTGTTGCCGTAGGTAATCCGGACCCATGCCATGTAGGGCTTTGTACGTCATTACTAACACCTTGAACCTCACCCGGAGGGCAACCGGCAGCCAATGCAGCTCGCGGAGCAAAGGTGTAGCATGGGAGTATCGGGAAACCCCCAGCACAACTCGCGCGGCTGCATTTTGCATCAGTTGGAGCCTCCGAGTGGACTTCAAGGGCAGCCCCATGTAGAGAGCATTACAGTAGTCTAGACGAGAAGTCACGAGCGCATGAGTGACTGTACGCAAGGCATCCTGGTCTAGATAGGGTCGCAACTGGCGCACCAGGCGAAGCTGGGCAAAGGCTCCCCTAGTCACAGCTCCGATATGCTCTTCTAAAGTGAGCTGTGAATCTAGAAGGACCCTCAAGTTGTGCGCCCTATCTACGGGGGGTAATAGCTCACCCCCATGGCCAAAGATGGAATAATCGGAATTTCCCGGGATGCCGGCACGAACAGCCACTCAGTCTTGTCAGGGTTGAGTCAAAGCCTGTTCCTCCCCATCCAGACCCGGACCGCCTCCAGGCAGTGGGACATCACGTCAAGGGCATCACTGGGGTGGTTTGGGGTCGAAATAAAAAGCTGGGTATCATCAGCATACTGATGATACCCAACTCCAAAGCCACGAATGATCTCACCCAGCGGCTTCATATAGATGTTGAACAGGAGAGGCGAGAGAACCGATCCCTGAGGAACTCCACAAATGAGAGGTCTCAAGGTCGATCTCTGCCCCCCTGCCAACACCAACTGCGAGCGTCCCAGAAGGTAGGAGGAGAACCACTGGAGAACTGTGCCTCCCACTCCTAACCCTCTGAGACGTCGCAGCAGGATACCATGGTCGATGGTATCAAAAGCTGCTGAGAGGTCTAAAAGGACTAGGACAGAGGAATAGCCCCTGTCCCGAGCCCGCCAGAGATCATTCACCAGCGCGACCAATGCCGTCTCCGTGCTGTACCCGGGCCTGAAGCCCGATTGGTACGGGTCTAGATAATCCGCTTCATCCAAGAACAAAGGGATCTGTTGCGCCACCACGCTCTCAACAACCTTCGCCAGAAAGCGAAGGTTGGAGACCGGACGAAAGTTGTTCAATATTGCTGGGTCCAAGGCAGGCTTCTTGAGGAGGGGTCTCACCACCGCCTCCTTCAAGGCGGCAGGAAAGCTACCCTCACTCAAAGAGGCAGTAATCACTGCCTGGAGCCAGCCTCGTGTCCCATCCCGGGCCGCATAAGTCAGCCAGGAGGGACACGGGTCCAACAAACACGTGGTGGAGCTCAGCTTCCCCATGATCTTGTCCACTTCTTCAGGAGTAACAGGGTCGAACTCTTCCCAGATTACATCGACAAGGCTGCCCGTATCCTCATCGTCAGACTCTGCCCAGTCGGAGTCCTGACTGGTCCGGATCTGAGCGATTTTGTCTGACAGAAATTGACTAAACTCCTCGGCTCGACCCTGCAAGGGTTCCTCCCTCACCTCCTGATTAAGGAGAGAGCGAGTTACTCTAAACAGGGCAGCCGGGCAATTATCTGCGGACGCGATGAGGGTGGCAAAGTGGTTAGACCTTGCCGCCCTCATCGCCGCCAGATAGGTTCTCGTAAACGACCTTAGTCGTAACCGGTCGGATTCGGATCGGCTGGATCTCCAACAGCTCTCTAGGCCCCGTCTCCGACGCTTCATCTCCCGGAGCTCCATGGAGAACCATGGAGCCCATTGGGATCTGCACCGGGTCAAGGGCCGCATGGGTACAACTTGGTCGAGTGCCTCTGTGGCTGCCCTTTCCCAGGCTTCCACTAGGGCATCGACCGAGCTGTGAGCAAAGGAGGCAGGTGGGGGCCCAAGCGCCGTCTGGAACCGCTCAGGGTACATCAGGCACCTAGGACGGAACCATCTTATTGGCTCAGCAACCCCACGGCGGGGAGTGGCAAAACGGAAGACCAACCGCAGGAGATGATGATCGGTCCATAACAGGGGTATAATAGTTGGGGAAACCCCCCCGAGATCATCTAACCACCGTCCAGATAGAAAAACCATATCGAGCGTGTGACCCGCCCCAATGCAACTCCCACAAGAAAAGTGGCAGATGTATAACCTGGATCTGCACAAAAACATATGGGGGGCTGCATTTTGAATCAACTGGAACTTCCAGATGCTTTTCAAGTGCAGCCCCTTATAGATCCCTATGTGGAGTGGTGATTTATTAATTGGTGGCATGGCATCCAATATAGTTTATCATTATCGTGAACTGAAATTGAAGGAAATGAGTAAAAGGCTTTACTATATATCTAATGTAAGCCACTCTGTCTTTCGAATATTTCTAGTTGTGGGAGAAGAAATAATATTCTTTAGATTTTGTTGTGTTGGCTATAGAGTATAGGAAACTTTGGTCCAAGAAATCTTTTGAAGCTTTTTAGTCAACTCAAGGTAATTTTTTAAAAAATTGTGTGTTGTTATTCCTCACAAAACATACATGCAATAAAGGACTGATACCTGGTGGATCTGTTCATCTTCTATTTTGTGAAACAATGCTAGAAAATAAATATGATAGCTTCAAAAAACACTTTCTACAACTAAGCGTATATTTTACTGCAAATCTCCCTTAAATTACTGTCACTGACATTTGCTGATTTAAAAAAAAATAGTTCAACCATTGGCCATTATTATCTCATCATAACAAAATAATTATCTCCTAGAGGAATCACCATGTTTTCTTAACTAGGCCAAAATGCCAAAGTTTCCATAGATGTAAATGATATTCAACAATGATAAAGATATCAGCTTGGATATAAAGTAACATTTGAACCGCAGGTAGTTTAGCACAAGGGTAATAACGGCTCTGTCAGACTCTGCTTCAGTTTTCTACCCTCGATTCTCCTTTGCCAGAGTATCTGTTCAAATCTTGATGGTGTTCAAGATACAATTTTGCACTCATGTGGGTCTTCAAATAGAAAATGATAGATTTTCTCATTACATGCATTATCAGATATAAGCCTTGGGTCAATCTTTAGATGAAGTATTGGATTATATGTACTTCCTGATCGATAGGTTGGAAGGGAAAACATTTTCACAATAACAAAAGTATGAAAATGTTTTTTTCTGATATTTTTGGTGCACAAAGTAGGTACTTTACGATGCCCTGCGAGTGATGCTTTCCTTGTTCCACATCAATGGTATCAGCCTGGTGACTTCATCATTGGTGGGATGGCATCTCACATGGGTTACCACCGTTTTGAAATTAAATTTAATGAAAACCCTGCTATAAAACCTTATGAAATACCAATGTAAGAATTTTTTTCTCTCTAATCTTACTCAGACTTTCAAAAATCTTTTATATGACTAAAAGTTCTTTGTTCATAAATTCAAGATGTTTGATGTAATTTATGCCTTATATTTTTTGAGTTGTATCTCGTTGTGAGAGAAGAATTAACCTTTAGATTTTTCCAAAGTCCTTGACATGAAATGTACAAAATTTAAAATCTCTATTTGAACAATTACTGTTAAAGAATTTTTTTTAAAAAAAGATTTGGCATTATCTCTCTTAACAAAACATACATACAGTAAATCAGTGATACCTCCTGAATCTATTCATATACCATATTTTGAAAATGTGATAGAAAATATAATACTTTGAAAAAGGCCACTACTTGTATTTGTTGTAGTACATATTAGTTGGAAGTCATGGAAATGCTGTGTAAAATAAATTTGAACTCTGAACAAATTATTAAGCATTTTAGGAAAGCTATTGTCCTTCCACTACCATAAGATGTTTCTTACTTACATAGAAATGATGCCACCTTAAAAGTCTTGTAAAAATTCAATGGGGGATTTAAATTATTTGTAGCATAATCACCAAATTTCATCAACACGTCCTTGCCTTGGCCTTTGCTGTGAAGGAGATCAATGAGGACTCCCAGTTCTTACCTAATGCCACTCTTGGGTTCCACATCTATGACAGTTACCTCAATGCAAGGATGACCTATCGCACCACTCTGGACCTCCTTTTCAAATCCCATGAATTTGTTCCTAACTATAAATGTGATAGCCAGAAGAATCTTGTGGCTATTATTGGGGGATTGGATTTTGTCACATCATCTCATATTGCTGAAATTACAAGATTCTTCAAGATTCCACAAGTAAGTGGCGAAAGGGTTAAACAGAAAAATTCTATATTCTGTTCTTAATGTTGTTATGAAATAATTAAGGAACATTAAGATTAGCTTAGATTTGGAAAAAGATGTTCTGCCTGCTTAAGGTCTATTAGTTAGCACAATTTTGAAATTACAATGCCAAATACAGAAGTGAATATCTGTAGACTTTCCCTATGTGAGGAAAAACTTGAACATAGTATTCTTTGCTTCTATGAAAAGAATTGATCAATTATATGTGTTTGAAGTAATTCCAAGAAATTCCTTTCCATATTTATACTTAGACGAATTTCACAAAAACTATTTCTTCCTTTGATATATTTTATATGAAAACTAAATCAGGAAAATTACATTTGATTTAACAACTCAAGAGAATACTACTCCACTTTCTTGCAGCTGACATACGGCTCATTAGCCCAAGAGGAATTTGAGAACAGTAAGCTCTCTTCACTTTATTTCATGGTCCCAAAAGAGGACCATCAGTACATTGGGATTATCCAACTGCTTCACCATTTTAAGTGGACCTGGATTGGGATTTTTGCTATTCGTAACAACAATGAAGAAAATTTCTTACAGAAAATGCAGCCCTTACTTGCAAAGCATGGAATCTGCTCAGCATTCATACAAAGGCTTAAACGAGTACACCCGGAAGACTTCGCAGAACTTTATCAAACAATCTCAATTATTTCATGGAATTGGATAAATAGCAAAGCCGATGCATTTCTTGTCTATGGAGGAGCAATGACAATTATGTGGCTAACAATTGTCACATTTATGATAGATCCTGAAAGGAAGGAAGTTTCATTATTGAGAAAGGTGTGGATCATGACTGCACAAATTGATTTTGTATTAACAGGATTCCAAATCAGTTGGGATCTCCAGATGTTTCATGGGGCTATTTCATTTACTGCTCATTCAACAGCAGTTGTAGGTTTCAAGGAATTTCTTCAGGCCGCAAATCCTCTTTCAGTCTACAGAGATGAGTTTCTTCAGGAAGTTTGGGAACAATTATTTGATTGTTCATTTCCAAAATCAGAATTACAAGAATCACAGAATAGGCAGTGCACTGGCGACATGAAGCTAGAGGATCTTCCTGGACCTGCCTTTGAAATGGAAATGACTGGCCAAAGCTATAGTATCTACAATGCTGTTCATGCTGTGGCTCATGCTTTGCAAGCTCTATACACGTTACATTTCAGTAGAAAAAAAACTATGATGTATAAAAATCCTGATCTTCCACATCTCCAGTCTTGGCAGGTATTCCCTTTGCATTGGACACTTCTTATATTTCAATAAGCAGTTTGAGGTAGAATGATACTTTCAACCCATTGTGTAAAGTCTTAATATTTTCTGCATTTGGAATCCAACTTGAGAAAACAACTTAGAAATAAGTTGGAATTTCCTGATGGTTAGAACAATTAACAATATATTAGAGGAATAGCTTGCCTTCAGAAGTTTTGGATACTCCAACACTGGAGATTTTTAAGAAGAGAAGGACTGCCATTTATCTGAAATACTATAGGGCAGTGATGGCAAATCTTTTAGAGACTGAGTGCCCAAACCGCAACCCCAAACACACTTATTTATTGCAAAGTGCCAGGGCCGCATCAGCTTTGTGGTGCCCTCAGGGGGAGCAGGGAGGCACCTCTGAGTGCCGCCTCTGGCATGCAAAAACTGGGGGCGCAAAAATGGCTAGAGAATATCACGCAGGCACTCGTCCCGCCCCATTTGCAGCATGTGTGTGCTCACGGCCCCGTGCATGCATTCATGCATGTAAAATCCTTTCCCTTCCCTTTTCTTCCAGTCCACCAATCGACAATGGTTGGTGACCTCTGCTCCACCACCTCTATTCAAGCTTGCAAGTCGGCCGTTTCATCCGCTTTGTGCTGGGCGGGGCTCCTGCTCCGGGTGGCGGCGGTGGTCTGATGGACCTGCTGCTGGCAGCAGTAGCACACATGCCAAGAGAGAGGGCTCTGAGTGCCGCCTCTGGCACGCATGCCATAGGTTCACCACCACTGGTATAGGGTCTCTTTCTTGAACAAGGTGTTGGATTAGAAGACCTTCAGGTCTCTTCTGACTCTGACATCCTGTTCTGTCCAAAATAGATACAGAAAAAGTAGTTTCTCTTATTATTCTGGTCATTGAGAAGCTACTGTATATATTATGGTTTATATGTCAGCAGACATTATTGACTAAATCATCATACATTGCACAAGATGAGATAGTTAAAGTGATAATTTAGATTACTTGTCATTGCCTTCTCCAAAAACAATCAATTCCCCCCAAAATTTGTGTGACTCATCGACTTTTCATGGGTAAAAAGCTGAGCTTTCTATATAATAATAATAATAATAATAATAATAATAATAATAATAATAATAATAATAATAATAATAATAATAATAATAATAATAATAATAATAATAATAAAGTTGGAAGGGACCTTGGAGATCATCTAGTCCAACCCCCTGCTCAGGAAGAAAACCTTATACCATTTCAGGCAAATGGCTGTCCAGTCTCTTCATAAAAACCTCCAGTGTTGGAGCATTCACCACCTCTGGAGGCAGGTTGTTCCACTGGTTAATTGTTCTAACTGTCAGGAAGTTTCTCCTTAGTTCTAGGTTGCTTCTCTCCTTGACTAGTTTCCATCCGTTACTTCTTGTCCTGCTTTCAGGTGCTTTGGAGAATAGCTTGTCTCCCTCTTCTTTGTGGTAGCCCCTGAGATATTGGAACACTGCTATCATGTCACCCCTCACCCTTCTCTTCATTAAACTACACATACCCAATTCCAACAACCGTTCCCTATATGTTTTAGCTTCCAGCCCCCTAATCATCTTTGCTGCTCTTCTCTGTACCCTTTCTAGAGTCTCAACATCTTTTTTACATCGTGGTGACCAAAACTGGATGCAGTATTCCAGGTGTGGCCTTACCAAAGCAAATCTCTATCAGAGTATTAAAGGAATGAAATAAAAATGGTCCTTTTTAGATGTGGCATGCATTGTATGAAACATGAAAAAGGTCTGCAATAATCTATTTCTTGCATCTCTCTGTGGAGGAATGTTTGGATTTCAGATTCTAAAAACTGGCTAAAAGACATTAGTCAGACCTCAGACTGTCAAATAACTTTATATCAATGAGGAAAGATTATATATGTTTTATCTTGAATTAGTTGTTTAAGTAGTGAACCTAAAACATAATTAAAGGAAGTTACAAAAATCCAGACTCTTTTTTACGTTCTGCTTCAGTTCATTCTTTCCTTTCCTTATAATAATATTAAATTATGTATATGTATGTACGTGTACATTATCATGCAATATTGATTATTCAAATTCTTAGCACACATATTTAATAATAGTTATAGCAATTAGAAGAATGACTGAATGAAACTTTAATATGCTTTTATCCTCTCTATTATTTATTTATTTATTTAGTTACATTTATATACCGCCCTTTCCCTGAGGACTCAGGGCGGTTTACAGGGAATTAAAAAATCCAACATACAAAAGTTAAAACCGAATTAAAAAATATTAAATTGACCCTGTACACAATTAAAACCCCAATTAAAAATTTCTCCTCAGCCTGGGCCCGAGAGCTCAAAGAGCCAGGTCTTCAGGCCCCGGCGGAATGATCGGAGGTCGGGGGCAGTTCTCAGCTCCACCGGCAGCTGGTTCCAGAGGGCAGGCACTCCCACTGAGAAGGCCCTATCCCTGGGTGTCACCCACCGGCAATCTCTCACCGGCGGAACCCTGAGCAGACCCTCCCTGTGGGAGCGCACTGGACGAAGGGCATTTGATGCCGGCAGCAGGTGTTCCCTCAAATAACCCGGACCCAGGCCATGTAGGGCTTTATAGGTAATAACCAGCACCTTGAATTTCACCCGGAGGGCAACCGGAAGCCAATGCAGCTCGCGGAGTAGAGGTGTTACATGGGAGTATCGGGAGACCCCCATTACAACTCGCGCGGCCGCATTCTGCACCAGTTGAAGCCTCCGTGTGGTCTTCAAGGGCAGCCCCATGTAGAGAGCATTACAGTAGTCCAAACAGGAGGTCACAAGCACATGAGTAACTGTGCGTAGGGCGTCTCGGTCCAGATATTATATTATATAATATTATATGTTATACAGAGCTATTATATAGCTCTCAACAACCTCTTTCTTTCATTCTCTTTCAATTAGCTCCATCCATTTCTTCAAGGCATTTCTTTTAACAACTCAGCTGGGGAGAGAGTGTTCCTGAATAAGAAAGGGGAAGCAGCAGGTGGATTCGACATCACCAATTTGATCACTTTTACAAACAAATCCTTTCAGAGAGTTAAAATTGGAAAGATGGATCTACAAGCTTCAAAAGGGAAGGAATTATCCATAGATGAAAATATGATTGTCTGGAGTCCAGCTTTTAACCAGGTATTGAATTAATGAATCCACCATGCCTTAATCTTTTAGGATCCCATATTGAACATAGTCTCTTTAGAAATCTAATTTCTGAGGTGTTTTTTTAAAATAAACAATGGCATATTCTATCAAATGTTGTTGATGATCAAGGATTCCTCAAATTGACAAATTGATTTTACAATGTAAAAGCCATGGTTGCATATTTGGTGTGCATTTTCATTTGAAATCAGAAAAATCAGAAACTGATTTAAAAACTCCCCTTTTCAAAATATTTTTGATGTTCCTGTTTATTATAAGGTTCTTCCATTATCTCGATGCAATGACCCTTGTTTCCCTGGGGACTGGAAGAAAGGGATTGAAGGGGATCAGTTCTGCTGCTATGACTGTGTTCCATGCCCTGAAGGGAAGATTTGAAATCAAAATGGTATGGTAGGAATTCTACCAATTTTCATTAGACTTAAGCAAACTTTAAAATACAAATTTAGGATGTATACAATTAATAAAATGAGTTTCACTGATTTGAAATGCCTAGATAACAAATTTCTTTGATTTTCTTCCCAGATATGGATGATTGTTTTGAATGTCCAGAAGATCATTATCCAAATAAAGAAAAGAATGGATGTGTCCTGAAACGGACGGTGTTTTTAACAATTGAAGAAACCTTAGGAATTGGTTTAGCCTCAGCAGCTTTTGGTTTCTTCTTCTTGACATCTTGGGTACTTGGAACTTTTATTAAGCACAGGGAGACTCCCATTGTTAAAGCCAACAATCGGTCCCTCACCTACACTCTGCTTGTCTCTCTTCTGCTCTGTTTTCTCTCCTCTTTGTTCTTCCTCAGCCAGCCTGGCAAAGTGACCTGCCTTCTCCGGCAATCAACTTTTGGAATCACATTCTCAGTGGCCATTTCTAGTGTGCTGGCCAAAACCATCATTGTAGTTGTTGCTTTCATGGCCACTAAACCGGGATCTCAGATGAGAAGATGGGTAGGGAAAAGACTGTCTTTTACTACTGTCCTTTCCTGCTCCTTTTTCCAAGTATGTATTTGTATTCTTTGGTTGTCAACATTTCCCCCATTCCCTGAGCTGGACATGCACTCACAGCTCCAAGAAATTATTTTACAATGCAATGAGGGGTCAGCTTTCTTATTTTTTTGTGTCTTGGGCTACATGGGTGTCTTGGCCATTGCCAGCTTTATTGTGGCTTTTCTTGCCCGTAAATTACCTGACAGCTTCAATGAAGCCAAGTTCATCACCTTCAGCATGTTGGCTTTTTGCAGTGTGTGGATCTCCTTCTTTCCAGCCTATCTGAGTACAAAAGGAAAAGCCATGGTAGCTGTGGAGATCTTCTCCATCTTGTCTTCCAGTGCTGCTTTACTGGGATGCATATTCTTGCCAAAATGCTACATCATTGTTTTTCGGCCTGAACTAAACCAAAGGGAGAATCTCACTAAGAGAAATTAGTAAGCCATGTGACCTTTTCTCACCAGGAAAAATTGCTAACAAACAAGAATAGGAAGTCCTAGTGACCATAATTAAAGATTTCATTCAGGTTTTTCTATAATTCAAAATTTAAAAACAGAATATTAGTTTATGTATAGAGTTCTCTTGTGGGAAGTGTGAAAGAGTAAAGACAGAAATTCATACCATAAAATTATGATCTAAATCTTAGAGTTGTATGTGATTTTATAGACAAAGAAGCTCAACACTCTTTCTAGGCCAAGTTATTCTCTACGTCCTCTGAGATTGCTATTATATCTGTATTTCCCATCACTATCTTTGTTTGTCCTCTCCTTTTTCATTTCTTTTAATTTTTGCTTAAGGACATTGTGATGTCTTTAATCAAAAAAGGAGAGCAAAAAATAGATCCAGGAAATTATAGATCAATCAGCCTGACATCAATACCTGGGAAGACCTTGGGAAAAGATAACTTGTAGCAGAATAACAGAATAACAGAGTTGGAAGGGAATTTGAAAGTCTTCTAGTTCATCCCCCTGCTTAAGCAATATGGGTTCATCAAAAACAGGTCATGCCAAACAAATCTTATTTCATTCTTCAACAAAGTGACTAAATCAATGGATCAGTGAAATATACTTAGCTATTGTGACTTGGGTTACATGGATATGTTAGCTCTTGCCAGCTTTATGGTGGCTTTTCTTGCCCATAAATTACCTGACAGCTTTGATGAAGCCAAGTTCATCACCTTCACAATGTTGGTCATTTGCAGTGTTTGGATATCCTTCTTTCCAGCCTCTCTGAGCACAAAAGGAAAAGCCATGGTAGCTGTGGTCTTCTCCATCTTTTCCTTCAGTGCTGCATTACTGGCATGCATATTTTGCCAAAATCTACATCATTGTTTGCTGGGTTGACCTCAAGCACAGGAACCAACCCAGAAAGAGAAATTAGAATAACATGTGGTCTTTCTGGCCCAGAAAAATTAGTGACAAAAATAATAAAGCACTACATAAATATAGTAAGAACTATTTATTTTCATTTTATTAATGTGTATTGAGCATACTATTATATGACAGCAGGTGTGAATATTTTAGGGCTCTTGAAATGTAGCATATATTGAGTTTGTGAATCTTGTACATTTCACTGACTTTGAAAAAGGTGTTCATGCTGGGTCACTTTATAAATAAATCTATTTCAAGAACAACCTGTTATTGTTTATTTATAATATAGGAAATATAGTGAAACGAAATGTATTCTTCCTTCTGTCTCATCCTTCACTCAAAGTGTATGCGGACCAAAGACCATAACAAAGAGTGATTTGAATGGGTTTACAATAAGAAGTGTGGCATTTTTCAAGAAAATCACCTAAAATTCAGCACAAATCCTAGAAATAATGTACAGCCCTCTCTGATATAGGGAGGGACTACAAACATGAAAAATCCCAAAGGAAATTTTGAATGTTCACTTGATGTTGATAATAGATAGATGTATGTACTGTAGGTAGAAAAGTAGATAGATAGATAGATAGATAGATAGATAGATAGATAGATAGATAGATAGATAGATAGATAGATAGATAGATAGATAGATGAATAGACAGACAGACAGACAAACAGACCCTATGGACAAGACAAGTTGCCCAAATTATAGCAAACATGCAACCCTAATTAAGATAGTAACTCGTTACTGTGGACTACTCTGCAAGTGATACTTCCCCTGTTCTCATCTTTGGTGGCAAGATGTCCCACATAGTTTACCAGTTTTATATGTAGTGCCACCCCCGGAGGGACTGCTAAAGTTTTGGCCCTCCTGGCCCCCTCTTTGGCTGGCTGCCAACCCAAGAGGTCTCTCATATTGGCATCTCTGCTTGAAAGGGCATTTAGCATGGTGATGTTCAGTGAGAGTTGGCTGCCAGGCACATGGGGCGGTGATGGTTGATCTCTTCCGATTGTAACTCATGTGGGATGATGATAGTTGACCTCAGACAGTAAGACTTACAGGAGATGATGGTAGTCAGGTCCTGGTAACAGCAACCTGCTAAGGATGTTGTTAGCCAGCCTCTGATAGTAGAAACTTGCCTATGACCATGGTAGCCAATCTCTGGTGACAGCAGCTTGCCTAAGACTATGTTAGTCAGTCTCTGGTAATAGCAACTTGCCTAGAGTGATGGTAGTCAGTTTCTGGTGATGGCAACTTGCCTAAGCCAATGGTAACCAGTCTCTGGTAACAGTGACTTGCCTAGAGTGATGGTAGTCAGTATCTGGTGACAGCAACTTGCCTAAAATGATGGTAATCAGTCCCTCTTTGGATCTCATAGGGGCCCTTCTTTATGCACTCCCCCCGTCTCTCTCTGCCATCACTATATGTAATCCCCCGTCCCTTCCTTATCCCCCTTTTGCCTCCTCCAGCTGATCCTATAAAAAGCCCTCCTCTACTTCCCACTAAAAGACATACCCTCAACCTGGTCAAACTCTTTCCTAGCTCTCCGTACACCCAGCTGGCTCCAACAAGGGAGAAGAAATAAAACTCCCCAACCTACCCTCTCTATGTCTGGCTTGCCCGCAATGAAGAAAAAAACAATAAAAGCGTCAGCAAGCTACTCTCGCTCTCTATCCCCCCTCTTTGTCTGGCTTGCAAAGACCCCACCTTCTTACTCTATCTCTATCTCTTCACTCAGCTGGCTCTGGATGGCAGGCTCCATTAAGCTACTCTCTCTCTCACTTCCTCAGCTGGCTCTGCTTGACGTCCAGCCAAATGCCATCTTCCAGGCTCTTTCTCTCTCTTCGCTCCTCTGGCTCTGCTTGACGTGCAGCCAAATGCCACCTTCCAGTCTCTTTCTCTCTCCTCACTCCTCTGGCTCTTCTTGACGTACAGCAAAACACTACCTTCCAGTCTCTTTCTCTCTCTTCTCCCATTGGCTTCCTCCTCCCTTTTCTTCCCTCCTCAGAGCCATGGCCCACTGCCAGACACACAGCAGCCGCCAGAGCTCCTCATTTCCCTGCCAGATCAGCAGGGCTCCCGCAAAACCTCTCACCCCAGCTCCACTACGTATAAATTGAAATTTAAGGAACATCCTTGAATAAAACCTTATGAAACATCATTGTATGGAATTTTATTTATTTATTTGTTCATTTCACAGAATTTTATGGCCTCCCACTCACTCTCAATGTCATGGTTCAGATAGATGAGCCCAGTGGAAAAAAGGACTCCGAGGCAATTGCTTTCCTCAAAGAACATTTTTAATGGTTACATAGTATCGGCATGAACAAAGGTGAAACCAAGACTGAAGTTCCCTTCCCCCAAAAGTTACAAAGATGAACTTCCCACCCCATTTCTATGTCATAAATCACATTACCAAATGCACTAGTTTTGCAGGCTTTCTAGCAGAAACTTCTACCTGCCAAAACTCTAGCAGAAATGACCTTGGTTCCCACAAAATAATTTTACGTTTTGCCTAGACAAAAAGAATACACACACACCCTTTCCATTTCTGTGGCAACCAAAAAACAAGATGAAAATAAAAAGGTAAAGGTTCCCCCGCACATGCGTGCTAGTCGTTTCTGACTCTAGGGACTGGTGCTCATCTCCGTTTCAAAGCCAAAGAGCCAGCACTTGTCCGAGGACGTCTCCGCAGTCATTTGGCCAGCATGACTAGCCACCAAAGATGCACAAAACACTGTTACCTTCCCACCATAGTGATCCCTATTTTTCTACTTGCATTTTTACGTGCTTTCGAACTGCTAGGTTGGCAGAAGCTGGGACGAGTAACAGGCGCTCACTCTGCTGCTTGGTACTCGGGATTTGACCCGCCAAACTGCCGACCTTCTCATCAACAAGCTCAGCATCCTAACCCACTGATCCACCACATCCCCGAGATGAAAATGACATCAGTCAAATTCATTTGTAGTGTTGACAGTTGGTCCCCTAGAAAAGAGAGCAATTCTGCAGGTAGAAAAGAATTAGAGGATGAATCACCTCGAAGCTTATTTGGATGGTTATGAAAAAAAAATATGTACTAATTTATCAGCTTTTACATCAGTACTTTTGACCCAAGTGGCCTCTAATAATGGGTATCATTTCCATTGCACCAAATACTGTAACTTTCCTTTGTACAACCTAGAGTCAAGGATTCATTTTATTTCATATTGTGTCTGTCCTTCCACTGTAAGGGGACCAAGTGCCTGTCTTGGAGTGGGTCTTAAATAGGAACTCCCTGTAAGGTTTCAAAAGGGTGCAGTGAAATCAGGGTGGACTTTCCCTAAAAGGTTAGGATGTTTTAGTTCCACCATGGGTGGGTTTATAATTGGAACTATGGGGAAAGGTCCAAGGAAGTTTGGTCCTAATTTTTTGCTAGGCAATTTGAGCCTCAAATATTTTGGGAGAGATATACCTTTTCACCCATGTGAAATGGCCTCTGGGGAGCCCTTTCCTTGTCAACTTGCTCTTTATAAGGGACCTGAAAACTTGGTTATTTGATCTTTCTGGCCTGGACTGAGGGGATTTTAACTTAATTTTAAATTTTAAATTTTAATTTGTTTTAATTGTGGGCTAGTCTTAATTTAATTCTATGTATTTAATGTATTTAATTGTATGTATTTATATTGTTTTAATTCACCCTGTAAACCACCTTGAGTCCTTCAGGAATAGGGCGGTATATAAAATCAATAAAATAAAATAAAATAAAAAAATAAATAAATAAATAAATAAATAAATAAATAAATAAATAAATAAATAAATAAATAAATAAAAAAATAAAAAAATAAAAAAATAAAATTGCATTCAAATCAAGTGTAAATTTTTTAGGTATCCAAAGCGGCCAGCTTGTTTGCTCTCAAGGCTATGTTGGAGGGCTTGAACTCTAAGTGATTCAGATAAATATAGTTTCAACCCATTCCAGGCTAACCCATCTCAACAAGTCGGTATGGTTTTGTACTTTTGGAACCAGTGATATACAGGTTCTGAGGTTTTGCTGGTAAAAAATACAGTAAACCAGAAGTTGCCTTCAAGCTTTACGTTTTTATTTAGCTGAACAAAAAGATGGGCTCCTCTAAATGAGAGCAGTCCTGAAAGACAAGAAATCCTTGTATTTATTCTTTCTGGTTACATAAGCAAGCCATCCAGCTGACATGCATATGATAAATATTTTACCCAGTAACTCTGGCATACTGTAGATAAGAGAGCAGAAGTAACAAACATGTTCCCTTTTGGGTGCTTCCCTAAAGATATCGTATGTTCTTGGGTGGGTTAAGACATTGAGTATTTGGAGGAGATGGATAGATTATATTCAGAATAAATATGGGACTAAAAAGTTCCATTTAGCTTATGAGTAGATTTTAGAGGGATATTGTTTAGTCTTAGTACTTTGTATGTATCTATGTTAAAGGGGAGTTAAAGCACATTATGAACTTAGTTAATTTTATATTATGGATAATCCTTATTTAGAATATGATTATTATAACTATAACCCTGTATTTAGCTCTGGGAAGTGGGGGGGAAGTGGGGTGGTTTGGGGAAGGGGTAATTTGGGGATGTATTGTAAAATTTTGTTTCTGTAAAACTCTTTAATTAAAAAAAAAGAAATAAGAAAAAAAAGACATTGAGTATTTTCCTTGCTGGCCTTTCATGACCCTGCATCCAGGACTTTGCAAGAGCCCAAAGACAGTAGGGCCATCTGCACAATTGATATTTCCTATACGGTCCCCTAATTCCGGGTCAACACCAAAAATTGGTTTTCAATTCCTCCTTTACTCTTTTCATTAATGGACTATCTGGTTCCAGTGCTTTTACTTGTGGCTGCCTCCCTGTAGTTATTTGAGAGATTGATTGCAGTTGCTGAATAGTGGAATTCACAATCTCCGCATGGCCGCTTTTATACTGGGGCAGCCTGGATAGGGTAACTGCTCGGAATTTTTTTTTCCTCCTAGGTTGTATTTCAGCATGAAATTGAAATGGTTAAAATATTGCACCCAGTGAACTTCTTTAGGAGACAACTTTCAACGTGGTTTTAGTGCCTCTAGATTTTTATGACCAGTCCATACTTCAAACAGAAAGTCACCCCCCCTCAAGGAAATTATTCCAGGTGAGCCGGGCCCACCTCACTGCAAAAGCCTCCTTCTCTCAGACTGCCCATCTTGGTTCTGTGTCTGTCAATTTTTTGGAGGTGTAGGTGCAGGGTTACAAATCTCCCTTCTTGTTTGGATTGATCAGGAAGAGACAGTTCTCCCTCCTTCTGTCTCCCCCCTCTCCAATCTTCTCCTCACCTGGCAAGCTGGCTTCATGCTGTTCTCGACAAGCTGACATGCATTCTTATTGGGCTGGCTGTCCTGCTGGCTGTCAAGGGCTGCTGCTTTGTGCTGCTTCCTGCTTCCTGTGGAGACACAGCACAGGCAGGAGCCCCACACAATAAGTTGTCAGCTTCTTGCAGAACAGTGTGAGGCCTCTCTCTTTTTTACACACACACACACACACAGAGACAAAGAGAGAGATAGAGGGAGGAAAAATAGGTAGATAAGGTAAGAACAAGTGCCTCTCTCAGTCTCTCTCTGTCTCTCTCTCTGCAAATGTGGAGAATGACTGGCAGCCACAGGAGAAGGCTGAAAGAGCCACATGTGGCTCCAGAACTGCGTGTTGCCAACCCAAGCACTAGTGGATGACGTGGATGTGATCAGGAAGAGACAGTTCTTCAAATACCTTGGTCACAAGCCATCTAAGTTTTCAAGGTGACAACTAGCACTTTGAATTGTACCCGGAAGCAAATTGTCAACCAATGCAACTCCCACAAGAAAGGTGGCATATGTATAACCTGGATCTGCACAAAAACATATGGGGGCCTGCATTTTGAATCAACTGAAACTTCCAGATGCTTTTCAATGGCAGCCCCTTATAGATCCCCATGTGGAGTGGTGATTTATTAATTGGTGGCATGTCATCCAATATAGTTTATCATTATTGTGAACTGAAATTGAAGGAAATGAGTAAAAGGCTTTACTATATATCTAATGTAAGCCACTCTGTCTTTCGAATATTTCCAGTTGTGGGAGAAGAAATAATATTCTTTAGATTTTGTTGTGTTGGCTATAGAGTATAGGAAACTTTGGTCTAAGAAATCTTTTGAAGATTTTTAGTCAACTCAAGGTAATTTTTTTAAAAAAATTGTGCGTTGTTATTCCTCACAAAACATACATGCAATAAAGGACTGATACCTGGTGGATCTGTTCATCTTCTATTTTGTGAAAAAATGCTAGAAAATAAATATGATAGCTTCAAAAAACACTTTCTACAACTAAGCATATATTTTACTGCAAATCTCCCTTAAATTACTGTCACTGACATTTGCTCATTTAAAAAAAAAATAGTTCAACCATTGGCCTATTATTATCTCATCATAACAAAATAATTATCTCCTAGAGGAATCACCATGTTTTCTTAACTAGGCCAAAATACCAAAGTTTCCATACATGTAAATGATATTCAACAATGGTAAAGATATCAGCTTGGATATAAAGTAACATTTGAACCACAGGGAGTTTAGCACAAGGGTAATAACGGCTCTGTCAGACTCTGCTTCAGTTTTCTACCCTCTATTCTCCTTTGCCAGAGTATCTGTTCAAATCCTGATGGTGTTCAAGATACAATTTTGCACTCATGTGGATCTTCAAATAGAAAATGATAGTTTTTCTCATTACATGCATTATCAGATATAAGCCTTGGGTCAATCTTTAGATAAAGTATTGGATTGTATGTACTTCCTGATCGATAGGTTGGAAGGGAAAACATTTTCACAATAAGAAAAGCATGGAAATATTTTTTCTGGTATTTTTGGTGCACAAAGTAGTTACTCTGAGATGCCCTGCGAGTGATGCTTTCCTTGTTCCACATGAATGGTATCAGCCTGGTGACTTCATCATTGGTGGGATGGCATCTCACATGGGTTACCACCGTTTTGAAATTAAATTTAATGAAAACCCTGCTATAAAACCTTATGAAATACCAATGTAAGAATTTCTTTCTCTCTAATCTTACTCAGACTTTCAAAAATCTTTTATATGACTAAAAGTTCTTTGTTCATAAATTCAAGATTTTTGATGTAATTTATGCCTTATATTTTTTGAGTTGTATCTCGTTGTGAGAGAAGAATTAACCTTTAGATTTTTCCAAAGTCCTTGACGTGAAATGTACAAAATTTAAAATGTCTATTTGAACAATTACTGTTAAAGATTTTTTTAAAAAAAAAGATTTGGCATCATCTCTCTTAACAAAACATACATACAGTAAATCAGTGATACCTCCTGAATCTATTCATACAGTATACCATATTTTGAAAATGTGATAGAAAATATAATACTTTGAAAAAGGCCACTACTTGTATTTGTTGTAGTATAGATTAGTTGGAAGTCATGGAAATGCTGTGTAAAATAAATTTGAACTCTGAACAAATTATTAAGCATTTTAGGAAAGCTATTGTCCTTCCACTACCATAAGATGTTTCTTACTTACATAGAAATGATGCCACCTTAAAAGTCTTGTAAAAATTCAATGGGGGATTTAAATTTTTTGTAGCATAATCACCAAATTTCATCAACACATCCTTGCCTTGGCCTTTGCTGTGAAGGAGATCAATGAGGACTCCCAGTTCTTACCTAATGCCACTCTTGGGTTCCACATCTATGACAGTTACCTCAATGCAAGGATGACCTATCGCACCACTCTGGACCTCCTTTTTAAATCCCATGAATTTGTTCCTAACTATAAATGTGATAGCCAGAAGAATCTTGTGGCTATTATTGGGGGATTGGATTTTGTCACATCATCTCATATTGCTGAAATTACAAGATTCTTCAAGATTCCACAAGTAAGTGGTGAAAGGGTTAAACAGAAAAATTCTATATTCTGTTCTTAATGTTGTTATGAAATAATTAAGGAACATTAAGATTAGCTTAGATTTGGAAAAAGATGTTCTGCCTGCTTAAGGTCTATTAGTTAGCACAATTTTGAAATTACAATGCCAAATACAGAAGTGAATATCTGTAGACTTTCCCTACGTGAGGAAAAACTTGAACATAGTATTCTTTGCTTCTATCAAAAGAATTGATCAATTATATGTGTTTGAAGTAATTCCAAGAAATTCCTTTCCATATTTATGCTTAGACGAATTTCACAAAAACTATTCCTTCCTTTGATATATTTTATATGAAAACTAAATCAGGAAAATTACCGGTACATTTGATTTAACAACTCAAGAGAATACTACTCCACTTTCTTGCAGCTGACATACGGCTCATTAGCCCAAGAGGAATTTGAGAACAGTAAGCTCTCTTCACTTTATTTCATGGTCCCAAAAGAGGACCATCAGTACATTGGGATTATCCAACTGCTTCACCATTTCAAGTGGACCTGGATTGGGATTTTTGCTGTTCGTAACAACAATGAAGAAAATTTCTTACAGAAAATGCAGCCCTTACTTGCAAAGAATGGAATCTGCTCAGCATTCATACAAAGGCTTTCACGAGTACACCCGGAAGACTTCGCAGAACTTTATCAAACAATCTCAATTATTTCATGGAATTGGATAAATAGCAAAGCCAATGCATTTCTTGTCTATGGAGGACCATTGGCAATTATGTGGCTAAGAATTGTCACATTTATGGTAGATCCTGAAAGGAAGGAAATTTCATTATTGAGAAAGGTGTGGATCATGACTGCACAAACTGATTTTGTATTATCAGGATTCCAAATCACTTGGGATCTTCAGATGTTTCATGGGGCTATTTCATTCACCCCTCATTCAACAGCAGTTGTAGGTTTCAAGGAATTTCTTCAGGCCGCAAATCCTCTTTCAGTCTACAGAGATGAGTTTCTTCAGGAAGTTTGGGAACAATTATTTGATTGTTCATTTCAAAAACCAGAATTACATGAAACACAGAGTAGGCTGTGCACTGGCGACATGAAGCTAGAGGATCTTCCTGGACCTGCCTTTGAAATGGAAATGACTGGCCAAAGCTATAGTATCTACAATGCTGTTCATGCTGTGGCTCATGCTTTGCAAGCTCTATACACATTACATTTCAGTAGAAAAAAAACTATAACATCTAAAAATCCTGATCTTCCACATCTCCAGTCTTGGCAGGTATTCCCTTTGCATTGGACACTTCTTATATTATAATAAGCAGTTTGAGGTAGAATGATACTTTGAACCCATTGTGTAAAGTCTTAATATTTTCTGCATTTGGAATCAAGCTTGAGAAAATTACTTAGAAATAAGTTGGAATTTCCTGATGGTGAGAACAAATAACAATAAATTAGAGGAATAGCTTGCCTTCAGAAGTTTTGGATGCTCCAACAGAGACCGAGTGCCCAAACCACAACCCAAAACACACTTATTTATTGCAAAGTGCCAGGGCCGCATCAGCATTGTGGTGCCCTCAGGGGGAGCAGGGAGGCACCTCTGAGTGCCGCCTCTGGCATGCAAAAACTGGGGGCGCAAAAATGGCTAGAGAATATCACGCAGGCACTCGTCCCGCCCCATCTGCAGCATGTGTGTGTGCGCTCACGGCCCCGTGCATGCATGCACACATGTAAAATGCTTCCCCCTCCCTTTTCTTCCAGTCCACCAATCGACAATGGTTGGTGACCACTGCTCCACCACCTCTACTCAAGCTTGCAAGTCGGCCGCTTCATCTCCTTTGTGCTGGGCGGGGCTCCTGCTCCGGGTGGTGGCGGTGGTCTGATGGACCTGCTGCTGGCAGCAGTATCACACGTGCCAAGAGAGAGGGCTCTGAGTGCCGCCGCCTCTGGCACGGGTGCCATAGGTTCACCACCACTGGTATAGGGTCTCTTTCTTGAACAAGGTGTTGGATTAGAAGACCTTCAGGTCTCCTCTGACTCTGACATCCTGTTCTGTCTAAAATACATACAGAAAAAGTAGTTTCTCTTATTATTCTGGTCATTGAGAAGCTACTGTATATATTATGGTTTATATGTCAGCAGACATTATTGACTAAATCATCATACATTGCACAAGATGAGATAGTTAAAGTGATAATTTAGATTACTTGTCATTGCCTTCTCCAAAAACAATCAATTCCCCCCAAAATTTGTGTGACTAATCGACTTTTCATGGGTAAAAAGCTGAGCTTTCTATATAATAATAATAATAATAATAATAATAATAATAATAATAATAATAATAATAATAATAATAATAATAATAATAATAATAATAATAAGTTGGAAGGGACCTTGGAGGTCATCTAGTCAGACCCCCTGCTCAGGCAGGAAACCCTATACCATTTCAGGCAAATGGCTGTCCAGTCTCTTCATAAAAACCTCCAGTGTTGGAGCATTCACCACCTCTGGAGGCAGGTTGTTCCACTGGTTAATTGTTCTAACTGTCAGGAAGTTTCTCCTTAGTTCTAGGTTGCTTCTCTCCTTGACTAGTTTCCATCCGTTGCTTCTTGTCCTGCTTTCAGGTGCTTTGGAGAATAGCTTGACTCCCTCTTCTTTGTGGTAGCTCCTGAGATATTGGAACACTGCTATCATGTCACCCCTCACCCTTCTCTTCATTAAACTACACATACCCAATTCCAGCAACCGTTCCCTATACGTTTTAGCCTCCAGCCCCCTAATCATCTTTGCTGCTCTTCTCTGTACCCTTTCTAGAGTCTCAACATCTTTTTTACATCGCGGTGACCAAAACTGGATGCAGTATTCCAGGTGTGGCCTTACCAAAGCAAATCTCTATCAGAGTATTAAAGGAATGAAATAAAAATGGTCCTTTTTAGATGTGGCATGCATAGTATGAAACATGAAAAATGTCTGCAATAATCTCTTTCTTGCATCTCTCTGTGGAGGAATGCTTGGATTTCAGATTCTAAAAACTGGCTAAAGGACATTAGTCAGACCTCAGACTGTCAAATAACTTTATATCAATGAGGAAAGATTAGATATGTTTTATCTTGAATTAGTTGTTTAAGTAGTGAACCTAAAACATAATTAAAGGAAGTTACAAAAATCCAGACTCTTTTTTACGTTCTGCTTCAGTTCATTCTTTCCTTTCCTTATAATAATATTAAATTATGTATATGTATGTACGTGTACATTATCATGCAATATTGATTATTCAAATTCTTAGCACACATATTTAATAATAGTTATAGCAATTAGAAGAATGACTGAATGAAACTTTGATATGCTTTTATCCTCTCTATTATATAGCTCTCAACAACCTCTTTCATTTTCTTTCAAGTAGCTTCATCCATTTCTTCAAGGCATTTCTTTTAACAACTCAGCTGGGGAGAGAGTGTTCCTGAATGAGAAAGGGGAAGCAGCAGGTGGATTCGACATCACCAATTTGATCACTTTTACAAACAAATCCTTTCAGAGAGTTAAAATTGGAAAGATGGATCTACAAGCTTCAAAAGGGAAAGAATTATCCATAGATGAAGATATGATTGCCTGGAGTCCAGCTTTTAACCAGGTATTGAATTAATGAATCCACCATGCCTTAATCCTTTAGGATCCCATATTGAACATAGTCTCTTTAGAAATCTAATTTCTGAGTTTTTTTTTTAAATAAACAATGGCATATTCTATCAAATGTTGTTGATGATCAAGGATTCCTCAAATTGACAAATTGATTTTACAATGTAAAAGCCATGGTTGCATATTTGGTGTGCATTTTCATTTGAAATCAGAAAAATCAGAAACTGATTTAAAAACCCCTTTTCAAAATATTTTTGATGTTCCTGTTTATTATAAGGTTCTTCCATTATCTCGATGCAATGACCCTTGTTTCCCTGGGGACTGGAAGAAAGGGATTGAAGGGGATCAGTTCTGCTGCTATGACTGTGTTCCATGCCCAGAAGGGAAGATTTCAAATCAAAATGGTATGGTAGGAATTCTACCAATTTTCATTAGACTTAAGCAAACTTTAAAATACAAATTTAGGATGTATACAATTAATAAAATGAGTTTCACTGATTTGAAATGCCTAGATAACAAATTTCTTTGATGTTCTTCCCAGATATGGATGATTGTTTTGAATGTCCAGAAGATCATTATCCAAATAAAGAAAAGAATGGATGTGTCCTGAAACGGACGGTGTTTTTAACAATTGAAGAAACCTTAGGAATTGGTTTAGCCTCAGCAGCTCTTGGTTTCTTCTTCTTGACATCTTGGGTACTTGGAACTTTTATTAAGCACAGGGAGACTCCCATTGTTAAAGCCAACAATCGGTCCCTCACCTACACTCTGCTTGTCTCTCTTCTGCTCTGTTTTCTCTCCTCTTTGTTCTTCCTCAGCCAGCCTGGCAAAGTGACCTGCCTTCTCCGGCAATCAACTTTTGGAATCACATTCTCAGTGGCCATTTCTAGTGTGCTGGCCAAAACCATCATTGTAGTTGTTGCTTTCATGGCCACTAAACCGGGATCTCAGATGAGAAGATGGGTAGGGAAAAGACTGTCTTTTTCTACTGTCCTTTCCTGCTCCTTTTTCCAAGTATGTATTTGTATTCTTTGGTTGTCAACATTTCCCCCATTCCCTGAGTTGGACATGCACTCACAGCTCCAAGAAATTATTTTACAATGCAATGAGGGGTCAGCTTTCTTATTTTTTTGTGTCTTGGGCTACATGGGTGTCTTGGCCATTGCCAGCTTTATTGTGGCTTTTCTTGCCCGCAAATTACCTGACAGCTTCAATGAAGCCAAGTTCATCACCTTCAGCATGTTGGCCTTCTGCAGTGTGTGGATCTCCTTCTTTCCAGCCTATCTGAGTACAAAAGGAAAAGCCATGGTAGCTGTGGAGATCTTCTCCATCTTGTCTTCCAGTGCTGCTTTACTGGGATGCATATTCTTGCCAAAATTCTATGTCATTGTTTTTCGGCCTGAACTAAACCAAAGGGAGAATCTCACTAAGAGAAATTAGTAAGCCATGTGACCTTTTCTCACCAGGAAAAATTGCTAACAAACAAGAATAGGAAGTCCTAGTGACCATAATTAAAGATTGCTTTTAGTAGAATTTCAGCGAAAGAACCTGATATTTGGGCCTTTTTCATTCAGTTTATGTACAGAGATCTCTTGTGGGAAGTGTGAAAGAGTAAAGACAGAAATTCATACCATAAAATTATGATCTAAATCTTAGAGTTGTATGTGATTTTATAGACAAAGAAGCTCAACACTCTTTCTAGGCCAAGTTATTCTCTACGTCCTCTGAGATTGCTATTATATCTGTATTTCCCATCACTACCTTTGTTTGTCCTCTCCTTTTTCATTTCTTTTAATTTTTGATTAAGGACATTGTGATGTCCTTAATCAAAAAAAGGAGAGCAATAAATAGATCCAGGAAATTATAGATCAATCAGGATGACATCAATATCTGGGAAGACCTTGGGAAAAGATAACTTGTAGCAGAATAACAGAATAACAGAGTTGGAAGGGAATTTGAAAGTCTTCTAGTTCATCCCCCTGCTTAAGCAATATGGGTTCATCAAAAACAGGTCATGCCAAACAAATCTTATTTCATTCTTCAACAAAGTGACTAAATCAATGGATCAGTGAAATATACTTAGATATTGTGACTTGGGTTACATGGATATGTTAGCTCTTGCCAGCTTTATGGTGGCTTTTCTTGCCCATAAATTACCTGACAGCTTTGATGAAGCCAAGTTCATCACCTTCACAATGTTGGTCATTTGCAGTGTTTGGATATCCTTCTTTCCAGCCTCTCTGAGCACAAAAGGAAAAGCCATGGTAGCTGTGGTCTTCTCCATCTTTTCCTTCAGTGCTGCATTACTGGCATGCATATTTTGCCAAAATCTACATCATTGTTTGCTGGGTTGACCTCAAGCACAGGAACCAACCCAGAAAGAGAAATTAGAATAACATGTGGTCTTTCTGGCCCAGAAAAATTAGTGACAAAAATAATAAAGCACTACATAAATATAGTAAGAACTATTTATTTTCATTTTATTAATGTGTATTGAGCATACTATTATATGATAGCAGGTGTGAATATTTTAGGGCTCTTGAAATGTAGCATATATTGAGTTTGTGAATCTTGTACATTTAACTGCATTTTGAAAAAGGTGTTCATGCTGGGTCACTCTATCAATAAATCTATTTCAAGAGCAACCTATTATTGTTTATTTATAATATAGGAAATATAGTGAAATGAAATGTATTCTTCCTTCTGTCTCATCCTTCATTCAAAGTGTATGCGGACCAAAGACCATAACAAAGAGTGATTTGAATGGGTTTACAATAAGAAGTGTGGCATTTTTCAAGAAAATCACCTAAAATTCAGCACAAATCCTAGAAAAAATGTACAGCCCTCTCTGATATAGGGAGAGACTACAAACATGAAAAATCCCAAAGGAAATTTTGAATGTTCACTTGATGTTGATAATAGATGTATGTACTGTAGGTAGAAAAGTAGATAGATAGATAGATAGATAGATAGATAGATAGATAGATAGATAGATAGATAGATAGATAGATAGATAGATACAGTATATACTTGAGTATAAGCCGAATTTTTCAGCCCACTTTTTGGGCTGAAAAATTCCACTTCGGCTTATACTCCAGTCAACAAAAAAACTTACCGAGGACTTGTGCGCGGCCGAGGCTTTGGTGCTTCCGGGATCGCGCGCACCTCTCCCAAGCCACCGCCGTCCGAGACCTGCCGAAGTTTGGGGAGGTTTGGGGAGGTGCGCGCGCACCTCCCCATACCTCCCCAAACGGCAGGTCTCCGTTCCTCCACGCCCTGCCTGCCTGCTTCTTTCCGCAGCGGAAAGAAGCAGGCAGGCAGGGCGCGGAGGAACGGAGACCTGCCGACGTTTGGGGAGGTTTGGGCGCCTCCCCAAACCTCGGCAGGTCTCCGTTCCTCCTGCCGACGTTTGGGGAGGTTTGGGCGCCTCCCCAAACCTCCCCAGGTCTCCGTTCCTCTGCACAGACCTGCCGACGTTTGGGGAGGTTTGGGCGCCTCCCCAAACCTCCCCAAACGTCGGCAGGTCTCCGTTCCTCCTGCCGACGTTTGGGGAGGTTTGGGCACCTCCCCAAACCTCCCCAGGTCTCCGTTCCTCCGCGCAGACCTGCCAACGTTTGGGGAGGTTTGGGCGCCTCCCCAAACCTCCCCAGGTCTCCGTTCCTCCTGCCGACGTTTGGGGAGGTTTGGGCGCCTCCCCAAACCTCCCCAGGTCTCCGTTCCTCCGCGCAGACCTGCCTACGTTTGGGGAGGTTTGGGCGCCTCCCCAAACCTCCCCAAACGTCGGCAGGTCTCCGTTCCTCCTGCCGACGTTTGGGGAGGTTTGGGCGCCTCCCCAAACCTCCCCAGGTCTCCGTTCCTCCGCACAGACCTGCCGACGTTTGGGAAGGTTTGGGCGCCTCCCCAAACGTCGGCAGGTCTGCGCGACGTTTGGGGAGGTTTGGGGAGGCGCCCAAACCTCCCCAAACGGCGGCAGGTCTGTGCGGAGGAACGGAGACCTGGGGAGGTTTGGGGAGGCGCCCAAACCTCCCCAAACGTCGGCAGGTCTGCGCGGAGGAACGGAGACCTGGGGAGGTTTGGGGAGGTGCCCAAACCTCCCCAAATGTCGGCAGGAGGAACGGAGACCTGGGGAGGTTTGGGGAGGCGCCCAAATCTCCCCAAATGTCGGCAGGTCTGCGCGGAGGAACGGAGACCTGGGGAGGTTTGGGGAGGCGCCCAAACCTCCCCAAACGTCGGCAGGTCTGCGCGGAGGAACGGAGACCTGGGGAGGTTTGGGGAGGCGCCCAAACCTCCCCAAACGTCGGCAGGAGGAACGGAGACCTGGGGAGGTTTGGGGAGGCGCCCAAACCTCCCCAAACGTCGGCAGGTCTGCGCGGAGGAACGGAGACCTGGGGAGGTTTGGGGAGGCGCCCAAACCTCCCCAAACGTCGGCAGGTCTGCGCGGAGGAACGGAGACCTGCCGACGTTTGGGGAGGTTTGGGGAGGTGCGCGTGCACCTCCCCAAACTTCGGCAGGTCTCCGGACGGCGGCAGCTTGGGAGAGGTGTGCGCGATCCTGGAAGCACCGAAGCCTCGGCCGCGCGCAAGTCCTCGGTAAGCTCCGGGCTGTCACTTGCTTCGCGTCTCCTGAGGGAAGGGGGGGCGACTGGAGCGGGCGTGTTTCCTCGCCTGCTGGGCACCGCGATTTGCCCGGGGAACGCGCGGGCCCCGAATGGCAGCGTGGAGCGAGGAAGCGGACAGCCAGGGCTTCCCCGAGAGCCGCGGACACACAGGGTATTCCTGTGTATTCAGGCTTGCAAAATGGCAGATCGAGCCTCTGCTGGCGGCAGAGGCTTGCAGAACGGCGGATCGGCTTATACTCAAGTCAACAACTTTTCCCAGTTTTGGGGGGTGAAATTGGGGGTCTCGGCTTATACTCGAGTCGGCTTATACTCAAGTATATACGGTAGATGAATAGACAGACAGACAGACAGACAAACAGACCCTATGGACAAGTCAAGTTGCCCAAATTATAGTGAATGTGCAACCCTAATTAAGATAGTAACTCGTTACTGTGGACTACTCTGCAAGTGATAGTTCCCCTGTTCTCATCATTGGTGGCAAGATGTCCCACATAGTTTACCAGTTTTATATGTAGTGCCACCCCCGAAGGGACTGCTAAAGTTTTGGCCCTCCTGGCCCCCTCTTTGGCTGGCTGCCAACCCAAGAGGTCTCTCACATTGGCATCTCTTCTTGAAAGAGCACTTAGCACGGTGATGTTCAGTGAGAGTTGGCTGCCAGGCACATGGGGCGGTGATGGTTGATCTCTTTCGATGGTAACTCATGTGGGATGATGATAGTTGACCTCAGACAGTAAGACTTACAGGAGATGATGGTAGTCAGGTCCTGGTAACAGCAGCTGACATGCAACAGTAGTAGTCAGTCCCTAGTAACAGCAACCTTCTAAGGATGTTGTTAGCCAGCCTCTGATAGTAGAAACTTGCCTATGACCATGGTAGCCAATCTCTGGTGACAGCAGCTTGCCTAAGACTATGTTAGTCAGTCTCTGGTAATAGCAACTTGCCTAGAGTGATGGTAGTCAGTTTCTGGTGATGGCAACTTGCCTAAGCCAATGGTAACCAGTCTCTGGTAACAGTGACTTGCCTAGAGTGATGGTAGTCAGTATCTGGTGACAGCAACTTGCCTAAAATGATGGTAATCAGTCCCTCTTTGGATCTCATAGGGGCCCTTCTTTATGCACTCCCCCCGTCTCTCTCTGCCATCACTATATGTAATCCCCCCTCCTTTCCTTATCCCCCTTTTGCCTCCTCCAGCTGATCCTATAAAAAGCCCTCCTCTACTTCCCACTAAAAGACATACCCTCAACCCGGTCAAACTCTTTTCTAGCTCTCCGTACACCCAGCTGGCTCCAACAAGGGAGAAGAAATAAAACTCCCCAACCTACCCTCTCTACGTCTGGCTTGCCCGCAATGAAGAAAAAAACAATAAAAACGTCAGCAAGCTACTCTCGCTCTCTATCCCCCCTCTTTGTCTGACCCCACCTTCTTACTCTATCTCTATATCTTCACTCAGCTGGCTCTGGATGGCAGGCTCCATTAAGCTACTCTCTCTCTCACTTCCTCAGCTGGCTCTGCTTGACATGCAGCCAAATGCCATCTTCCAGGCTCTTTCTCTCTCCTTGCTCCTCTGGCTCTGCTTGATGTGCAGCAAAACACTACCTTCCAGTCTCTTTCTCTCTCTTCTCCCGTCGGCTTCCTCCTCTCTTTTCTTCCCTCCTCAGAGCCATGCCCTTCCACTAGACACACAGCAGCTTCTGGATCTCTTCATTTCCCTGCCGGATCAGGAAGGCTCCCACAAAACCTCTCACCGCAGCTCCACTACATATAAATTGAAATTTAAGGAACATCCTTGAATAAAACCTTATGAAACATTATTGTATGGAATTTTATTTATTTATTTATTCATTCATTTCGCAGAATTTTTATGGCCTCCCACTCACTGTCAATGTCATGGTTCAGATAGATGGGCCCAGTAGAAAAAAGGACTTTGAGGCAATTGCTTTCCTCAAAGAGCATTTTTAATGGCTACATAGTATTGGCATGAAGAAAGGTGAAACCAAGACTGAAGTTCCCTTCTCCCAAAGTTACAAAGTTACAAAGATGAACTTCCCACCCCATTTCTTTTCTTTTCTTTTTTTTGTAAATATTTTATTAGAGTTTTTTAACATAACATAAATCATTATAAAACAGAATGTTGTCTGGGTAACGTTTATAAGACAGTCCTTAACAATTAATTTCTATAACCTATATTCCATATGTTAATTATTTGATTTCCTCTTTCCCCAACGTATCTTTCTTTGCAAATCATTTTAAGACACTTTTATTTGCTTAACAACAGTTCAATATATAGTTTTAATAATCCTGTATATCATTTTAGTTGTCTTATCATAAATCCTGTCACCATGTTTATTTCAGCTTATTTCTCCCCTTTTTAACACTTAACTATATTTACCTTGGTGGATTTCATTCTGTTTTTTCCATACCCTCTCATATTTTTATATTTCCCAATCAATAAGTAAAAAAAAGAAAAAGAAACAAAAGAAAGAAAGAAAGAAGAGCAGCTTATTTCTCCCTCCAAATTCTAAATGTTCTTACAAATAAGAATCAGTTCAACATTCAACTATATTTACATTAGTGGATTTAAGTACTAAACTTCAAAAAATAACATATGGAAATATGTATTTCTCCTAATTTAATATATATTTATTCCTCCAATTTCTCATTCTTTTTATTTTTAACCATAGCTAAGAATGTATTTAGTCTATTTAAACTTTGAACATTCCATTCAATAGTTCTAATCATCTAATCCTTTAAATCTCATTAAAAACACATTTTTTTTATTTTCTTACCATCACATTTAAGTAGCTAAAACTTTTGCTTTTGTTTAAATCAATTCAACTCAGAAGAATAGAAAAAAACAAAAAAACAAACAAAAAAAACACAATTATATTGATTTGAAGGAAGAAAAAGAAGAAAAATTTCCCTCTAAGAGTAGTATATTTCAAAACTTTCCCATTTCTTAGCCATATTCAAACAAATGTTTCTTTTTGAAGTATTCTTTCTGATATATTCCATCTTTTTCCTGATGTTTCATCATCATTTGTTTCCCTAAAGGGAATTTTTTCTCATTCTTTTCCTTATCTTCAAAGTTGTTTAGACATATTAAAATATTTCCCAATTGAATTAAATCATTTTTTTATTTTATATGATTCCATCTTCAAGTTTCTATCCTCAAAATTATATTTAATCTTCTCTGCTATATTTTCCTGAGAGAGTTCTTGAAGTGAAATTAAGTTGAGTATAAGTTGATTCATGCTCTCAAAGTTCTTCTGCATTTCTTTGTAATTTAAGGTCATTGTCCTTTGATATTTTTGCTGCTTATCATATACTTCCTTTTTTGAAATGAGCATTTTATAAGGTTCCTTCTTTGATTTTCTGTCTTCAGAATCTCTTTCAGTCATCTCTACTGTATTTTCCTGAGGAAATTCTTGGAGTGAAATTAAGTTGAAAATGAGTTGATTCATATGATATAGGTGATGACCTATAAAGCCCTAAATGGCATGGGTCTGGATTACCTTAGGGAGCACCTGCTACCAGCATCAGCTTCCCATCATCCTGTGCATGCCCACAGGGAGGGCCTCCTTAGGGTTCCACCAGTTAGAGATTGCCAGCAGGTGATTCCCAGGGGGAGGACGTTCTCTGTGAGTGCGCCCGCTCTTTGGAACAAACTGCTGATGGAGCTTCGGACTGCCCCCGACCTTCGCTTGTTTCACCGGGACTTAAAAACCTGGTTGTTTGAACTGTCTGGCCTGGACTGATGGATTTTAAATTTTAAATTATTTTAATTAAATCAAATCAAATTAAATTAAATTAATTTTAAAATTTTAATTTTTATTGTTATTATTAATTGTGGGCTTGTACTAATTTAATTTCATTTTATTCTCTTTTTTGTACTGTTTTAACTGCCCTGTGAACCGCCCTGAGTCCTTCAGGAATAGGGCGGTATATACATTCAATTCAATTAAATAATTAAATAATTAAATAATTAAATAAATAAATAAATAAATAAATAATAAATAAATAAATAAATAAATAAATAAATAAATAAATAAATAAATAAATAAATACTCTCAAAGTTATTCTGGATTTCTATGTAGTTTAAAGTCATTGTCCTTTGAAATTGTTGTTGGTCATCACATGTTTCCTTTTGTAAAATATTCATTGCTTCAGCTGTGTTATCTTTGTTTAAACAGGTGCATTTACTGAAAGCTTAAAAGTTCAAAGGGAAAAAAAGAAAAGCAAAAAAAAATCCTCATCCACCAGCAAGTGTCAGCATTTGCTCATTTTTCATGTCTTTCTAGTTGTTTTCTTTCTCTAAAGGGTAAATGTCGCCATCCAACTGAAAGGGAAGGAGCGAAGTCCCCCTCCCCCTTTCCTTCTTCGGAGATCTCTTATTTGGGGGATTTTCTCCTTCAGGAAATTAGGTAGGATAGAGAAAATCAGTATTCTTATGCAGATTCAAGCATGCTGTTTATTATTTCGCTTAGTTTAATCGCTTATGACTTCCGTTGCTTCAGCTACGACTGGACATGGTGTTAGCCAGCCTTTTCTTCTGTTGGTTTCTGGCAGGCTTCTCCTGGACTGTTTGGAGAGACCGCCATCTCTCATAAGTCCCTGGGATTTCCTTCCTTCATTCCACCCCTTCAGGGTGGATTCTGGCCCCTTAGGGTCCCAAACAAAAAGAAAATTCAGCCAGAGGATCCAACATTTTGAATTCTCCAACTGCTCCACTGAGAAACAGGAACCAGAAGTCCCCATTTCTATGTCATAAATCACATTCCCCAATGCACTAGTTTGGCAGGCTTTCTAGCAGAAACTTCTACCTGCCAAAACTCCGGTAGCAATGACCTTGGTTACCACAGAACAATTTTATGTTTTGTCTAGACAAAAAGAACACACGCACCCCTTTCCATTTCTGTAGCAACCAAAAAATGAGATGAAAATGATGTCAGCCAAATTCATTTGTAGTGTTGACAGTTGGTCCCCTAGAAAAGAGAGAAATTCTGTAGGCAGAAAAGAATTAAAGTCAGGAATCACCTCAAAGCTTATTTGAATGGTTATAAAAATGTACTAATTTATCAGCTTTTACATCAGTACTTTTGACCCAAGTGGCCTCTGATAATGGGTATCCTTTCCATTGCACCAAATACTGTAACTTTCCTTTGTACAACCTAGAGTCAAGGATTCATTTTATTTCATATTGAGTCTGTCCTTCCACTACAAGGGGACCAGGTGCCTGTCTTGGAGGGGGTCTTAAATAGGACTCCCTCTAAGGTTTCAATAGGCTGCAGTGAAAACAGGGTGGTCTTTCCCTAAAAGGTGAGGACGTTTTAGTTCCACCATGTGTGGGTTTATAATTCGAACTATGGGGAAAGGTCCAAGGAACTTTGGTCCTAATTTTTTGCTAGGCAATTTGAGCCTCAAATATTTTTGGGAGAGATAAACCTTTTCACCCATGTGAAATGGCCTCTGGGGAGCCCTTTCAGCTTGCTCTTTATAAATTTTTGAGTTTTTTGGTAAGCCTGTTTTTGCATTGTCCCAAATAGGAGAAGTCACCCGTGGATCTAATGTTTGAGAAATGGGTGGTGGTGGTGTCTTGAGGGTATTCTGGCATGGGAATAAAATCTCTCCCAGTCGATATTTAAAAAAAGAGTGAGTCCAGTGCTGCTGTGCACTGTGTTATTTTAAGCCATCTCCACAAAAGGGAGGAGGTCAGCCCATGTTGTTTGCTGATAATCAACATAGAATTTAATGTATTTAAAAAAAATATGTTTTATTGTTGTTTTTTTAACATATCACCATCAATATTTGGTAAACAATGTATTGTCTGGGTTTGTATTTACAAATAATCAATAACAGTTAGTTTCTATAGTTCCATATTCCACATCGTCGCTTTCCTTCATTTTCTCTTCTTCTAATAATATGCTTTTTATCAAACTTAAATTAGTACATTTCTTGATAATTTTAGAAAATTATGAATAACCTCCACCGCATCATTGAGCTACTTTTCTAATTAATCATCTAGATCACCTTGTCATAGATCCTGTTTTAAAAGTTCTCATTTAAATTTATTTTCCCCTCAATAATCAACAGAAAACATTTTCACTTGTTAAAATTTTCTTAGAGTTAATTACACTTAGATATTGAAATCCTTTTCCTCATATGAATCATCCCAACACTTACATTTTTCATATCTTGAAACAGAAAAAAACCAAAGAAAGAAATAATATACTGTCTAAAAAAGAAAGAAAGAAAACATATCCCTCTTAAACTAGAATACATTATAATCAATGTTTCATTCTTTTTAAGCATATTCAAGTCTTCTGATCCATTCTATTTAAGGATTTGGTACATTTCCCTCAGATAAATCATCCCAAACATTTTTATATTTCTCGTATCATAGGCTAATACTATATTGCTAAAGGAGCTATCTCTCCTGAGCTAAGCTTCATTTGTATTCAACTTTTATTTCTTTAACCACATTCAAACAAGTGCTTAGTTTTTAAGTATTCCATCAAATGAGTCCCATCATCTGGTTTCTTAATTCTGGCTTTAGCACTTTTTTTTGCCAAACATTTTTCCTGATTAGTATGTTCCATTGAACCCAAAGATCTTCCCATGGTTTTGTAGATGTTTTTGTAAGTACAAAAGATCAGTCAATGCCTCCTTAAGTAACACCAGCTGCCTGCAATTAGTGCAGGTTCACATCCCACCAGGCTCAAGGTTGACTCAGCCTTCCATCATTCCGAGGTAGGTAAAATGAGGACCCAGATTGTTGGGGGCAATTAAGCTGACTTTGTAATAATGCTGCTTGGGGTGTGTGTGTGTGAAAGCCCTAATAAGCAGGCATATACATAGAATGAAGGCTACTGCTAAGCTTGTAAGCCACCCTGAGTCTTCGGAGAAGGGCGGGATATAAATGGAATTTTTTTAAAAAAATGAGTATTTTTGTGTGAATATTCCTCAGAGATATTTTTCTTTCTTTCTCTCTTAGTTTCTCCCATTAGCTTTTTTCTCTCATTTCTTGAAATCTTGAAATATAGGTAATCTTTTCCTTGCCCAGTATTTCCTGAAAGCTTTTCTCCATCTGGATTAAATCACAGTTCCTTCCATTATTAAATTCCATCTCTAAGTTTCTTTCCACTAGTTTATGTTTAGTTATCTGCTTTATTTGATTTCTCTCTCTTTTTGGTTTTCTGATCATTTGTTTGTTGTTAAGTTAAATTGAGAGTATATTCATTTAAGTTTTCAAATTTATTTTTAATTTCCTCGTGGTTTGAAATTAATGTCATTTGTATTTAACATAACATACATTTCCTCCTCGGAAGTATTTGTTTTTTCTTGATATGTTCTTTCTGCAGACCTCTAATGGTCCATAATGACCAAAAATCAAAGTTTTTCTTTCTCTGCCAACTGCTTTGAAGTCACAGTTTAAAAAGTATTTACAATCCAGGAAGGCCAATTTTTCCCCCCTTACATTTTATAGTTCTCACTTTGTAGATAACCCACAACGTTTTCTTTTATTGAAGCTGATTTTGTTTAGTTAAAGCTTTGAAGGTCACAATAGCAAGTTTTTTTTTTTCTGGGCTGTATATTTAGGGCAGTATTTTCATCCACCACTAGATGTCAGCACCAGTTCATCTTTCAAATTTCAAAACAAATAATTACCGTTTATTTCCATCAATAATCTTTTGCTAGGAGACTCTTAACAAATTCCATCAATTTCACACTTTCCAAGTTTAAGACTCATATTGATTTTATTTCTGTATATTTCTATTCCCCATAAATTTAATTTGCTGCTTCCCTTTAGAGGAGGGTGGAGCAGAGATCCCCTCCCCCTCTCACTTTCAGAGGATTTTTACTTCTGGGTTTTATTTTACAGGAAATCAATCAGTTAGAAGAGGGAGAATCAGTATTCTTACCGAGTTCAATCACACTGTTTATAATCACACTTAACTTGCTACTTTGTGGCTTTGGCTGCATGTAGCTTGGGCCAGACTCAAGAATGATGCTTATCCTTTCTTCTTCTGGTATCTGGCAAGCTTTCCCCAGATGTCTGGATAGTCTGCCATCTTCCCACAATCGGCGGGGCTTCTCTCCTTCTTTGCCACCTCTTCAGTGTGACTTTTGGCCTATTTAGAGTCCTCAAACAGAAAGAAATCAGCTGTAGGTTGTGGAGCCCTGTGATCCCTTGGCTGTTGCACTAACTGCACAAAACTGGAAGCCATAGCATCTAATGTATTGCATTAGCCTTTTCAGTGGCTCCATTCATAGATGGATGAAAAGCCAACAAAAGTCCCTGTGTGGACCTGATTAGTTTAAGAAAGTCCCTCCAAAATCTTGCAGTAAATTGTACCCCCTGTCAGAAATAATCAACTTTGGCACTCTGTGGAGTCAGCAGATATGTTTGAGAAACATTCCAGGTAATTTCCTTGCAGAGGTGAAACTGGAGCAGGCAACGTAGTGAGCTTGCTTTGAAAAAAAGATCAATCACAGACCATATTACCATATTTCCCCTACTTTCTGACAATTCCACAATAAATTCCATGGCAATCTCTTCCCAAGTTTGGGAAAGATCCACAACTTTCTGCAATAATCCAAGGGCATTACTGGGACATTTTTTCATCATTACACAAGTTGCACAGCTTCTTACATAGCTTTCAACATCTTTCTTTAATCCATGCCACCAAAATTGCATTTGAATCAAGTGTAAAGATTTTAGGTATCCAAAGTGGCCAACTTGTTTGCTGTCATGGCTATGTTGGAGGACTTGAACTCTAAGTGATTCAGGTAAATATAGTTTCAACCGCTTCCAGGCTAACCCATCTCAACAAGTCAGTATGGTTTTGTTCTTTTGGAACCAGGGATTGGTTTTCAATTCCTCTTTTACTCTTTTCATTAATGGGCTATCTGGTTCCTTGTGGCTGCCTCCCATAGTTATTTGAGAGATTGATTGCAGTTGCTGAATGATGGAATTCACAATCTCCTCATGGCAGCTTTTATACTGGGGCAGCTTGGATAGGGCAACTGCTATGAATTTTTTTTCCTCCTGGAATGTATTTCAGCGTGAAATTGAAATGGTTAAAATATTGCACCAAGTGGACTTCTTTAGGAGACAACTTCCTAGGTGGTTTTAGTGCCTCTAGGTTTTTATGCTCAGTCCATACTTCAAACAGAAAGTCACCCCCTCAAGAAAATTATTCCACTTGAGCAAGGCCCACCTCACTGCAAAAGCCTCCTTCTCACAGACTGTCCATCTGGTTTCCGTGTCTGTCAATTTTTTGAAAGTGTAGGTGCAGGGTTACAAATCTCCCTTCTTGTTTGGATTGATCAGGAAGAGACAGTTCTCCCTCCCTCTTTTCTCTCTTTTCCTCTCTGTCTCTCCCCTCCCTTCCCTCTCTCTGATCTTCTGCTCACCTGGAAAGCTGGCTGTCAATGCTGCTAACATCAAATGTTATTGCTTGACAAGAGATGAAGAAGTAGCTCTTTCATGTGTTAAACTTGTGTATTGCTTTAAGGCATGTGTATTGCTTTAGTTTAAAGTTGGGAGGAGGGAAGAGTAGGAATGCACTTTCAAGGCTATTTGTCTCTCTAAAGAAGATAAGGCTTGGCGGTTCTTCTAACGGAAGGGAAGCTGATTCTTTAAATTAATTGGAGAATATGATTAATGACAAATTGGAAAGGTGGAGAATTGTTTTTTAATATATTGTGCAAGGGGAAGAGATTTCAGATTCCAGCTTCCTTCGAGCAAGCATTTGCTGGTGTATTAGGCTAATAAAGGACTTTTAAGGTAAATAATGCCTCAGAGTGACTCGAAAAGCCCATACATCGGAAACTTGACATCAAGCTGGAATCCACACTACTTTTAAAACTAATTAGGGAGTCCTGGCCTCCCATCGCTGTCTCCAAGTTTCAGAGGCAGTCTGGCAAAGAGTTGGGGAAGATCCCATAATGGAGGGAGTAAAATTGCCTGAAGCCAGCTTCCCGGCACCAGCAGCCACCCCAGTGTGGGAAGGGCCAGTGAGGAAGCCAGAAAGAAAAGAGTTTCAGCAATCCTCCCAGCTGGGAGCTAGACCCAAACAACCAGGATAGTGGATTAAGCTCAGCGGAGACTCCAGGAGCCTCAGAGCAGCCAGACCAGCTGAGATTGAATTCTCGGGTGAGTGGAAAATCCTGTCTGCAGATCAGACTGCTTGCCAGACCCAGGAGGCCCCTGCCAAGCCCTCCAGATTCATAGAGACAGAGGACCCTAGCCTGGGGCCTCTGCAGCAATGGGAGTTTGGGGAGCCCCCACAAGTGAAAGACCAACAACCTCTGAGCTTTCCCTAGCTAATACAAGCCTTGCAACACCTGGGGGTGGTGCAGAAGCCTGGAGATCAGGAACTGGTGGGAGGACAACAACAAGGGTGGCAGCAGCAGGACCAAGATGTGCAACCCCTGAACATACAGCAGGACCAGAGGGGCCAGCAACGGGGGTGGGGGGGCTGGCAGCCATTAAATCAGCAACCATAGCTATTTCTTCCCATGGTTGAGAAGGATCGACCACCGGTTGCAGTAACCCAGGGGTCTTTCCTGGGATTCTTTTCATGGTGGCACATACAGTACAGCTCTTGACATAATTTTCTACATCTCGTTTTCGTCCCAGCCACCAAAATTGCCGGTGAGTGAGATGTAGAGTTTTTAGATATCCAAAATATCTTTGGAGTTACTAGGAAGTAACTACCCAACAGTAGAGGAAATACAGTCATTTGGACTGTGATAGACCTATTTTCAAAACAGGCTCACTTTATCACCTGCAAAGGACTTCAATCGGTTCAACACCTGACTAAGTTGTTCCTAAAACATATCTATTGACTACATGGCGCCCCTAAGTGAATAATTTCAGACAGAGGGGTGCAGTTCACAGCAAAATTTTGGAGAAACTTTCTTAAATTAATCGGATCATCTCAACGCCTATCAACTGCTTTTCACCTGGCTACTAACGGAGCCGCAGAGTCCGCCAACAAAATGGTGGAACAATAACTTAGATAACTTAGACTGACCTCCTCCCTTTTGCAGAAGTGTGTTACAATAATTCAGTACATAGCAGCACCGGCTACACTGCTTTTTGTGTAGCCACAGGGAAAGAATTCAACCCCATACCGGAATACCCTCAGTTACCCTCCGTCTCCCAGACTCTTGATCATTGGGTGAGGGGTTGGGAAGAAGTTTGGAAAAATACAAAGATGGCCTTCAAAAAGACTTTTGAGACCTACAAAAAGCAAGCTGAGAAAAAGAGAGCTCCTCAATGAACATTCCAAGTTGGGGAAAAGGTCTATTTGTCAACCAAATACCTAGACCTCAAACTACCCAATAAGAAATTGGGACCGGAATTCTTGGGGCTTTTCCCCATTGTGAAAATCATCAACCTGGTCACAGTAAAATTGAAACTACCCAGACTTTTGGGGAAAATTCACCCGGTGTTCCATTATAGCTTGCTGAAACCTTTTCGAACCTCCACTTTAAGACCTCCCCCTAAGAAAGCACCTGGACCCCTCGTGGTACCAGGTCAAACCCATTATGAAGTGAAATGTATTCTTGACTCTAGAATCTTTAAGGGAAAATTGCAATACCTAGTACAGTGGAAGGGATACCCATTGTCTGAAGCCACTTGGGTGAAATCTACTGATGTGAAAGCTGACAGACTTATCAAAAGGTTTTATGAGAAACACCCCGACAAACCAAAAGCCAATTCCTAACTTGTGTTTGTTTACATTACAGCAGACATGTCAAACACAAGGCCCGGGGGCCAGATGCGGCCCGCGAAGTGGTTTCATGTGGCCCGTGAAGCCATCCTGGAAACAGTAAGGGAATGGCCCCCGCTGTCTTGGCCCTGGCCCAGGCTGATCAGGAGCCAATGTACAATTTCGTGGTGGTCATCTATGCTGAAATACATTCAGTCTTAGATCTATCTGGAAACAGCGAGGGACCAGCCCATGCCATGTCAGCCCTGTCCCCTGGGTGCATGCTGGGGAGGAATCACCCTTTGTGAGGAATGAAGAAATGCACCATTGCCTGGAAGTGGCCAGCACATGGCCCTGCCTACTTTGGGCAGGCTAGGAGCTGGGCAGTGTTGCGCTTCTCTTCAGATTCATGCCACCTGGCTCAGCCTCTCGGCACTGTGAGGAGAGCACCCCACTGCCTGCCAAAACTGGGCAGGCTGGGGGCTGGGCAGCATTGTGCAGGTAACATCAACTCTCACGCTGCTCATGGCATAACCTTCCACAGAGCCCACCAAGCTGGATATGTGAAGTAGGTGAGGGCGATGTGCTGGCCACTTCCAGGCGATGGTGCATTTCTTCATTCATCACAAAGGATGACATTTCCCCAGCTATGTTTCTTGCCTGTTTTTCTCCCTCCGTCATCTCAAATATTTTCCCACCACTCTGTTCTAAGGAAGGAAGGAAGGAAGGAAGGAAGGAAGGAAGGAAGGAAGGAAGGAAGGAAGGAAGGAAGGAAGGAAGGAAGGAAGGAAGGAAGGAAAGGGAGGGTCTGAGGGAAGTCCTACCTTAGTCCTGCCCTGCTGCCCTTTCAGCATCCCCTTGCCTCCTCCTCCTGGCTTATCCTGGGGGGTCTCCCATCCTATTGCTAAGGAAGCTTTGGATACAAAGCCAGGTCTCCTCACATGGAGAGGGAGTGGGCCTCCCTCTTGATTTTGCCCTCCTACCCATCATGAGCAACCTGGCTAAGGAGAGCAAGCACAGCAGCAGCAACCTTGAGGAGGAGGTAAATGCAGCTGGGCACCCCCTTGGGGAAGTGGGGCTGGGCTTAGTGCTGCGGGTGCTTAAGGACTGGGCTGGGCATTTGACCTCTGCACCACTGTCCAGCCCCCTCTCCACATGGCCTGAGAGGAACAGGGAGGCTCCTCCAGGGGACCATGCCTTGGCACTTCCCCGGTCCCATCTCCTTCTGCCAGAGACCCTCAGATCTGTCCCACTCCTGCTCAGGCCCCCATATGCACCCTTGACACGAATGATGTAGAGCTGGCCACACCCACCCAGTAGGCCATACACCCTCCAGCCACGCCCACCCAGTAGCCTGCACCCACCCTGGCCACACCCACCCGGCCCCTGAGGGCAACTGCAATGCTGATGTGGCCCTCAATGAAATTGAGTTTGACACCCCTGCATTACAGGATCTGTTCTTTTTCTAAGGGGGGGGGCGGATGTCAATGCGGCTAACATCAAATGTTATTGCTTGACAAGAGATGAAGAAGTAGCTCTTTCATGTGTTAAACTTGTGTATTTCTTTAAGGCATGTGTATTGCTTTAGTTTAAAGTTGGGAGGAGGGAAGAATAGGAATGCACTTTCAAGGCTATTTGTCTCTCTAAAGAAGATAAGGCTTGGCGCTTCTTCTAACGGAAGGGAAGCTGATTCTTTAAATTAATTGGAGAATATGATTAATGACAAATTAGAAAGGTGGAGAATTGTGTTTTAATATATTGTGCAAGGGGCGGAGATTTCAGATTCCAGCTTCCTTCGAGCAAGCATTTGCCGGTGTATTAGGCTAATAAAGGACTTTTAAGGTAAACAATGCCTCAGAGTCACTTGAAAAGCCCATACGTTGGAAACATGACACTGGCTTCATGCTGTTCTCGGACAAGCTGACATGCATTCTTATTGGGCTGGCTCTCTGCCCTCGAGGGCTGCTGCTTTCTGCTGCTTCCTGCTTCCTGTGGAGATGCAGGAAAGGCGGGAGGCCCGCCCAATAAGCTTGTCAGCTTCTTGGAGAACAGTGTGAGGCCACTCTCTTTTTTACACAGAGAGAAAGAGAGAAAGAAAGAGAGAGAGGGAGGGAGGGAGAGAGAGAGAAAGATAAGGGAAGTGCAAGTGCCTCTCTCTGTCTCTGTCTCTCTCTCTCTACAAATGGTGGAGAATGACTGGGAGCTGCAGGAGAAGGCTGAAAGAGCCGCATGCGGCTCTAGAGCTGCAGGTTGCAGACCCATTCTCTAGTGGATCACATGGATGTGATCAGGAAGAGACAGTTCTTTAAATAACCTGGTCCCAAGCCATGTAGGATTTAAAGGTGACAACTAGCACCTTGAATTGTACCCAGAAGCAAATTGTCAGCCAATGCAACTCCCACAAGAAAGGTGGCATATGTATAACCTGGATCTGCACAAAAACATACGGGGGCCTGCATTTTGAATCAACTGGAGCTTCCAGAAACTTTTCAAGGACAGCCCCTTATAGAGCCCCATGTGGAGTGGTGATTTATTAATTGGTGGCATGGCATTCAATATAGTTTATCATTTTTATGAACTGAAATTGAAGGAACATCCTTGTGTAAAACCTTATGACATACTGTACAATGTAAAGGGTTTTTTTTTCTTTTTATAATCTTATCCAGTTGCCCTCAAATAATAATAATAATAACAATAAATTTGGAAGGGACCTTGGAGGTCATCTAGTCCAACCCCCTGCTCAGGCAGGAAACCCTATACCATTTCAGACAAATGGCTATCCAGACTCTTCTTAAAAACTTCCAGTGTTGGAGCATTCACAGCTCTGGTTAATTGTTCTAACTGTCAGGAAGTTTCTCCTTAGTTCTAGCTTGCTTCTCTCCTTAATTAGTTTCCATCCGTTGCTCCTTGTCCTGCTTTCAGGTGCTTTGCTGAAATGAGTAAAAGTCTTTACTATATATCTAACGTAAGCCACTCTGTCTTTCAAATATTTCTAGTTGTGGGAGAAGAAATAATATTCTTTGGATTTTGTTGTGTTGGCTATAGAATATAGGAGACTTTGGTCCAAGAAATCTTTTGAAGATTTTTAGTCAGCTCAAGGTATTTCTTTTTTAAATTGTGCATTGTTATTCCTCACAAAACATACATGCAATAAAAGACTGATACCTGGTGGATCTGCTCATATTCTATTTTGTGAAACAATGCTAGAAAATAAATATGATAGCTTCAAAAAACACTTTCTACAACTAAGCATATATTTTATTACAAATCTCCCTTAAATTACTATCATTGACATTTTCTCATTTAAAAAAAAATAGTTGAACCATTGGCCTATTATTATCTCATCAAAACAAAAAATTATCTCCTAGAGGAATCACCATGTTTTCTTAACTAGGCCAAAATACCAAAGTTTCCATAGAATTGAATGATATTCAAGAATGATAAAGATATCAGCTTGGATATAAAGTAACATTTGAACCACAGGTAGTTTAGCACAAGGGTAATAACGGCTCTCTCAGACTCTGCTTAAGCTTTCTACCCTCCGTTGCCAGAGTATCTGTTCAAATCCTGATGGTGTTCAAGATACAGTTTTGCACTCATGTGGATCTTCAAATAGAAAATGATAGATTTTCTCATTACATGCATTATCAGATATAAGCCTTGGATCAATCTTTAGATGAAGTATTGGATTATATGTACTTCCTGATTGATAGGTTGGAAGGGAAAACATTTTCACAATAACAAAAGCATGAAGATGTTTTTTCTGATGTTTTTGGTACACAAAGTAGTTTCTCTGAAATGCCCTGCAAGCGATGCTTTCCTTGTTCCACATGAGTGGTACCAGCCTGGTGACCTCATCGTTGGCGGGATGGCATCTCACATTGCTTACCACCTTTATGAAATTAAATTTAGTGAAAGCCCTTCTATAAAACCTTATGAAATACCAGTGTAAGATTTTTTTCTCTATCTAATCTTACCCAGATTTTCAAAAATCCTTTATATGACTAAAACATTTTTGTGCATAAATTTAATGTTTTTAATGTAATCTATGACTTAACTTTTTTTGAATTGTACCTGGTTGTGAGAGAAATAAACTTTAGATTATTTCAAAATCTTTCACATGAAATGTATAAAATTTAAGATCAAGAAGTCTCTATTTTAAAAAAGGTTTTACATTTCTCTCCTCACAAAACATACATACAGTACATAGGTGATACCTCCTAAATCTATTCCTATACCATTTGTTGTAGTGCCTATTTGTTGGAAGTCATGGAAATGCTGTATAAAATAAATTTGAACTCTGTATGAATTCTTAAGCATTTTAGGAAAGCTATTGTCTTCCTACTATCATCAGGGAAAGAAATATTTGTTATTCATACACATAGAAATGTTAGCACCTTATGAGAATTTTCAATTTACATTTTCAACTGCGATATTTAAATTCTTTGCAGTGTATTCCCCAAATTTCATCAACACCTCCTTGCCTTGGCCTTTGCTGTGAAGGAGATCAATGAGGACTCCCAGATGTTACCTAACATCACTCTTGGGTTCCACATCTATGACAGTTACCTCAATGCAAGGATGACCTATCGCACCACTCTGGACCTGCTTTTCAAATCCCAGGAATTTGTCCCTAACTACAAGTGTGATAGCCAGAAGAATCTCATGGCTATCATTGGAGGATTGGATTTTGTCACATCATCTCATATTGCTGAAATTATACGATTCTTCAAGATTCCACAAGTAAGTAAGTTGTAAAAGGGTTAAAGAGAAAAATACTATATTCTGTTCTTGATGTTGTTATGGAATAATTAAGGAATGTTAAGATTAGGCTTTCATTCGTATTAAGATGTTCTGCCTGGCTTAAGGTCTATTAGCATAAATTTGAAACTACAATGCAAATATAAGAAGTGAGTATCCATAGACATTACATACCTGAAAAAAGAGTTGAACATAGTATTCCTTGCTTCTATCAAAAGAATTGATCAATTATATGAGTTTGAAGTTATTCCAAGAAATTCCTTTCCATATTTATACTTAGAACAACCCACTGATTTTGTGTCAGCCTTAGAGTCAGCAATTTTCAGAATTAAAACCAATGAGGAAACAAAGAATTCCATTAGGCAGCAACCTAATAGGACTTCTTGTCAACCAGAGATGGGGCTACACCTTGTTAAGATCTGAAGAGATAGCTCTCCAACAACTACGCAAGGACAACTCAATCATGATTCTGCCAGCCAACAAAGATAGGGCCACTGTGGTAATGGATAGACTGGAGTATAACCAGAAAATCCAGACCTTACTTAGTGATGAAGACTCCTACCGAGTTGTTAAAAAATATCCCATGACAACACTTAGGAATCAAATCAATAAGGCAGCCAACAGACTCAACAGACAAGGGAAGATTCACGAGGAGGACTTAACAATGATCCGACCCAGGGACTCAGCCACTGCACACATTTATGGATTACCTAAAATACACAAGGCAGGTGTCCCATTGTGTCTCTTAGGACATCCCAACATTTGGGCTGGCAAAGTGACTGAGCACACAACTCCAACACCTGATCATAGACACATCTACCATTGTGAAATCATCGGAAGATTTCTTACAAAGGTTAAAAACATTGATGATAGAGGAGGATGAGGTCATGGTGTCCTTTGGCGTCATGTCATTATTTGCATCTATTCCCCAATATCTGGCCATGTCAACTGTGTGAGAGGTGCTGCAGGATGAAGAACCAAAGCTCCCTGGTTCATTAAATGCAGAAGGCTAAATACAGCTCCTCAACTTCTGCCTGAAAACATATTTCACATTCAGCGGCTCCACATATGAACAAATCAAAGGCACACCAATGGGATCTCCCATCTCAAGAATAATTGCTGAGGTGGTCTTACAGAAGTTGGAATTCAGGGTGATGAGCAATTATAAGACCAAATTTTGGGCTAGATATGTCAATGATGCTTTTGTTATCATCAAGCATCATGACAAGACCAGTTTCATGGACAAGCTCAATTCCATCTACCCTGACATTCAGTTCATGGCAGAGGAGGAAGTGAATTATACTCTACCCTTCCTGGATATACTGATTCATCGTGAACATAGTGGCACATTTACCACCAGCCTTTATCGTAAAGCCACACACACCGACAGAATCCTCCACAGTGACAACAATCATCCCACTGCCCACAAAATCAGCTGCATCCACACACTCTTCAAAAGAATTCACACGCACTACAGCATGCCAATGGAGAAATCCAAGGACTATGCACATCTATATTGGGTTTGCATATGAAATGGATACACCATTGACTTTATCCAATGCTGCCAACAACGGGTATTATGACTTGCGGATGACAGAACCACCACCTCCACCTGGGCCACACTCCCTTACATCCATGGCATCTCAGAAACAGCAGCAAGAATGTTATTGGCACACAACATTAGAGTGGTACATAGACCCAGTCAGACCCTCCGCTCACAAATTATGTGCCCCAAAGAACCCTTAGCCACAGGTGGAATGTCATCAGTGGTTTACCAAATCAGCTGCAATGATTGTCCATGCAACTACATTGGTGACACCGCAAAATGCCTCTGGACAAGGCTTCATGAGCATGAATTGGCTCTTAAATGAAAATAAAAATGATCACAGGTATGGGCTCATACCATCAAGCACAACCACATGTTTAACTTTACAGAAGCCAAAGTCATTGCTCATGATGCAGCTAAGGGGGGTCACATGCTAAAGGAGGCTTGGTTATCCAACCAATATTCTGTCAATCGGCACATCGAATTATTGCCAGCCTATTAGATGCTGCCTTAGCATGAGTCAACAGACAAGAAGACAGAAAGGATGAACCAACAACCACCGCCTCCCTGCATAAACAAGAAAATAGAGGACGACAAGTTCTCATCAATTAACGAGTCCTCACAGCCAACAATGATGAGAAGGCAGACTGGATCCAAAGACATGGGGAGAGGGCACCTGACTGGTGTAAATGGTGAGGCTGGCTGGCACCGGGGGGGTGAATGGCAGACTATGACAGGAACAGCAAGTGTGAAAGGGTTAAATGAATAGTGAGAGGATTGCTCACAGCAGGATGAATGCTCCTGATGGGAGGGGTGAGTGGAGAGAGGCAGAGTGCCACAAATCAAACAGACGTCAGCACGCTTGATGGAGACAGGATCGATGCAATTGATTGCAGGAGGGCGGGAGCAGAATAGACCTGTTACACACTCATTAGCCAAACTACTAGGCTGACAGAGAGTATAAGAATGTGCTTCCCAATCCTCGTTTATACTCTGACGATGTCAGCGGCGCTGACAAAAGCTCAATTTTAATATTTCTTTTAAATCTTGGTGATCGTTGTTTCTAGTTTTAAACACTTAGAAGAATTTCACAAAAACAATTTCTTCCTTTGATATATTTTATATGAAAACTAAATCAGGAGAATTACATTTGATCTAACAACTCAACAAAATATTGTTACACTTTCTTTCAGCTGACATGTGGTTCATTAGCTCAAGATGCATTTCAGACTAGTGAGCTCTCTTCACTTTATTTCATGATCCCAAAAGAGGACCATCAGTACATTGGGATTATCCAACTGCTTCACCATTTCAGGTGGACCTGGATTGGGATTTTTGCTGTTGATAACAATGATGGAGAAAAATTCTTACATAAAATGCAGCCCTTACTTTCAGAGAATGGAATCTGCTCATCGTTCATAGAAAGGCTTACACAACTGATCCACATAGAAGATGTCCAAGAAGTTTATCAAACAATCTCAATTATTTCCATCAATTGGATAACTAGCAAAGCCAATGCATTTCTTGTCTATGGAGAAGCACTGACAATTATGTGGCTAAGATTTGTCACATTTATGGTAGATCCTGAAAGGAAAGAAATTGAATTATTTAGAAAGGTGTGGATCATGACTGCACAAATTGATTTTGTATTATCAGGATTTCAAATCAGTTGGGATCTCCAGATGTTCCATGGGGCTGTTTCCTTCACTGCTCATTCAACAGCAGTTGAAGGTTTCAAGGAATTCCTTCAAACCATCAATCCTCTTTCAGTCTGCAAAGATGAGTTTCTGCAGGAAGTTTGGGAACAATTATTTGATTGTTCATTTCCAAAAACAGAATTACAAGAAATGCAGAATAGGAAATGCACTGGGGAGATGAAGCTAGAGGATCTTCCTGGACCTGCCTTTGAAATGGAAATGACTGGACAAAGCTACAGTATCTACAATGCTGTTTATGCTGTGGTTCATTCTTTGCAAGCTCTATACACATTACATTTCAATAGAAAAAAAACTATAATGTGTAAAAATCCTGAACTTCCACATCTCCAGTCTTGGAGGGTATTCCCTTTGCATTGGACACTTCTTTTATTTCAATAAGCAGTTTGAACTCATTGTGTAAAGTCTTGATATTTTCTCCATATGGAATCAAGCATGATAAAATAACTTAGAAATAAGTTGGAATTTCCTGATGGTGAGAACAATTAACAATGAATTAGTGGAATAGCTTGCCTTCAGAAGTTTTGGATGCTCTAAAACTGGAGATTTTTAAGAAGAGAAGGATTGCCATTTATCTGAAATAGTATAGAGTCTCTTCCTTGAGCTAGTTGATGGATTAGAATACCTTCGGATCCCTTCTGACTCTGACATACTGTTCTGTCTAAAATAGATACAGAAAAGGTAGTTTCTGTTGTTATTCTGATCATCGAGAAGCACTGCATAAGCATGAAACATGTTTGCAATAATCTCTATCTTGCATCTCTCTATGGAGGAATGCTTGAGTCTCTCATTCTAAAAACTGGCCAAAGGACATTAGTTGGACCTCAGACTGTCAAATAACTTTCTATCAAAGAGGAAAGATTAGATATGACCTATCTTCAATTAGTTGTTTAAGTAGTGGACCTAAAACGTAATCGGAGGAAATCACAAAATTCCAGGATCCATTTTTAATTCTGCTTCAGTTCATTCTTTCCTTTCCTTTTATTAATATCAAATTGGATATATAGTGTGGACATGTACATTATCATGCACTTAGATAGAATAGAATAGAGGTGGAAGGGACCTGGAAGTCTTCTAGTTCAGCCCGCTGCTTGAGCAGGAGAACCTATGCCATTTCAGACAGGTAGCTCTCTCTTCTTAAAAACCTCAGTGATGGAGCGCCCAGGATTTCTGAAGGCAAGCTGTTCCACTGGTTAATTGTCGTCACTGTTAGGAAGTTTCTTCTTAATTCCAGGTTGCTTCCCTCTTTAGTCAGTTTTGCAATATTGATTATCCAAATTCTAAGCACAAATATTTAATAATAGTTATAGCAATTGGCAGAATGACTGAATGAAACTTGAATATGATTTTCTCCTCTATATTACTGTATATAGCTCTCAACATTCTCTCTCTTTCATTCTTTTTCAAGTAGCTCCATTCATTTCTTCAAGGCATTTCCTTTAACAATTCAGCTGGGGAGAAAGTGTTTCTGAATGAGAAAGGGGAAGTAACAGGTGGATTTGACATCACCAATTTGATCACTTTTCCAAACAGATCCTTTCAGAGAGTAAGAGTTGGAAAGATGGATCTACAAGCTCCAAAAGGGAAGGAATTATCCATAGATGATGATTTGATTGTCTGGAGTCCAGCTTTTAACCAGGTATTGAATTAATGAATCCACCATGCCTTAGTCAAATAGGATCACATATTGAACATATTCTCTTTAGAAATCTAGTTTCTGGTATATTGTTATATTCTTTCAAATGTTGATGATGACCAAGGATTCCTCAGATTGACAAAATGATATTACAATGTAAAAGCCATTGTTGCATACTTGGTGTGCATTTCCATTTGAAATCACAAGAGTGGCCATGTTTCCATGAGATTGTCACCATGTGCAATTATTTACTCATCCTGCCCTTCAATTGGAAGATTTGTACATCATTGTAATGTCTACGTCTTTTTAAGTTGTTGATCAAGTTGTTAAATTCAGCATCCTTTTGGGAAGTCTATAATCATGTCACTCTATTAAGGAAAACATTCATAAACTGTTTTAAAAACCCTTCTTTTCAAAACATTTTTGTTTATCGTAAGGTTGTTCCATTATCTCGATGCAATGACCCTTGTTTCCCTGGGGACTGGAAGAAAAGGATTGAAGGAGATCAGTTCTGCTGCTATGATTGTGTTCAATGCCCTGAAGGGAAGATTTCAAATCAAAATGGTATTGTAGGAATTCTACCAATTTTCATTAGACTGAAGCAAACTTTAATATACAATAATATCCTAGTTTAGGATGCATACAATTAATAAAATGAGTTTCACTGTTTTGGAATGCCTAAATGACAAATTTCTTGACTTTCCTTCCAGATATGGATGACTGTTTTAAATGTCCAGAAGATCATTATCCAAATAAAGACAAGAATGGATGTGTCCTGAAATCAGTGATGTTTCTAACAATTGAAGAAACCTTAGGAATTGGTTTAGCCTCAGCAGCTCTTGGTTTCTTCTTCTTGACATCTTGGATACTTGGAACTTTTATTAAGCACAGGGAGACTCCCATTGTTAAAGCCAACAATCGGTCCCTCACCTACACTCTGCTTGTCTCTCTTCTGCTCTGTTTCCTCTCCTCTTTGTTCTTCCTCAGCCAGCCTGGCAAAGTGACCTGCCTTCTCCGGCAATCAACTTTTGGAATCACATTCTCAGTGGCCATTTCTAGCGTGCTGGCCAAAACCATCATTGTAGTTGTTGCTTTCATGGCCACTAAACCAGGATCTCAGATGAGAAGATGGTTAGGGAAAAGATTGGCTTATTCTACTGTCCTTTCCTGTTCCTTTTTCCAAGTATGTATTTGTATTCTTTGGTTGACAACATTTCCCCCATTCCCTGAGTTGGACATGCACTCACAGCTCCAAGAAATTATTTTACAATGCAATGAGGGGTCAGCTTTCTTATTTTTTTGTGTATTGGGCTACATGGGTGTCTTGGCCATTGCCAGCTTTATTGTGGCTTTTCTTGCCCGTAAATTACCTGACAGCTTCAATGAAGCCAAGTTCATCACCTTCAGCATGTTGGCTATTTGCAGTGTGTGGATCTCCTTCTTTCCAGCCTATCTGAGTACAAAAGGAAAAGCCATGGTGGCTGTGGAAGTCATCTCCATTTTATCCTCCAGTGCTGCTTTACTGGGATGCATATTCTTACCAAAATGCTACATCATTATTTTCCGGCCAGAACTAAACCGAAGGGAGCATCTCACAAAGAGAAATTAGTATGACATGTGATCTTTCTGGCCCAGAGAAGTTAGTGACAAGAAAGAAAAGAAAGACTGTTTGCTGTCTAGAGGAAATATAGGGAAGTTTTATTTCTGTCAAAGGTGGAGTTGTGAAGGATTAATCTTAGTAGCAAGATTTATTATAGTTGCCCCAAAGAAATGTTTGGACTGCGGTATTTTCTTTTTCCAAGATGTTGGAATATAATGCTCTGTCCCTTTCAACACTCTATTTCAAGAGACTTTGAAAAAAATCGATTTCTCATGAATTGTTAGGACTTTTCAGGTGTTGACTCAAAGCTTGTCCAATGTTTGACATGCTACTTTCATGATGTTTATACTTTCTATTTATAAACCACTGCATAAATGGACTAAAATATTAATATTATTTAATAGACATAAATTTAACCAAACATCATAGTTTCTGAATGCTGTACATTTTACCTTTTTAAAAAAATGTCATGTTGAATCATTACTATTCACTGTTTATATATAAATATAGGTCCGCTGTAATTGATTATCAGATTGTAATAATATGGAAATCTATTGAAAGGAAAGGAAATGTATTCTTGCTTCTTCATGAACCTGTATTCAAAGTGTATGCTGCCCCATATCTATAATGAAGAGCGATTTTGTTTATGTAGGAGAAGAGTGGTAGAATGGGGAGGGAAGAATGAAGAATGAAAAGAGGAATCAGTTATATAGCCACAAGTGCAACCACCCTTTTAATGCCATTGATCTGTATCTCGTTCTAACAATATGCTGACCATTCATGGAGTAGATTTCTCTGCATAGATTTTAAGCAATAAATCAGTTTACTTGAACCTTTATGTGTTTTTTTGTTTGTGTGTATGTGTGTGTCTGACATTAATCTCCATTCCCAAACAATTTTATTGAGGATCAATGGAAACCACCTGCATGGCATCTATAACCAGAAGCAGTGGCTGACCATGAAACAGTGGACATGTCCTTCAGTGTGTGCAATTTGACATTACTCCAATAATACAACAGATGCAGAATTTGTTGCAACCAGCACCCTGACACCTCTGACACCAACAGCAGCCTTAATACTACCATCCATGTTGCAGAGGACTCATGGAAGCTTACCAGAAAGAGTCAGAGGAAAATCAGAATGGATGAGGATCTTCAAAGCACATGACCTGGTTCAAAGGGGAGGTTAAAATGCCCACTAAAAGAAAATGCCCCATGTCAGTTAAGGTATATCCCAAGATCAAGGTGCAGGAACCCCTCAACCAGTTTTCATGGAGCCATATTAGATACTGTATTCACAGTTTAAATGGTGAGAGGTTTGTTGTAGCATATGGACATAATATTAGTACCCCCATTTTTGAGAGAGGAAGTTTTACAGCTTTGCCATGATGACCAGAGAATAAATAAATGTCACAACTTAAACTTCTAAACATAAATTATTCTTGGATCCATTTGTTGAGAAAGGTATAGTTTATTAGAGGTCAAATGTATTGCAGTATTGCAAAGCCAGACTTGAAATCACATGCCAAAATCCCTAAGTTCTACTTTTCCTCCCTTAACTATCTGTCATTGTCCACCCCAGTATAACCAATCAGATCTATGCAAGATGTTTTCATAACAGTCAGTCTAAGCACAGTTTGGTATGCAGTCCCCTCCTTTTTTCAGCTGGGTGACCTTGAGGCAGTGTCTCAAGGAGATACAGCACTTACTTTCATTTCCCCAACCATTCCCACCTTCATTCTCCCTCCCCACAGTTCATGGCAGTCTGTCACCAATAGCAGCAAAGCACAAGCAAGCATAAGGTGGCAGCTGGCAAATATTGAAAAACTCACAAACTAAGATGCACCAAGTGTGAATTTGCTGTAGATATCTAGTTGATAGAGTGGATAAAGAGAAACAGGCAATGGAACCCAACATTTATTTCAAACTTCTCTCTTCAGATCATCAACTTAATGGCAAAAGCCAGAGCTTTGTTTTACTATATGAAAAATGCAGAGGGAGAGAATTCTCTCTGTGTGCTTAAATTTGAAAGAGGCTTCCTCTGGGGGACACCAAAGAGTTGCTAACCAAAAATACAAATACAACACAAGACCAAAGAATGATACTAGTATAGATAAACAGCAGCAGACTTCTTGGACAATTTCAACCTTCCTGCATCCATTCCTCCCTTTTTGATCCAATTTGGCTGTCCCCACCAGGAACTGGAGTAAAGGATGGGAACTCAACCTCACCCATGGCAACTCTCAGTTCTTGAGTGCGAGCTTGCTAACCTCCTGCCCAGCGTTCCAGTAGGAGCCACTGTGTTCCTACTACTATTCTTTAAAACATATTATTATGCCCTCAAAATGAACCAAGCATTTTCCCCAAATATTCTACAATGAAAGATAATGAGTATGGAGACGTTTGCTAAAAAAGCTGCATGGGTGACATAAGGCTGTGAAAATTTTACAGGGATTGTCAGATGGGAAGGAAGGAAGGAAGGAAGGAAGGAAGGAAGGAAGGAAGGGAGGGAGGGAGGGAGGGAGGGAGGGAGGGAGGGAGGGAGGGAGGGACTCAGCCACTGGAATTCAGCTTAAGGAGACAATGACAAAAGTCCATTCTATACAATTTATCCACATGACTAAGTCCATTCCAGTTAATTGATTATTAATGTGAATTTTCATAAAGCATAAAAGCATAGAGTTTTGATCACAATGTGATCACATATATTTCTTTAAATGGATCATTCTGGCATCCCATAACCTTCAACAAAAGGTCCTTCATCCTTCAGATGAATAATGTGGGCAAGTAATAAGTGAGTGAGTGAGTGAGTGAGTGAGATGTGAATTCACCTAATGGATGCAAACTCTCCACTGAACTTAGTTTTCTAGGAGCTTCTTTATACCTCCCTAGGTTTATGCAAATATCATCATGAAAAGCAGGGTCCTCATTTTGGATCCTCACATTTTCTTCAAATTGTACATATCAAACTAGAGGAAATTCATTTAAAAAAGACACTATGAATTTCTTGCTGTTCTTCTTTTCTCTGATAGCCATCCCATAATGTGAGTACACAATTTTAGAGAAAAAGCAACAATATGATTTTTTTCCTGATGTATGTGAGTTCCAATTTTTATTTCTCCTACTTCTTTAGACATTCTTTCTGTGGTGCAACTTATATCATTAGGGCCTGAAACTATAAGGGCAGGGCAAAAATCTCAATATGCTCTGTAAGGTTGCTGGAGTCTCCATCATTAGTAGTCCCAGTACTGGAACTGGGTCCATCAGCCTCCAGGGAAAAGCTTCAAATGTATTACCAACATCTAACCCTATACTGGGAGCAGATTATATTTACCTTCTCTTCAAAAACCACATCACTACTGTTTCAGACAATTTGAAGAATGAATACTCCCTTCAGTTGAATTCCTTGTCAGCTGCTGACACTGCCGTGTATTATTGTGCCAGATGGGCACATTAACTAATTTTCCTCTGCTCTTCTGATTATGACTATGCATTTCTCTTCCATCCAGCAAGTCAACATTCAGAGGATGAAAACATATGAAATATTGGAAGAATATATCTCCCAGAAGAACATCAAGAAGAGTGGATTCTCTCAGTGAAATTCAGCTCAAGGTGAAGACAACAAAACCTATTCTAGTCTCCTTGCTATATAGCAAATTCCCTACTGAGCTCCTAGAGGCCGTCTCAGGCTTGGTAGTCAAGTTCCTCAGGCTTATAATTCTGAGGGACTTCTATCTTCTTGGCATGCTGCTTGATCTTGGAAGAAGCTCAGGAGTTCATGGCCACCATGACAACTATGGGCCTATCCAGGTCATCCATCCCAAATCAAGACCATGGTCACACTACAGAACTGATCTTGTCAGAGCAGTAGCAATGTTATCGGTCAAAACCCTCTCTGTCATGATCAGACCAAGACATGGTGGCCTTGAGATTCTCTTATGTTTGCCACACACACACCCTTGATGACAGATGGACCAAAGAATTTCTGACACCCTGGACAGGACCCCAACAATGGCCCTCTTCTGGCCCATGAGACCTGACACTCGCCATGGTTAATGGAGGAGCTGAGCGTATTGTAAAGGGCCAAGAGATGGCTAGAGTGCTGCTGCAGGAAAAGAATGAATCTGACCTACCACAGGTCAGAATTCTGATTAAGACCTACTTAAGAGCAATGTATAGAGAGGGTTGACAGTACAAATTAGACAGGATTTTTGAAATTCATATTATTTCTCAGAACAAATAATAAATGCAATGAAAATCAACATTTCTCTGCAGTTATTGCATCTATAACCTTTTCAAGATCATCCAGTCGCTCCTCAGGAAGGAGGATTCAGATTATCATCTTCAGGACTTTGCAGAGGAGCAATACCTGATGGATCAGATTTGTTCTCATTTTGAGTCCAAGGATAGTTCAGGTCCATTAGAGATGCTTGGAAAACAGACTTAAATTGTTATCTGGGAACAATTTGACCCTGTGATAAAGTGGACCAGGTATTAGGGGCAGCCAACACAACTATTTCCTTATTAAACTTAGAATAATGCTCTATAAATCTTCTTTGATAGAAAGAAAAATTTCTATATGTTTTCTGTACATAGCAAGCAGACTTCTCATTCTTTTTGGAAAACAATTTCTCCTACTGAGAAAGAACATGAGGTACACTAATTCTTCTTTATGAGTCGGTTCCGGTGGTTGAGATGTGGCTGGAAAAAAATGATGTAGCATTTTGGCAAAAATATGCATCCCAACAATGCAATGCTAGAGGACAAGATGGAGAAGATCTCCACAGCTACCATAGCTTTTCCTTTTGTGCTCAGATAGGCTGGAAAAAAGGAGACCCAAACACTGCAAAAGGCCAACATGCTGAAGGTGATGAACTTGGCTTCATTGAAGCTGTCAGGTAATGTACGGGCAAAAAAAGCCACAATAAAGCTGGCAATAGCCAAGATACCCATGTATCCCAACACACAATAGAAGAATAAGGCTGACCCCTCATTGCATTGTAAAATCATTTCTTGGGATTCTGACTGCATGTCTAACTCAGGGAATGGGGGTGATATTGACAACCAAAGAGTACAAATGCATACTTGGAATAGAGAGCAGGAAAGGATAGTCCCAAAAGCCAATCTTTCTCCCACCCATTTTCTCATCTGAGATCCTGGTTTAGTGGCCATGAAAGCAAGAACCACAGTGATGGTTTTCGCCAGTACACTAGAAATAGCCACTGAGAAAGTGATGCCAAACATTGATTGTCGTAGAAAGCACGTTACTTTGCTAGGTTGGCTGAGGAAGAAGAAAAAGGAGTTCACACCAAAATTTTGGAGAAACTTTCTTAAATTAATCGGATCATCTCAACGCCTATCAACTGCTTTTCACCTGGCTACTAACGGAGCCGCAGAGTCCGCCAACAAAATGGTGGAACAATAACTTAGATAACTTAGACTGACCTCCTCCCTTTTGCAGAAGTGTGTTACAATAATTCAGTACATACTGTAGCAGCACCGGCTACACTCCTTTTTGTGTAGCCACAGGGAAAGAATTCAACCCCATACCGGAATACCCTCAGTTACCCTCCGTCTCCCTGACTCTTGATCATTGGGTGAGGGGTTGGGAAGAAGTTTGGAAAAATACAAAGATGGCCTTCAAAAAGACTTTTGAGACCTACAAAAAGCAAGCTGAGAAAAAGAGAGCTCCTCAATGAACATTCCAAGTTGGGGAAAAGGTCTATTTGTCAACCAAATACCTAGACCTCAAACTACCCAATAAGAAATTGGGACCGGAATTCTTGGGGCTTTTCCCCATTGTGAAAATCATCAACCTGGTCACAGTAAAATTGAAACTACCCAGACTTTTGGGGAAAATTCATCCGGTGTTCCATTATAGCTTGCTGAAACCTTTTCGAACCTCCACTTTAAGACCTCCCCCTAAGAAAGCACCTGGACCCCTCGTGGTACCAGGTCAAACCCATTATGAAGTGAAATGTATTCTTGACTCTAGAATCTTTAAGGGAAAATTGCAATACCTAGTACAGTGGAAGGGATACCCATTGTCTGAAGCCACTTGGGTGAAATCTACTGATGTGAAAGCTGACAGACTTATCAAAAGGTTTTATGAGAAACACCCCGACGAACCAAAAGCCAATTCCTAACTTGTGTTTGTTTACATTACAGCAGACATGTCAAACACAAGGCCCGGGGGCCAGATGCAGCCCGCGAAGTGGTTTCATGTGGCCCGTGAAGCCATCCTGGAAACAGTAAGGGAATGGCCCCCGCTGTCTTGGCCCTGGCCCAGGCTGATCAGGAGCCAATGTACAATTTCGTGGTGGTCATCTATGCTGAAATACATTCAGTCTTAGATCTATCTGGAAACAGCGAGGGACCAGCCCATGCCATGTCAGCCCTGTCCCCTGGGTGCATGCTGGTGAGGAATCACCCTTTGTGAGGAATGAAGAAATGCACCATTGCCTGGAAGTGGCCAGCACATGGCCCTGCCTACTTTGGGCAGGCTAGGAGCTGGGCAGTGTTGCGCTTCTCTTCAGATTCATGCCACCTGGCTCAGCCTCTCGGCACTGTGAGGAGAGCACCCCGCTGCCTGCCAAAACTGGGCAGGCTGGGGGCTGGGCAGCATTGTGCAGGTAACATCAACTCTCACGCTGCTCATGGCATAACCTTCCACAGAGCCCACCAAGCTGGATATGTGAAGTAGGTGAGGGCGATGTGCTGGCCACTTCCAGGCGATGGTGCATTTCTTCATTCATCACAAAGGATGACATTTCCCCAGCTATGTTTCTTGCCTGTTTTTCTCCCTCCGTCATCTCAAATATTTTCCCAACACTCTGTTCTTAGGAAGGAAGGAAGGAAGGAAGGAAGGAAGGAAGGAAGGAAGGAAGGAAGGAAGGAAGGAAGGAAGGAAGGAAGGAAGGAAGGAAGGAAGGAAGGAAGGAGGGAGGGTCTGAGGGAAGTCCTACCTTAGTCCTGCCCTGCTGCCCTTTCAGCATCCCCTTGCCTCCTCCTCCTGGCTTATCCTGGGGGGTCTCCCATCCTATTGCTAAGGAAGCTTTGGATACAAAGCCAGGTCTCCTCACATGGAGAGGGAGTGGGCCTCCCTCTTGATTTTGCCCTCCTACCCATCATGAGCAACCTGGCTAAGGAGAGCAAGCACAGCAGCAGCAACCTTGAGGAGGAGGTAAATGCAGCTGGGCACCCCCTTGGGGAAGTGGGGCTGGGCTTAGTGCTGCGGGTGCTTAAGGACTGGGCTGGGCATTTGACCTCTGCACCACTGTCCAGCCCCCTCTCCACATGGCCTGAGAGGAACAGGGAGGCTCCTCCAGGGGACCATGCCTTGGCACTTCCCCGGTCCCATCTCCTTCTGCCAGAGACCCTCAGATCTGTCCCACTCCTGCTCAGGCCCCCATATGCACCCTTGACACGAATGATGTAGAGCTGGCCACACCCACCCAGTAGGCCATACACCCTCCAGCCACGCCCACCCAGTAGCCTGCACCCACCCTGGCCACACCCACCCGGCCCCTGAGGGCAACTGCAATGCTGATGTGGCCCTCAATGAAATTGAGTTTGACACCCCTGCATTACAGGATCTGTTCTTTTTCTAAGGGGGGGGGGCGGATGTCAATGCGGCTAACATCAAATGTTATTGCTTGACAAGAGATGAAGAAGTAGCTCTTTCATGTGTTAAACTTGTGTATTTCTTTAAGGCATGTGTATTGCTTTAGTTTAAAGTTGGGAGGAGGGAAGAATAGGAATGCACTTTCAAGGCTATTTGTCTCTCTAAAGAAGATAAGGCTTGGCGCTTCTTCTAACGGAAGGGAAGCTGATTCTTTAAATTAATTGGAGAATATGATTAATGACAAATTAGAAAGGTGGAGAATTGTGTTTTAATATATTGTGCAAGGGGCGGAGATTTCAGATTCCAGCTTCCTTCGAGCAAGCATTTGCCGGTGTATTAGGCTAATAAAGGACTTTTAAGGTAAACAATGCCTCAGAGTCACTTGAAAAGCCCATACGTTGGAAACATGACACTGGCTTCATGCTGTTCTCGGACAAGCTGACATGCATTCTTATTGGGCTGGCTCTCTGCCCTCGAGGGCTGCTGCTTTCTGCTGCTTCCTGCTTCCTGTGGAGATGCAGGAAAGGCGGGAGGCCCGCCCAATAAGCTTGTCAGCTTCTTGGAGAACAGTGTGAGGCCACTCTCTTTTTTACACAGAGAGAAAGAGAGAAAGAAAGAGAGAGAGGGAGGGAGGGAGAGAGAGAGAAAGATAAGGGAAGTGCAAGTGCCTCTCTCTGTCTCTGTCTCTCTCTCTCTACAAATGGTGGAGAATGACTGGGAGCTGCAGGAGAAGGCTGAAAGAGCCGCATGCGGCTCTAGAGCTGCAGGTTGCAGACCCATTCTCTAGTGGATCACATGGATGTGATCAGGAAGAGACAGTTCTTTAAATAACTTGGTCCCAAGCCATGTAGGATTTAAAGGTGACAACTAGCACCTTGAATTGTACCCAGAAGCAAATTGTCAGCCAATGCAACTCCCACAAGAAAGGTGGCATATGTATAACCTGGATCTGCACAAAAACATACGGGGGCCTGCATTTTGAATCAACTGGAGCTTCCAGAAACTTTTCAAGGACAGCCCCTTATAGAGCCCCATGTGGAGTGGTGATTTATTAATTGGTGGCATGGCATTCAATATAGTTTATCATTTTTATGAACTGAAATTGAAGGAACATCCTTGTGTAAAACCTTATGACATACTGTACAATGTAAAGGGTTTTTTTTTCTTTTTATAATCTTATCCAGTTGCCCTCAAATAATAATAATAATAACAATAAATTTGGAAGGGACCTTGGAGGTCATCTAGTCCAACCCCCTGCTCAGGCAGGAAACCCTATACCATTTCAGACAAATGGCTATCCAGACTCTTCTTAAAAACTTCCAGTGTTGGAGCATTCACAGCTCTGGTTAATTGTTCTAACTGTCAGGAAGTTTCTCCTTAGTTCTAGCTTGCTTCTCTCCTTAATTAGTTTCCATCCGTTGCTCCTTGTCCTGCTTTCAGGTGCTTTGCTGAAATGAGTAAAAGTCTTTACTATATATCTAACGTAAGCCACTCTGTCTTTCAAATATTTCTAGTTGTGGGAGAAGAAATAATATTCTTTGGATTTTGTTGTGTTGGCTATAGAATATAGGAGACTTTGGTCCAAGAAATCTTTTGAAGATTTTTAGTCAGCTCAAGGTATTTCTTTTTTAAATTGTGCATTGTTATTCCTCACAAAACATACATGCAATAAAAGACTGATACCTGGTGGATCTGCTCATATTCTATTTTGTGAAACAATGCTAGAAAATAAATATGATAGCTTCAAAAAACACTTTCTACAACTAAGCATATATTTTATTACAAATCTCCCTTAAATTACTATCATTGACATTTTCTCATTTAAAAAAAAATAGTTGAACCATTGGCCTATTATTATCTCATCAAAACAAAAAATTATCTCCTAGAGGAATCACCATGTTTTCTTAACTAGGCCAAAATACCAAAGTTTCCATAGAATTGAATGATATTCAAGAATGATAAAGATATCAGCTTGGATATAAAGTAACATTTGAACCACAGGTAGTTTAGCACAAGGGTAATAACGGCTCTCTCAGACTCTGCTTAAGCTTTCTACCCTCCGTTGCCAGAGTATCTGTTCAAATCCTGATGGTGTTCAAGATACAGTTTTGCACTCATGTGGATCTTCAAATAGAAAATGATAGATTTTCTCATTACATGCATTATCAGATATAAGCCTTGGATCAATCTTTAGATGAAGTATTGGATTATATGTACTTCCTGATTGATAGGTTGGAAGGGAAAACATTTTCACAATAACAAAAGCATGAAGATGTTTTTTCTGATGTTTTTGGTACACAAAGTAGTTTCTCTGAAATGCCCTGCAAGCGATGCTTTCCTTGTTCCACATGAGTGGTACCAGCCTGGTGACCTCATCGTTGGCGGGATGGCATCTCACATTGCTTACCACCTTTATGAAATTAAATTTAGTGAAAGCCCTTCTATAAAACCTTATGAAATACCAGTGTAAGATTTTTTTCTCTATCTAATCTTACCCAGATTTTCAAAAATCCTTTATATGACTAAAACATTTTTGTGCATAAATTTAATGTTTTTAATGTAATCTATGACTTAACTTTTTTTGAATTGTACCTGGTTGTGAGAGAAATAAACTTTAGATTATTTCAAAATCTTTCACATGAAATGTATAAAATTTAAGATCAAGAAGTCTCTATTTTAAAAAAGGTTTTACATTTCTCTCCTCACAAAACATACATACAGTACATAGGTGATACCTCCTAAATCTATTCCTATACCATTTGTTGTAGTGCCTATTTGTTGGAAGTCATGGAAATGCTGTATAAAATAAATTTGAACTCTGTATGAATTCTTAAGCATTTTAGGAAAGCTATTGTCTTCCTACTATCATCAGGGAAAGAAATATTTGTTATTCATACACATAGAAATGTTAGCACCTTATGAGAATTTTCAATTTACATTTTCAACTGCGATATTTAAATTCTTTGCAGTGTATTCCCCAAATTTCATCAACACCTCCTTGCCTTGGCCTTTGCTGTGAAGGAGATCAATGAGGACTCCCAGATGTTACCTAACATCACTCTTGGGTTCCACATCTATGACAGTTACCTCAATGCAAGGATGACCTATCGCACCACTCTGGACCTGCTTTTCAAATCCCAGGAATTTGTCCCTAACTACAAGTGTGATAGCCAGAAGAATCTCATGGCTATCATTGGAGGATTGGATTTTGTCACATCATCTCATATTGCTGAAATTATACGATTCTTCAAGATTCCACAAGTAAGTAAGTTGTAAAAGGGTTAAAGAGAAAAATACTATATTCTGTTCTTGATGTTGTTATGGAATAATTAAGGAATGTTAAGATTAGGCTTTCATTCGTATTAAGATGTTCTGCCTGGCTTAAGGTCTATTAGCATAAATTTGAAACTACAATGCAAATATAAGAAGTGAGTATCCATAGACATTACATACCTGAAAAAAGAGTTGAACATAGTATTCCTTGCTTCTATCAAAAGAATTGATCAATTATATGAGTTTGAAGTTATTCCAAGAAATTCCTTTCCATATTTATACTTAGAACAACCCACTGATTTTGTGTCAGCCTTAGAGTCAGCAATTTTCAGAATTAAAACCAATGAGGAAACAAAGAATTCCATTAGGCAGCAACCTAATAGGACTTCTTGTCAACCAGAGATGGGGCTACACCTTGTTAAGATCTGAAGAGATAGCTCTCCAACAACTACGCAAGGACAACTCAATCATGATTCTGCCAGCCAACAAAGATAGGGCCACTGTGGTAATGGATAGACTGGAGTATAACCAGAAAATCCAGACCTTACTTAGTGATGAAGACTCCTACCGAGTTGTTAAAAAATATCCCATGACAACACTTAGGAATCAAATCAATAAGGCAGCCAACAGACTCAACAGACAAGGGAAGATTCACGAGGAGGACTTAACAATGATCCGACCCAGGGACTCAGCCACTGCACACATTTATGGATTACCTAAAATACACAAGGCAGGTGTCCCATTGTGTCTCTTAGGACATCCCAACATTTGGGCTGGCAAAGTGACTGAGCACACAACTCCAACACCTGATCATAGACACATCTACCATTGTGAAATCATCGGAAGATTTCTTACAAAGGTTAAAAACATTGATGATAGAGGAGGATGAGGTCATGGTGTCCTTTGGCGTCATGTCATTATTTGCATCTATTCCCCAATATCTGGCCATGTCAACTGTGTGAGAGGTGCTGCAGGATGAAGAACCAAAGCTCCCTGGTTCATTAAATGCAGAAGGCTAAATACAGCTCCTCAACTTCTGCCTGAAAACATATTTCACATTCAGCGGCTCCACATATGAACAAATCAAAGGCACACCAATGGGATCTCCCATCTCAAGAATAATTGCTGAGGTGGTCTTACAGAAGTTGGAATTCAGGGTGATGAGCAATTATAAGACCAAATTTTGGGCTAGATATGTCAATGATGCTTTTGTTATCATCAAGCATCATGACAAGACCAGTTTCATGGACAAGCTCAATTCCATCTACCCTGACATTCAGTTCATGGCAGAGGAGGAAGTGAATTATACTCTACCCTTCCTGGATATACTGATTCATCGTGAACATAGTGGCACATTTACCACCAGCCTTTATCGTAAAGCCACACACACCGACAGAATCCTCCACAGTGACAACAATCATCCCACTGCCCACAAAATCAGCTGCATCCACACACTCTTCAAAAGAATTCACACGCACTACAGCATGCCAATGGAGAAATCCAAGGACTATGCACATCTATATTGGGTTTGCATATGAAATGGATACACCATTGACTTTATCCAATGCTGCCAACAACGGGTATTATGACTTGCGGATGACAGAACCACCACCTCCACCTGGGCCACACTCCCTTACATCCATGGCATCTCAGAAACAGCAGCAAGAATGTTATTGGCACACAACATTAGAGTGGTACATAGACCCAGTCAGACCCTCCGCTCACAAATTATGTGCCCCAAAGAACCCTTAGCCACAGGTGGAATGTCATCAGTGGTTTACCAAATCAGCTGCAATGATTGTCCATGCAACTACATTGGTGACACCGCAAAATGCCTCTGGACAAGGCTTCATGAGCATGAATTGGCTCTTAAATGAAAATAAAAATGATCACAGGTATGGGCTCATACCATCAAGCACAACCACATGTTTAACTTTACAGAAGCCAAAGTCATTGCTCATGATGCAGCTAAGGGGGGTCACATGCTAAAGGAGGCTTGGTTATCCAACCAATATTCTGTCAATCGGCACATCGAATTATTGCCAGCCTATTAGATGCTGCCTTAGCATGAGTCAACAGACAAGAAGACAGAAAGGATGAACCAACAACCACCGCCTCCCTGCATAAACAAGAAAATAGAGGACGACAAGTTCTCATCAATTAACGAGTCCTCACAGCCAACAATGATGAGAAGGCAGACTGGATCCAAAGACATGGGGAGAGGGCACCTGACTGGTGTAAATGGTGAGGCTGGCTGGCACCGGGGGGGTGAATGGCAGACTATGACAGGAACAGCAAGTGTGAAAGGGTTAAATGAACAGTGAGAGGATTGCTCACAGCAGGATGAATGCTCCTGATGGGAGGGGTGAGTGGAGAGAGGCAGAGTGCCACAAATCAAACAGACGTCAGCACGCTTGATGGAGACAGGATCGATGCAATTGATTGCAGGAGGGCGGGAGCAGAATAGACCTGTTACACACTCATTAGCCAAACTACTAGGCTGACAGAGAGTATAAGAATGTGCTTCCCAATCCTCGTTTATACTCTGACGATGTCAGCGGCGCTGACAAAAGCTCAATTTTAATATTTCTTTTAAATCTTGGTGATCGTTGTTTCTAGTTTTAAACACTTAGAAGAATTTCACAAAAACAATTTCTTCCTTTGATATATTTTATATGAAAACTAAATCAGGAGAATTACATTTGATCTAACAACTCAACAAAATATTGTTACACTTTCTTTCAGCTGACATGTGGTTCATTAGCTCAAGATGCATTTCAGACTAGTGAGCTCTCTTCACTTTATTTCATGATCCCAAAAGAGGACCATCAGTACATTGGGATTATCCAACTGCTTCACCATTTCAGGTGGACCTGGATTGGGATTTTTGCTGTTGATAACAATGATGGAGAAAAATTCTTACATAAAATGCAGCCCTTACTTTCAGAGAATGGAATCTGCTCATCGTTCATAGAAAGGCTTACACAACTGATCCACATAGAAGATGTCCAAGAAGTTTATCAAACAATCTCAATTATTTCCATCAATTGGATAACTAGCAAAGCCAATGCATTTCTTGTCTATGGAGAAGCACTGACAATTATGTGGCTAAGATTTGTCACATTTATGGTAGATCCTGAAAGGAAAGAAATTGAATTATTTAGAAAGGTGTGGATCATGACTGCACAAATTGATTTTGTATTATCAGGATTTCAAATCAGTTGGGATCTCCAGATGTTCCATGGGGCTGTTTCCTTCACTGCTCATTCAACAGCAGTTGAAGGTTTCAAGGAATTCCTTCAAACCATCAATCCTCTTTCAGTCTGCAAAGATGAGTTTCTGCAGGAAGTTTGGGAACAATTATTTGATTGTTCATTTCCAAAAACAGAATTACAAGAAATGCAGAATAGGAAATGCACTGGGGAGATGAAGCTAGAGGATCTTCCTGGACCTGCCTTTGAAATGGAAATGACTGGACAAAGCTACAGTATCTACAATGCTGTTTATGCTGTGGTTCATTCTTTGCAAGCTCTATACACATTACATTTCAATAGAAAAAAAACTATAATGTGTAAAAATCCTGAACTTCCACATCTCCAGTCTTGGAGGGTATTCCCTTTGCATTGGACACTTCTTTTATTTCAATAAGCAGTTTGAACTCATTGTGTAAAGTCTTGATATTTTCTCCATATGGAATCAAGCATGATAAAATAACTTAGAAATAAGTTGGAATTTCCTGATGGTGAGAACAATTAACAATGAATTAGTGGAATAGCTTGCCTTCAGAAGTTTTGGATGCTCTAAAACTGGAGATTTTTAAGAAGAGAAGGATTGCCATTTATCTGAAATAGTATAGAGTCTCTTCCTTGAGCTAGTTGATGGATTAGAATACCTTCGGATCCCTTCTGACTCTGACATACTGTTCTGTCTAAAATAGATACAGAAAAGGTAGTTTCTGTTGTTATTCTGATCATCGAGAAGCACTGCATAAGCATGAAACATGTTTGCAATAATCTCTATCTTGCATCTCTCTATGGAGGAATGCTTGAGTCTCTCATTCTAAAAACTGGCCAAAGGACATTAGTTGGACCTCAGACTGTCAAATAACTTTCTATCAAAGAGGAAAGATTAGATATGACCTATCTTCAATTAGTTGTTTAAGTAGTGGACCTAAAACGTAATCGGAGGAAATCACAAAATTCCAGGATCCATTTTTAATTCTGCTTCAGTTCATTCTTTCCTTTCCTTTTATTAATATCAAATTGGATATATAGTGTGGACATGTACATTATCATGCACTTAGATAGAATAGAATAGAGGTGGAAGGGACCTGGAAGTCTTCTAGTTCAGCCCGCTGCTTGAGCAGGAGAACCTATGCCATTTCAGACAGGTAGCTCTCTCTTCTTAAAAACCTCAGTGATGGAGCGCCCAGGATTTCTGAAGGCAAGCTGTTCCACTGGTTAATTGTCGTCACTGTTAGGAAGTTTCTTCTTAATTCCAGGTTGCTTCCCTCTTTAGTCAGTTTTGCAATATTGATTATCCAAATTCTAAGCACAAATATTTAATAATAGTTATAGCAATTGGCAGAATGACTGAATGAAACTTGAATATGATTTTCTCCTCTATATTACTGTATATAGCTCTCAACATTCTCTCTCTTTCATTCTTTTTCAAGTAGCTCCATTCATTTCTTCAAGGCATTTCCTTTAACAATTCAGCTGGGGAGAAAGTGTTTCTGAATGAGAAAGGGGAAGTAACAGGTGGATTTGACATCACCAATTTGATCACTTTTCCAAACAGATCCTTTCAGAGAGTAAGAGTTGGAAAGATGGATCTACAAGCTCCAAAAGGGAAGGAATTATCCATAGATGATGATTTGATTGTCTGGAGTCCAGCTTTTAACCAGGTATTGAATTAATGAATCCACCATGCCTTAGTCAAATAGGATCACATATTGAACATATTCTCTTTAGAAATCTAGTTTCTGGTATATTGTTATATTCTTTCAAATGTTGATGATGACCAAGGATTCCTCAGATTGACAAAATGATATTACAATGTAAAAGCCATTGTTGCATACTTGGTGTGCATTTCCATTTGAAATCACAAGAGTGGCCATGTTTCCATGAGATTGTCACCATGTGCAATTATTTACTCATCCTGCCCTTCAATTGGAAGATTTGTACATCATTGTAATGTCTACGTCTTTTTAAGTTGTTGATCAAGTTGTTAAATTCAGCATCCTTTTGGGAAGTCTATAATCATGTCACTCTATTAAGGAAAACATTCATAAACTGTTTTAAAAACCCTTCTTTTCAAAACATTTTTGTTTATCGTAAGGTTGTTCCATTATCTCGATGCAATGACCCTTGTTTCCCTGGGGACTGGAAGAAAAGGATTGAAGGAGATCAGTTCTGCTGCTATGATTGTGTTCAATGCCCTGAAGGGAAGATTTCAAATCAAAATGGTATTGTAGGAATTCTACCAATTTTCATTAGACTGAAGCAAACTTTAATATACAATAATATCCTAGTTTAGGATGCATACAATTAATAAAATGAGTTTCACTGTTTTGGAATGCCTAAATGACAAATTTCTTGACTTTCCTTCCAGATATGGATGACTGTTTTAAATGTCCAGAAGATCATTATCCAAATAAAGACAAGAATGGATGTGTCCTGAAATCAGTGATGTTTCTAACAATTGAAGAAACCTTAGGAATTGGTTTAGCCTCAGCAGCTCTTGGTTTCTTCTTCTTGACATCTTGGATACTTGGAACTTTTATTAAGCACAGGGAGACTCCCATTGTTAAAGCCAACAATCGGTCCCTCACCTACACTCTGCTTGTCTCTCTTCTGCTCTGTTTCCTCTCCTCTTTGTTCTTCCTCAGCCAGCCTGGCAAAGTGACCTGCCTTCTCCGGCAATCAACTTTTGGAATCACATTCTCAGTGGCCATTTCTAGCGTGCTGGCCAAAACCATCATTGTAGTTGTTGCTTTCATGGCCACTAAACCAGGATCTCAGATGAGAAGATGGTTAGGGAAAAGATTGGCTTATTCTACTGTCCTTTCCTGTTCCTTTTTCCAAGTATGTATTTGTATTCTTTGGTTGACAACATTTCCCCCATTCCCTGAGTTGGACATGCACTCACAGCTCCAAGAAATTATTTTACAATGCAATGAGGGGTCAGCTTTCTTATTTTTTTGTGTATTGGGCTACATGGGTGTCTTGGCCATTGCCAGCTTTATTGTGGCTTTTCTTGCCCGTAAATTACCTGACAGCTTCAATGAAGCCAAGTTCATCACCTTCAGCATGTTGGCTATTTGCAGTGTGTGGATCTCCTTCTTTCCAGCCTATCTGAGTACAAAAGGAAAAGCCATGGTGGCTGTGGAAGTCATCTCCATTTTATCCTCCAGTGCTGCTTTACTGGGATGCATATTCTTACCAAAATGCTACATCATTATTTTCCGGCCAGAACTAAACCGAAGGGAGCATCTCACAAAGAGAAATTAGTATGACATGTGATCTTTCTGGCCCAGAGAAGTTAGTGACAAGAAAGAAAAGAAAGACTGTTTGCTGTCTAGAGGAAATATAGGGAAGTTTTATTTCTGTCAAAGGTGGAGTTGTGAAGGATTAATCTTAGTAGCAAGATTTATTATAGTTGCCCCAAAGAAATGTTTGGACTGCGGTATTTTCTTTTTCCAAGATGTTGGAATATAATGCTCTGTCCCTTTCAACACTCTATTTCAAGAGACTTTGAAAAAAATCGATTTCTCATGAATTGTTAGGACTTTTCAGGTGTTGACTCAAAGCTTGTCCAATGTTTGACATGCTACTTTCATGATGTTTATACTTTCTATTTATAAACCACTGCATAAATGGACTAAAATATTAATATTATTTAATAGACATAAATTTAACCAAACATCATAGTTTCTGAATGCTGTACATTTTACCTTTTTAAAAAAATGTCATGTTGAATCATTACTATTCACTGTTTATATATAAATATAGGTCCGCTGTAATTGATTATCAGATTGTAATAATATGGAAATCTATTGAAAGGAAAGGAAATGTATTCTTGCTTCTTCGTGAACCTGTATTCAAAGTGTATGCTGCCCCATATCTATAATGAAGAGCGATTTTGTTTATGTAGGAGAAGAGTGGTAGAATGGGGAGGGAAGAATGAAGAATGAAAAGAGGAATCAGTTATATAGCCACAAGTGCAACCACCCTTTTAATGCCATTGATCTGTATCTCGTTCTAACAATATGCTGACCATTCATGGAGTAGATTTCTCTGCATAGATTTTAAGCAATAAATCAGTTTACTTGAACCTTTATGTGTTTTTTTGTTTGTGTGTATGTGTGTGTCTGACATTAATCTCCATTCCCAAACAATTTTATTGAGGATCAATGGAAACCACCTGCATGGCATCTATAACCAGAAGCAGTGGCTGACCATGAAACAGTGGACATGTCCTTCAGTGTGTGCAATTTGACATTACTCCAATAATACAACAGATGCAGAATTTGTTGCAACCAGCACCCTGACACCTCTGACACCAACAGCAGCCTTAGTACTACCATCCATGTTGCAGAGGACTCATGGAAGCTTACCAGAAAGAGTCAGAGGAAAATCAGAATGGATGAGGATCTTCAAAGCACATGACCTGGTTCAAAGGGGAGGTTAAAATGCCCACTAAAAGAAAATACCCCATGTCAGTTAAGGTATATCCCAAGATCAAGGTGCAGGAACCCCTCAACCAGTTTTCATGGAGCCATATTAGATACTGTATTCCCAGTTTAAATGGTGAGAGGTTTGTTGTAGCATATGGACATAATATTAGTACCCCCATTTTTGAGAGAGGAAGTTTTACAGCTTTGCCATGATGACCAGAGAATAAATAAATGTCACAACTTAAACTTCTAAACATAAATTATTCTTGGATCCATTTGTTGAGAAAGGTATAGTTTATTAGAGGTCAAATGTATTGCAGTATTGCAAAGCCAGACTTGAAATCACATGCCAAAATCCCTAAGTTCTACTTTTCCTCCCTTAACTATCTGTCATTGTCCACCCCAGTATAACCAATCAGATCTATGCAAGATGTTTTCATAACAGTCAGTCTAAGCACAGTTTGGTATGCAGTCCCCTCCTTTTTTCAGCTGGGTGACCTTGAGGCAGTGTCTCAAGGAGATACAGCACTTACTTTCATTTCCCCAACCATTCCCACCTTCATTCTCCCTCCCCACAGTTCATGGCAGTCTGTCACCAATAGCAGCAAAGCACAAGCAAGCATAAGGTGGCAGCTGGCAAATATTGAAAAACTCACAAACTAAGATGCACCAAGTGTGAATTTGCTGTAGATATCTAGTTGATAGAGTGGATAAAGAGAAACAGGCAATGGAACCCAACATTTATTTCAAACTTCTCTCTTCAGATCATCAACTTAATGGCAAAAGCCAGAGCTTTGTTTTACCATATGAAAAATGCAGAGGGAGAGAATTCTCTCTGTGTGCTTAAATTTGAAAGAGGCTTCCTCTGGGGGACACCAAAGAGTTGCTAACCAAAAATACAAATACAACACAAGACCAAAGAATGATACTAATATAGATAAACAGCAGCAGACTTCTTGGACAATTTCAACCTTCCTGCATCCATTCCTCCCTTTTTGATCCAATTTGGCTGTCCCCACCAGGAACTGGAGTAAAGGATGGGAACTCAACCTCACCCATGGCAACTCTCAGTTCTTGAGTGCGAGCTTGCTAACCTCCTGCCCAGCGTTCCAGTAGGAGCCACTGTGTTCCTACTACTATTCTTTAAAACATATTATTATGCCCTCAAAATGAACCAAGCATTTTCCCCAAATATTCTACAATGAAAGATAATGAGTATGGAGACGTTTGCTAAAAAAGCTGCATGGGTGACATAAGGCTGTGAAAATTTTACAGGGATTGTCAGATGGGAAGGAAGGAAGGAAGGAAGGAAGGAAGGAAGGAAGGAAGGAAGGAAGGAAGGAAGGGAGGGAGGGAGGGAGGGAGGGAGGGAGGGAGGGAGGGAGGGAGGGACTCAGCCACTGGAATTCAGCTTAAGGAGACAATGACAAAAGTCCATTCTATACAATTTATCCACATGACTAAGTCCATTCCAGTTAATTGATTATTAATGTGAATTTTCATAAAGCATAAAAGCATAGAGTTTTGATCACAATGTGATCACATATATTTCTTTAAATGGATCATTCTGGCATCCCATAACCTTCAACAAAAGGTCCTTCATCCTTCAGATGAATAATGTGGGCAAGTAATAAGTGAGTGAGTGAGTGAGTGAGTGAGTGAGATGTGAATTCACCTAATGGATGCAAACTCTCCACTGAACTTAGTTTTCTAGGAGCTTCTTTATACCTCCCTAGGTTTATGCAAATATCATCATGAAAAGCAGGGTCCTCATTTTGGATCCTCACATTTTCTTCAAATTGTACATATCAAACTAGAGGAAATTCATTTAAAAAAGACACTATGAATTTCTTGCTGTTCTTCTTTTCTCTGATAGCCATCCCATAATGTGAGTACACAATTTTAGAGAAAAAGCAACAATATGATTTTTTTCCTGATGTATGTGAGTTCCAATTTTTATTTCTCCTACTTCTTTAGACATTCTTTCTGTGGTGCAACTTATATCATTAGGGCCTGAAACTATAAGGGCAGGGCAAAAATCTCAATATGCTCTGTAAGGTTGCTGGAGTCTCCATCATTAGTAGTCCCAGTACTGGAACTGGGTCCATCAGCCTCCAGGGAAAAGCTTCAAATGTATTACCAACATCTAACCCTATACTGGGAGCAGATTATATTTACCTTCTCTTCAAAAACCACATCACTACTGTTTCAGACAATTTGAAGAATGAATACTCCCTTCAGTTGAATTCCTTGTCAGCTGCTGACACTGCCGTGTATTATTGTGCCAGATGGGCACATTAACTAATTTTCCTCTGCTCTTCTGATTATGACTATGCATTTCTCTTCCATCCAGCAAGTCAACATTCAGAGGATGAAAACATATGAAATATTGGAAGAATATATCTCCCAGAAGAACATCAAGAAGAGTGGATTCTCTCAGTGAAATTCAGCTCAAGGTGAAGACAACAAAACCTATTCTAGTCTCCTTGCTATATAGCAAATTCCCTACTGAGCTCCTAGAGGCCGTCTCAGGCTTGGTAGTCAAGTTCCTCAGGCTTATAATTCTGAGGGACTTCTATCTTCTTGGCATGCTGCTTGATCTTGGAAGAAGCTCAGGAGTTCATGGCCACCATGACAACTATGGGCCTATCCAGGTCATCCATCCCAAATCAAGACCATGGTCACACTACAGAACTGATCTTGTCAGAGCAGTAGCAATGTTATCGGTCAAAACCCTCTCTGTCATGATCAGACCAAGACATGGTGGCCTTGAGATTCTCTTATGTTTGCCACACACACACCCTTGATGACAGATGGACCAAAGAATTTCTGACACCCTGGACAGGACCCCAACAATGGCCCTCTTCTGGCCCATGAGACCTGGCACTCGCCATGGTTAATGGAGGAGCTGAGCGTATTGTAAAGGGCCAAGAGATGGCTAGAGTGCTGCTGCAGTAAAAGAATGAATCTGACCTACCACAGGTCAGAATTCTGATTAAGACCTACTTAAGAGCAATGTATAGAGAGGGTTGACAGTACAAATTAGACAGGATTTTTGAAATTCATATTATTTCTCAGAACAAATAATAAATGCAATGAAAATCAACATTTCTCTGCAGTTATTGCATCTATAACCTTTTCAAGATCATCCAGTCGCTCCTCAGGAAGGAGGATTCAGATTATCATCTTCAGGACTTTGCAGAGGAGCAATACCTGATGGATCAGATTTGTTCTCATTTTGAGTCCAAGGATAGTTCAGGTCCATTAGAGATGCTTGGAAAACAGACTTAAATTGTTATCTGGGAACAATGTGACCCTGTGATAAAGTGGACCAGGTATTAGGGGCAGCCAACACAACTATTTCCTTATTAAACTTAGAATAATGCTCTATAAATCTTCTTTGATAGAAAGAAAAATTTCTATATGTTTTCTGTACATAGCAAGCAGACTTCTCATTCTTTTTGGAAAACAATTTCTCCTACTGAGAAAGAACATGAGGTACACTAATTCTTCTTTATGAGTCGGTTCCGGTGGTTGAGATGTGGCTGGAAAAAAATGATGTAGCATTTTGGCAAAAATATGCATCCCAACAATGCAATGCTAGAGGACAAGATGGAGAAGATCTCCACAGCTACCATAGCTTTTCCTTTTGTGCTCAGATAGGCTGGAAAAAAGGAGACCCAAACACTGCAAAAGGCCAACATGCTGAAGGTGATGAACTTGGCTTCATTGAAGCTGTCAGGTAATGTACGGGCAAAAAAAGCCACAATAAAGCTGGCAATAGCCAAGATACCCATGTATCCCAACACACAATAGAAGAATAAAGCTGACCCCTCATTGCATTGTAAAATCATTTCTTGGGATTCTGACTGCATGTCTAACTCAGGGAATGGGGGTGATATTGACAACCAAAGAGTACAAATGCATACTTGGAATAGAGAGCAGGAAAGGATAGTCCCAAAAGCCAATCTTTCTCCCACCCATTTTCTCATCTGAGATCCTGGTTTAGTGGCCATGAAAGCAAGAACCACAGTGATGGTTTTCGCCAGTACACTAGAAATAGCCACTGAGAAAGTGATGCCAAACATTGATTGTCGTAGAAAGCACGTTACTTTGCTAGGTTGGCTGAGGAAGAAGAAAGAGGAAAGAAAACAGAGTAGAAGAGAGACAAGTAAAGTGTAGGTGAGGGACCGATTGTTGGCTTTAACAATGGGAGTATCCCTGTATTTAATAAAAGTTCCAAGAACCCAAGAGGTCAAGAAGAAGAAACAAAGAGCAGTTGTGGCTAAACCAATTCCTAAGTTTTCTTCAAAAGTTAGAAAGGCCACCGATTTCAGGATGCATCTGTTTTTTTCCTTATTTGCGTAATGATCTTCTGCACATTCAAAACAATCTTCCATATCTGGAAAAAAACAAAGGAATTTCTCATCTAGGCATTCCATATTTCTTATAATTACTTTCTGTATGTTTGCCAACTATTATTCATTTTGAGTTCTTCAACTTTTAACTAGTGGAATCTTGTTTCTATGAAAATGCAGTTTTTTTTCTCAGTTGTATTATTCAGGATTGATTATAAAAGAAAGAAAAATGAGCAGGTTAATTATTATTTGAAAAGAATTTTAATATACTGTAAAACAATTGATTATAAAAGAAAGAAGAATGAGCAGGTTAATTATTATTTGAAAAGAATTTTAATATACTGTAAAACATTTGAACTTTTCCCATTTCTAAAATATGGAGAAAAAACTATGATGAAATATAAGACTTTAGTGACAAAAACAGAAGTACTCACTCTGAGAAGCAAACACTTTAATTCATTTAAATTCTTTTAACTTTTCTCTTTCCTACAGAATATACTAAAGGGTTAAACTAAGGAGTGGTCAGTCTTTTTATTTGAATAAAGTGTGAGGTCTTTAAGTAAAAAAGACTCACCTAAGTTTTCTGTAAAAGATAAAAGAGACATATAAGTCTGATCCCTGTACTTTATTCTGATCTTTACAATCCTTTTCTAGAGGAGATCAACCCTGACTGCTCTTTAGAAGGCCAGATCCTGAAGCTAAAACTCAAATCCTTTTGCCACCTAATGAGAAGGAAGGACTCACTGGAGAAAAGTCTAATGCTGTCAAAGGTTGAGGCCAAGAGAAGAAGGGGACAACAGAGAATGAGGTGGCTGGATGGAGTTACTGAAGCAGTAGGCGTGAGCCTAAATGGACTCCAGAAGATGGTAGAGGACAGGAAGACCTGGAGAAACATTGTCCATGGGGTCGTGATGGGTCGGACATGACTTCGCAGCTAACAACAACAACAACAATCCTTTTGTGTTCTATGCAAAAAAACATAGGTAGGAGACACCAAGGTAGAATTTTACAAATACCCACCCTATGTCGCTTTGAGGGTAGAATATCTGATCAATTCTCAAACTTTTCTTTGTCTGATGAAACTTTTCTTTCCCTTACATTCAAGTTTATAGTAGAGAAGGCCCAGAAGGCAGGTCCAGTGAAACAAATGTCTCCATGTATGCTCAGATAAGTGACCTGAGGCAATCAAAAGCCTCTTTCTTGAGCTTTAGTCCAGAGGTCTCCAACCTTTCTCAGTTGGCAGACTGGAGGCAAAGAGAGGGGGAAGCAATTTACACACACGTGCATGCGCACACACAAGGGGCCGTGAGCATGCATGATGCAAATGGGGTGGTGCTAGTGCCTGCATGACAGTTGCTAGCACTTGCCTCATTTTCATCACATGGCACCCTGTTTTTGCCATGTGATGCCCCATTTTCAACATGTGGCACCCCATTTGCATAGCAGCAGCGGTGCTAGTGCTAGTGGGGATGAGCATGCACACACATATGTGTGCACTGGCTAGCCTGTTCCATCACCTTCTGGCCAGCAGACCACAGCCTGGTAGTGGGCTATGGCCCACAGGCTGAGGACCCCTGCTTTAGGCAAACATTGGTTTAAATTTTAAATAAAACTTTACCTAAGTTGATTCTCATTTCAAATCCATGTGGCCCATAAACAAAGAGGAAGAAAGGATTAAAACAAATTTCTGACTTAGTTCAATGCCCATTGACTTCAATGATATATTCATGTTTTCTGAAAACAAGAAAATAAATTGTTCCTGGTTTTTTCCCAATTAGTTCTTTAATTCCCAATCTACTGTACACATTGGCTGGTGATCTTCCATTCAGATAGTAACTATATAACTTTCTTAGCTGGACTTAACAATGGTTTTCATTAAAGTTATGAATATTGTCACCATAATGTAGGAAACACCAAGGTGGAATTTAGAAAGAAAGAAAGAAAGAAAGAAAGAAAGAAAGAAAGAAAGAAAGAAAGAAAGAAAGAAAGAAAGAAAGAAAGAAAGAAAGAAAGAAAGAAAGAAAGAAAGAAAGAAAGAAAGAAAGAAAGAAAGAAAGAAAGAAAGAAAGAAAGAAACAGACAGACAGACAGACAGACAGACAGACCCTGTATAGGAAACATTACCTGTCAAAAATCATGGGCAATCTTTGACTCCTGAATAACAAATTGTGATCCAGAAAGAAAAGAGTATTCAGTCTGAAGAACTAGTAAAACTATTAATTATATGCATACTAACACAGTGTATTTGCTGAGGAATATTTTTAACTCAGAGGTCCCCAACCTTTTGGGCACCAGAGACTGGTTCCGTGGAGAGAGGTTTTTCCATGTACTGGAGTGTGTGTGGTTTTGTATGCTGCCTGCATCCCGAGGATGGGGCTTTGCTTTTTTGTGCGGACTGGTTGCTGGCATGCCACAGCCAAATATTGGTCCATGGACCAGGGGTTAGGGATCCCTGGCTTAACTTACCATTTTGATTTGAAATCTTTCCTTCTGGGCATGGAACACAGTCATAGCAACAGAACTGTTTTTCTTCTGTCCCTTTCTTCCAATTTCCAGGGGAACAATGGTCATTACACAGAGAAATTGGAAGTACCTGGTCATAAACATAAAGGTTTTTCAAAAAGAGATTTTTTAAAAAAAATATTTCCTAATTATTCTCCTTTATGGAGAGAAAGAATTTCAATGGCTTGCTTGAAGAAGGGCAGGGTGAGCAAATAAATGTGCCTGATGACAATCTTATGGAAACAACGTGACTCCCATAATTTCAAATGGAAATGCAGCTCAAATATGAAAATCTGGCTTTTACATTGTAATGTCATTTTATCAGTTTGGGTAAATGCTTGAACATGGTCAGCATTTGTACAGAATATAAGTTTTAAAAAAAATTCAGAAAGAGAAATTAAATTTATAAAGAGATTATGTACAATGTGGCTTTAAAATCATCTTCATGGTATCATAATGGATCACTATACAGTCTATTAAATGTCTCCTTACCTGGTTAAAAGCTGGGTGCCAGACAATCCTCTCTTCATCAATGAATAACTTATTCCCTTTTGGAGCATGAGGATCTATCTTTCCAACTTTAACTCTCTGAAAGGATCTGTTTGGAAATGGGATGAAATTAATTATGTCGAATCCACCTGTTTCTGCTCCTTCTTCATTCAGGGACACTCTCTCCCCAGCTGAATTGTTAAAAGAAATGCCTTGAAGAAATGGATGGAGCTACTTAAAAGAGATAAAAAGAGAGGGAATTGAAATGATAACAGTGGAGAAGAGACCAGTATATTCAAGTTGCATTGATACATTATTCCTATCTCTATAACAATTATCAGACAGGTACACCTAGAAAACTGATCACAAATATTACATGGATATGTACAGGTGTATTCTATTATTAAATTCATATTATTTTTAAGGAAGGACAATATCAAGAAACAAAAGCATAATAAAAAGAGCACTATTTTTTTTAAAGAATAAACTTCAACAGTATCTCATCTTATCTTCAACTTTTCCTTCTTGATACAAATCTATTTTGGAGCCTGGGAGAGATAAATTTGGTTTGGATTGTTTTTAGAATGTGAGTGTTCACAATATTGGAAGAAGGATAGTTTGCCCACTATAGAAGAATGGGTGTTTAAAGTTTCAAATATTGCAGAAATGTCTAAGATTTCTGCTTATTTGAAAGATCATTCACAGGAAAGATATATTTCAGTTTGGAGGAGATGGATAGATTATATTCAGAACAAATATGGGACTAAAAAGTTTCATTTAGCTTATGAGTAGATTTTAGTGGGATATTCTTATTAGCACGTTGTTTGTAGTTTTATTAAAGGGGAGTTAAAACACATTATGAATTTGGTTACTTGTATATTATGCATAATTTTTATTTAGTATATGATTATTGTAACTATAATCCTGTATTTAGCTCTGGGAAGTGGGGGGGAAGTGGGTGGGTTTGGGGTGGGAGGGATTTGGGGATATATTGTAAAATTTTGTTTTTGTAAAACTCTTTAATAAAAAAAAGAATGTGAGTCTTCAGTGTTCTTCTATAGATAGGACAAAGAGAGAGATTCTTTCAAAGATAGTTTTTCCAAAGGGTGGAGGCCACAGCTGAAAAGAACCGTCTTTCGTTGCATCCTTCTTGAATTCTGATAGCGAGAGTATGCTCACTTTCTCCATCTTAAAAGTTCATGAGCCAAACAGAAGTAACTTGTACTATTGATAACGTTTGTAGACAACCAAAATGGAACTGATCAAGGACTTCATTTTAACCATCTCTTACTGTGCAAATTCTTATGACTTCCTACAGAAACCCTATTAACACATTAATTATGATTTGTATAGTAGCTTCTCAATGATCACAAATTAACTTTACTGCAGGATTCAATCTGGGTCAGTCACCAGGACCAGAGGTTTTATATTCTGAGCTTTGGACTCGTACTGGAGCCTATCCTCAGGGAGCTTCTCTCTTTATAAATAACTTTATTCCACATAAAATATTAAAACTTTGCACAATTGGTTGCAAATGTAATTCTACATCAAACTTCTCATTGCAATAAAGAAAGAGTTCAATGGAGAAAAAATACCTGCCAAGACTGTAGGTATTCCATCATGGTGTTTTTCTTTGTGAACCTCAAAATGAGTAGAGCCTGCAAAGCATGAGCCACAGCATATACGGCATTGTAGATACTATAGCTTTGGCCAGTCATTTCCATTTCAAACACAGGCCCAGGAAGATCCTCAAGCTTCATCTCCCCATTGCATTTCCTACTGTGCATTTCATGTAACTCTAGTTTTGGAAATGAACAATCAAATGATTGTTCCCAAACATCGTGCAGAAACTCATCTCTGTAGACTGAATGTGGTTTTATGGTCTGAAGGAATTCTTTGAAATCTACAACTGCTGTTGAATGAACAGTGAATGAAATAGCCCCATGGAACATCTGGAGATCCCACATGATTTGAAGGCCAGAGAGCGCAAAATCAATCTGTGCAGTCATGATCCACATCTTTCCAAGTAATGCCGTTTTCTTATTTTCAGAATCTGCCAAAAATGTGACACCTCTGAGAGTCATTATTGCCAATGATTCTCCATAGACAAGCAATGCATTGGCTTTGTTATTCATCAAACTAATGGAAATACTAGAAATTTGGTGATAAAGATCTTTGTAGTCTGCCAGGTTGATGAGTTGTGGAAGCCTTTGAATGAACGAGGAGCAGATGCCATTCTGTGAAAGTAAGGGCTCCATTTTCTGTAAGAAATATTCTCCATTGTCGTTATCTACAGCAAAAATCCCAATCCATGTCCAGCTGAAATGACGAAGCAGTTGGATAATCCCAATGTACTGATGGTCCTCTTTGGGGACCATGAAATAAAATGAAGATTGCTTACTGGTCTGAAATTTCTCTTTGCCTAATGAGCCATATGTCAGCTAAAAGAAAGCAAAATAGTATTCTGTTCAGTTGTTAGCTCTTGATGTGATGTTTTCAGATCAAGGATTCATGTAAATATATCCAACGAAGTGTCAACACTGCCTCTGCTAGGACTCCTAAGAAAAATGATCCTTGGCTCCATTTGTTCCAAAAGTTACAGTTTTATTATAAGTCAAGTGAATTACCATATAGCAAAGCCAGAACTGAGGTGTGTGTGCCTAGGTTTAAGTTCCCTCCCCTCAGTCACTTCCCACTGCTGGTTTCCTATTGGGTATGTCTAGTTTAATGAAAAGAAGGTCTAGGGGTGATATGATGGCTGTGTTCCAATATTTCATGGATTGCCACAAAGAACAGGGAGTCAAGCTATTCTCCCAAGCACCTGGGGCAGGACAAGAAGCAACAGATGGAAACTAATCAAGGAAAGAAGCAACCTAGAACTAAGACAAAATTCCATGACAGTGAGGACAATTAATCAGTGGGACAACTTGCCCCCAGAAATTCTATTCTCCAATCATATTCCAATCAAGTGTTTTGGAAATGGTCTCCTCCACTGGGGTTTGCTGGTATGCAACTGAATGCCATTCCCAGCTGTCTGACCTTGAGAAGCTATGGTGAATAGTCTTCTCCCCTCCTAAACAGCTCCTTCCACTCCACACCCCCATGGCAGACTGGCACTGAGCAATAGCAATGTGCAGGCATGAAATGGCCATACTGACAGGAAGGATTCTTTTCGCTAGAGTTCCTCTAAATATAGAATGGAATTTCTAGGGATTATTTCAAACACACATAATGGATCAATGATTTTAATAGGAGCAGAGAGAACTATGTACTTTACTTTAAGCTCTGCAGAAGTTTGTAATATAAATCTAAGACTTATATCTGATGAACAATAATTATGCCATAATAACAGAAACAGATAAATTTTCCTCCTCAGGCCCTAAATATTTACCTGTGGAATCTTGAAGAAACTTACAATTTCATCTATATAAGATGAAGTATCAGAACCCAACCCACCAATGATGGCCATGAGAGTCTTCTGGCTATCACATCTGTAGTTAGGATAAAATTCCTGAGATTTGAAAAGCAGGTCCAGAGTGGTGCGATAGGTCATCCTTGGATTGTGGTAACTGTCATAGATGTGGAACCCGAAGGTGACATTAGGTAAGATTTGGGGGTCCTCATTGATCTCCTTCACAGCAAAAGCCAAGGCAAGTATGTGCTGATAGAATTTGGTTATTACACTGCAAATAATTTAAATAAACCCATTGGAAAAAAATTGACAATTTAGAATACAGTAGAGTAGAATAGAGTAGAACAGAACAGAACAGAATAGAAATAAGAATAAATCAAACAAAATAGAATAGAATAGAATAGAATAGAATAGAATAGAATAGAATAGAATAGAATAGAATAGAATAGAATAGAATAGAATAGAATAGAATAGAATAGAATAGAATAGAATAGAATAGAATAGAATAGAATAGAATGGAATGGAATGGAATGGAATGGAATGGAATGGAATGGAATGGAATGGAATGGAATGGAATAGAATAGAATAGAATAGAATAGAATAGAATAGAATAGAATAGAATAGAATAGAATAGAATAGAATAGAATAGAATAGAATAGAATAATTGGAAGGGACCTTGGAAGTCTTCTAGTCCAACCCCCAGCTCAGGAAGGAAACCCTATAAAATTTCAGACAAATCGTTTGTGTAAGGTGACATTACTTCTCTATGGATAAAAATCTATTCTATATCTTGTGGAACTAGGAATATAATAGCCTTTCTAAAAGACTTAAACATTTCCACAAAGTTCAGATTTACTTTTTCCATGGTATTCCCATGATTTGCAAAATATATCTAAACCCAAATATTCTCTACTTTGTAGACAACAATTATTTGCAACAGTGATGTCCTATAAGAAATAAAATAAATTACTTTTTCCCCCAAGATATCACACAATGTTCGTCAAAAACATATTATGCCAAAGTTTTATTCATTTCACGAGAAAGACATGAATGCAATCTAAAAAAGAAAAAAACAACTATTTCTTCCCCACAACTACATTTCTTTGAAACATGGAGAATTTTTAGATTCCATGTGGAACTACTTTTATGCTCAAGCAGCTTTTATACTCATTTAAGCAATTTTTGAGAATCTGATTAAGATTAGAAAAAAATAATCTTACATTGGTAAATCAAAAGGTTTCAGAGTGGGATGTTCCTTAAATTGAATTTCATAAAAGTGGTAAATAATATGAGACATTATCCCACCAACGATGAAGTCACCAGGCTGGTACCACTCATGTGGAACAGGAAAAACATTATTTGTAAGGCAGCTCGGTGTAACTTCTTTGTGCCCCAAGAATATCAGAAGGAACAACATCTTTCCTGTATGTTTAGCTGAAAATATCTGTGTCTTCCATTTTATGCACGGAGAAGCATGGATTCCAATGATGAACCGAATGATTAATCCAAGGTTTATATCTCAGAATGCAGCTAATGAAAAAAATCTATCATTTTCTATCCATGTGAGTGCAAATTTGCACCTTGGATAGGAAGGGAACTTGAAGCAATGAATCTGACACACCCTTTATTCCCTCATGTGCCAAACTCCCTGGGGTTCAAGAACTACTTTATAACGTAACATATAACTTGGTAATTGTTCATTTAAATACCCTTCTCTGACGTCTTTGATGTTTTGAAGTAGCTCTGAAAATACGGTGATTCCCCACTGAGATAATTGCTTTGTTTTTTTCAGTGAGAAAATAACTGACTGATGGTTCAGTTCTTTTTTAAATAAGCAAATGCCAAAAATGTTGTATAAGTGAGCTTAGCAATTATGTAACAGGCTTAATTAATCTTCTATAGTAACTTGATGAGGTGGGTAGTGTAGAAATTTGATTAATCAAATAAAATAACAAATTCACATTCATTTATTGCTGTGGAGCATAGCTCCTGTTTTCCATGTAAACTGAAAAGAATGGTTTAATAGAATAAAGGAAAACACACACACACACACACACACACACACACACATTTATTTATTCTTCTATCCTGGTGCTCAATTCTTTTCTTTCTAAGATATAGATATACAGATTTAGATTTAGATTTAGATTTAGATATAGACATATAGAAATATGGATATATAGATGTGTGTGTGTGTGTGTGTGTGTATTAGTGTATTAAAGAATGAAAAATAAGCCTATAAACCCCTTGCAGAAGATCATCCATATTTTCAGGCACAGATGCTAATATGAATCAATAGTAATATTGATACTGAATCTTCATGTTGTTTTTGTCTTTTTGCCTTACTTCTTTAGAGTCCCATTTTGATGGGACTGCTATCATCAGAGCCTGGAAATATAAGACTAGGGCAAAATCTCAATTCACTATGTAAAGTTATAGGTGTCTCAATTAATCAATTAATCAATCAATGAGAGTAGAGCTGGAAGGGATCTTGGAGGTCTTCTAGTTCACCCTGCTGCTCAAGTAGAAGCCCCTGTTCCATTTCAGACAAGTGGCTGTCCAGTCTCTTCTTAAAGACTTCCAGTGATGGAGTACCTACATCTTCTGAAGGCAAGATGTGCTTTCTAAGAGCTACTTTATAGCCCACTGATTTATGCAAATATCATAAGGTGTTCTCCTTTAAAAGCAGAACTCCCTATTTGATTGTCACATTTTCCTCAAAGTGTATATGTTGAATGAGAAGAAATTTTGTTTAAGGAACCATTATGAATTACTGTCTGTTTTTCTTTTTTCTAATAGCCATGCCAAAATGTTGAGTATACAATTTTACAGATAGTGACAATATGATTTCTTTTTCTGATGTATGTGATTTCTAATTTTTATTTATCTTACTTCTCTAGGGTCCCTTTCTGAGGTTCAGCTTGTATCATCGGGGCCTGAAACTATAAGACCTGGACAAACTCTCAATTTGCTCTGTAAAGTTACAGGTGTCTCCATCACTAGTAGCAGCTATCTTTGGAACTGGGTCCGTCAGCCTCCAGGGAAAGGGTTAGAATGGATTGCCAGAATCTACCCCCATGATGGGAGAAAATGGTTTTCAGCTTCTCTTCAAAGCCGCACCACCATTACTTCAGACAACTCCAAGAATGAATACTCCCTTCAGTTGACCTCCATGTCAACATCTGACACTGCCATGTATTATTGTGCTAGAGATGCACACTGACTGATTTTGCCTGAACCTCTGAGCAAAAACAGGAAGCTGATTCTCACAGGGGATTTCTGTTCCAGGCAGCAGATCAACATTGAGACAAGGAAAGCATTTGAATTCTTGGAGTAATGTAATCAAATAAAATAACAAATTCACATTCATTTATTGCTGTGGAGCATAGCTCCTGTTTTCCATGTAAACTGGAAAGAATGGTTTAATAGAATAAAGGAAAACACACACACACACACACACACACACACACACACACACACATATCCTAGGTGTGTGCATGTTAGAAAGAAAAGAATCAAGCACCAGGATAGAAAAATAAACAAACTGTTTAATATGCAAAACACTTAGCTTTCATCGGACAAACTGCCAACGTCGTCAATGTACAACTAGTGATCCTGTGTCTGAAAATGTATTTTATTTTCCAGGGTATTATTTATCAACAGATCAAAGGGACACCAATGGGTTCTCCCATTTTGAGTGTCATTGTGGAGACAGTCCTGCAACAGTTAGAAGTTGTAGTTATGATCAAGTACTGCCCAAAGCTCTGGGTTAGATATGTGGATGACACATTTGTGGTTATTAAAAAAAACAGGATAGTGCCAATTTAATGGACGAGGTGAACTCCGCTTCACCGCTGAGGAGGAAGCCAACAGCTCTCTTGCCTTTTTGGATGGACTAGTCAGCCATCAATCTAATGGCACTCTCCATACAACCGTTTACCGCAAGCCAACCCACACGGACAGAACACTGCATTACAGGAGTAACCATCCCGAGACACACAAAATCAGTTGCATTCGGACATTGTTTGGATGGGTCAGCTTGCACTGCAATATGGTTAGGGCCAAAGTCGAGGAGAGGAAATATCTAGACCGTATATGCAGTCGGCTATATAGGCAAACTCCTGGATCTCCTATTCTTACTCTGATGATGTCGGCAGTTTGGCTAAGTGTTTTGCATATTAAACAGTTTGTTTATTTTTCTATCCTGGTGCTCAATTCTTTTCTTTCTAAGATATAGATATATAGATTTAGATTTAGATTTAGATATAGATATAGACATATAGAAATATGGATATATAGATATGTGTGTGTGTGTGTGTGTGTGTGTGTGTGTGTGTGTGTTAAAGAATGAAAAATAAGCCTATAAACCCCTTGGAGAAGATCATCCATATTTTCAGGCACAGGATGCTAATATGAATCAATAGTAATATTGATACTGAATCTTCATGTTGTTTTTGTCTTTTTGCCCTACTTCTTTAGAGTCCAATTTTGATGGGACTGCTATCATCAGAGCCTGGAACTATAAGACTAGGGCAAAATCTCAATTCACTATGTAAAGTTATAGGTGTCTCAATCAATTAATCAATCAATGAGAGTAGAGCTGGAAGGGATCTTGGAGGTCTTCTAGTTCACCCTGCTGCTCAAGTAGGAGCCCCTGTTCCATTTCAGACAAGTGGCTGTCCAGTCTCTTCTTAAAGACTTCCAGTGATGGAGCACCTACATCTTCTGAAGGCAAGATGTGCTTTCTAAGAGCTACTTTATAGCCCACTGATTTATGCAAATATCATAAGGTGTTCTCCTTTAAAAGCAGAACTCCCTATTTGATTGTCACATTTTCCTCAAAGTGTATATGTTGAATGAGAAGAAATTTTGTTTAAGGAACCATTATGAATTACTGTCTGTTTTTCTTTTTTCTGATAGCCATGCCAAAATGTTGAGTATACAATTTTACAGATAGTGACAATATGATTCCTTTTTCTGATGTATGTGATTTCTAATTTTTATTTATCTTACTTCTCTAGGGTCCCTTTCTGAGGTTCAGCTTGTATCATCGGGGCCTGAAACTATAAGACCAGGACAAACTCTCAATTTGCTCTGTAAAGTTACAGGTGTCTCCATCACTAGTAGCAGCTATGTTTGGAACTGGGTCCGTCAGCCTACAGGGAAAGGGTTAGAATGGATTGCCAGAATCTACCCCCATGATGGGAGAAAATGGTTTTCATCTTCTCTTCAAAGCCGCACCACCATTACTTCAGACAACTCCAAGAATGAATACTCCCTTCAGTTGACCTCCATGTCAACATCTGACACTGCCATGTACTATTGTGCTAGACACGCACACTGACTGATTTTGCCTGAACCTCTGAGCAAAAACAGGAAGCTGATTCTCACAGGGGATTTCTGTTCCAGGCAGCAGATCAAAATTGAGACAATGAAAGCATTTGAATTCTTGGAGTAATGTCTCTCAGAAAAAAAACATTTTAAAAAATGGACTAAGTCATTGAAATGTTTAGTGAAAGTTTAATGGAAAGAAGGAATAGGGGTGCAGGTGATATGATAGCAGTGTACCAACACTGTATCTAAGGAGCTGACACAAAGAAGAGGGGGTCACCAAATTCCTCAAAGCACCGGAAGGCAGAACAAGAAGCAATGGATGAAAACTAATCCAGGAGAGAACCAAGCTAGAATGATAGAGGAATTTCCTGACAGTTAGAACAATTAATCAGTGGAACAACTTGGCTCCAAAAAATGTGGGTGCCTCAATACTGGAGGTTTTTAAGAAGACAATGGACAACCATTTTTCTGAAATGGTATAGGTTTTCCTGCTTGAGCAGGGGTTGGAGTAGAAGACCTCCAAGGTCCCTTCCAACTCTGTTGTATTAAATTCAGCTGAAATAGATGATGACAAACCCATTCTACCCTATAGATAGCAATAGCACTTAGACTTATATACCACTTGACAGTGCTTTACAGCCCTCGCTAAGTGATTTACAGAGTCAGCATATTGTCCCCAACAATTAGGGTCCTCATTTTACCAACTTCAGAAGGATGGAAGGCTGAGTCAACCTTGAGCCAGTCAAGATCGTAGAAAAATAGGGACCACTCCAGTGGGAAGGTAACAGCGTTCCGTGCGCCTTTGGCGTCTAGTCATGCCGGCCACATGATCACAGAGACATCCTCGGACAAGCGCTGGCTCTTCAGCTTTGAAACGGAGATGAGCACCGGCCCCTAGAGTCGGAAACGACTAGCACTCATGTGCGGGGGAACCTTTACCTTTACCTTTTACTAACAACTAGAGTGGATAAAAGAGGAAAAAGGCAATGCAGCCTAATCTCTATTTCAAATTTCTCCCTTGAGATCATCAGGTTAACAGTAAAAACCAGAACTCTGATTGAGAAGTAAGAAATATTGTGGGAGACAACCAATTCTCTCGCCATTTGCAAGATATTTCCTCTAGAGGGCACCAAGGTACTGCAAAACAGAAATATAAATACAGGGCAAATACAGAATGATATTAGTAAATATAAACAGCAGAACACTTCTTGGATGTTTTCAATTCATTCATCCATTTTTGATCCAATTTCTCTGGAGTTTCATTTTGTTTACCTGCTATTTCTCCCTTACTCCTCTCTCCCTAAATTTCTTTTTCCAGTTGTCCCCAAATTTTCAATTACTTTTCATTTCCACTGTATAACTAAAGAAGGGAGAAGTTTATCTGCTAGAATTCTAAGAAATTATTGAAACAACTGCATATGGAACAGCATGATGGGCTTTAGTAGGCTGAAGTTGTTACAGCAATTAAGAACAGTGGTAGAAACTATCCACATTAGTTCCTTTCTTTGAAATCTTTGTCCCTCAATTTAGAACTGAATTGAAGGACAAAACTCAATTTGGAACAATTTAGAATTGCTGTGCTACTCTGAATAAGTCAAGGACACCAGTAGTACAGTGAAGAAGTATAGTCAAGCCATGGTTACATAGATATAAAGTTAATTCTGGGATGTTTCAGGAAACTACTCACATATCACAGGCAAGAGAGCAAAATATCAGGTATAGCATCTTCCTATCTGCTTTCCAACTCTAGTTACATTTTCTGAACAGATAAGTGCCAATGAAACCACATAATTTAGAGAGTAATTGAAATATGAGCCCTTTCCCAAGCTAACATTTTCCATTACTTTTCATTATGTTGTTGTTGTTAGCTGCGAAGTCGTGTCCGACCCATCACGACCCTATGGACAACGTTCCTCCAGGCCTTCCTGTCCTCTACCATCTTCTGGAGTCCATTTAAGCTCACCCCTACTGCTTCAGTGACTCCATCCAGCCACCTCATTCTCTGTCGTCCCCTTCTTCTATTGCCCTCAAACTTTCCCAGCATTAGGCTCTTCTCCAGTGAGTCCTTCCTTCTCATTAGGTGGCCAAAGTATTTGAGTTTTAGCTTCAGGATCTGGCCTTCTAAAGAGCAGTCAGGGTTGATCTCCTCTAGGACTGACCAGTTTGATCGCATTGCAGTCCAAGGGACTCGCAGGAGTCTTCTCCAGCACCATAGCTCAAAGGCCTCAATTCTTTGGCGCTCGGCCTTTCTTATGGTCCAACTTTCACTGCCATACATTGCAACTGGGAAGACCATATCCTTGACTATACGCACTTTTGTTGACAGGGTAATGTCTCTGCTTTTTAGTGTGCTGTCTAGATTTGTCATGGCTTTCCTCCCAAGGAGCAAGCGTCTTTTAATTTCTTGGCTACAGTCCCCATCTGCAGTGATCTTGGAGCCCAGGAAAATTTTCATTATACTATCCACTATATATCAAAGGAAAAGGAAGATTATCAATCAATGTCTGCCTTAGATGAGCTCCATTTGAGAGACTTACTGCATGTTTCTGTATATGCAACGAATTTATTGAAGCGGTGCAATTTATTGCCATTGTATTGTGTGATTTAATTTTGTAGATCGCTGGATATTCTGAATCCTCCAGAATTAGGTTTTGGAGTAAGCACACCTAAATATAAGCCCAAATGTGTAAATAAATAAATCTCATTAGTGATGGGGAAATATATACTGCTGAGACGCCTTGAAGTAACAAAGGAAACACAGGAAGGGAAAATCTAGTGGAACATGAATGAAGAAAATACAGACTGATCTTTTCAAAAATCCAAGACAGCCCAAGGTAAAACAAAGGAAAATGAGAAATTAACAGAATAAAAGAGTTGGAAGGAACCTTGGAGGTCTTCTAGTACACACACACACACACACACACACACACACACACACACACACACAAAAGCAGGAAATCCTACACCATTTCAGACAAATGGTTGTCCAATCTCTTCTTTAAAACCTCCAGAGTTGGAGCACACACAACTGGTGGCAAGCTGTTCCACTGGTTAATTGTTCTCACAATCAGAAAATTTCTCCTTAGTTCTAGATTGGTTCTTGATTAGTTTCAATCCATTGCTTCTTGTTGTGCCTTGCATCTCTAGAAGTCTTGAAATTTACAGATTGTCTTCTAGGGCACCCCCATGTAGAGAGTCTTGAAAGTAGCCTAAAATGTAAAAAATATGTAACATAGTATAAAATATAGAAATATAAAATTTCATATCCCATTGCAATTCTGCCTCTCCTAGGGAGGAGTGACATTGAGGATCAGTTCTCTTGTCTCAACTCTTTACCAGTGTTAAATGTAGATAACTCTGTTTTTGAAAGTCCAAGAGAGATCTAAATGCAAGATAGAGGGGTGACCACAACTGGAGAAGATGGCTTTTCACTAGTTATCATTATCTCTCAGGGATTACATAGACTTGTGGTATGCCTAGAAGCCAATACCGAATGCAATTAATTCATTTTGTAAGATCTTTTCTTTGGAATCTTTGTTCCTCAGTTTAACTGTCTATATTAGAACAGAGGCAATTGCTGTGCTGTTGTGAGTAACTCAGGAATGTCAATGTACAGTCAAGCCATGGTTACTTAGACTTGCCATAACTCTGAGAAGTTTGAGGAAACTGATCATGTGTCATGTGCAAGAGAGCAAAATCTCAGGAAGAACAACTTCCCACCTTTTTGCCTACATTATGAATGAACCTTTATTGTCAAAGTACAAGCATGTACACATTGAGACTGGCTGAGCCAGTTGTGTCCCAACTCACAGTGACACAAACCCTCCATCTTATTACACCATGTGAGCTAATTGCACAACACACTGGCCTCGCAAGTCAATCATGCATAAAGTTTATAAAATTATTTCCTGTTCAAAAGCCTAACAGCCCATGGATAGAAGCTGTTTTTCAGCCTGTTGGTGCGGCTAGCTATACTCCTGTATCTCCTACCCGATGGTAGGAGAGTAAAGAAATACCATCCAGGGTGTGAGTCATCCCTGAGAATTTTCCTCACTCTTCCAAGGCAGCGAGCCCTGGCGATATCATCCAGTGGTGTCAGGGGACAGCCCACAATGTCTTGTGCTGTGCTCACCACCCTCTGTAATGCTTTCCTATCCACAGCTGTCAGACCAGCATACCAAACCACAATACAGTACGAGAGGACGCTCTCTATAGTAGACTGGTAAAAGAGGGTCATTAGCCGTTGTTCTACCCTGTTCTTCCACAAGACCCTGAGAAAGTGAAGTCTCTGTTGGGCCTTTCTGGCCACCTGGGTTGTATTAACTTTCCAGGTAAGATCTTCATAGAGGTAGACTCCCAGAAATTTAAAGGAGGAAACTCTCTCCACACAGTCCCCCCCCCCCGATGTAAAGTGGGGCAGGTTCCTCCTTTTTCCTCCAGAAGTCTAGCACCATCTCTTTCGTCTTGCCGATGTTCAGGTGCAAGTTGTTGTTGCAACACCATATGGATAGTTTTTGTACCTCCCCACTGTATGCTGTCTCATCCCCACCTGTAATAAGACCCACTATGGTAGTATCACCTGCGAACTTAATTATTGCAGTAGATGGGTCAGATGATACACAGTCATATGTGTACAATGAGTACAGGTAGGGGCTAAGCATGCAGCCCTGTGGTGATCTGGTGCAAAGCTTCAGGGGGGTGGATACAGCAGACCCGACCCTCACTGTTTGTAACCGGTCCCTGAGAAAGTCTTGAATCCAATCGCAGATGAAGGGGGAAAATTTCAAGTCAATCAGCTTTTCAATGAGGGTGCTCGGCAAAACTAGATATATTTTCTGAATAGCTAAGTGCTAGTGAAACAGCAGCACTCAAAGAGGAAGTCCGATATGGGAAATAAGACTTTTTCTCTGACAAAGGTCTCCAAACCTTTCCTAATTTACATTATAATGAATATTGGAAAGACATTAGACCGACATAAGCTGTTTTCTAACAGGCATTAGGGGTGGAATTTGGAGGAAGGAAGGAAGGAAGGAAGGAAGGAAGGAAGGAAGGAAGGAAGGAAGGAAGGAAGGAAGGAAGGAAGGAAGGAAGGAAAAAGATGGACTTTATCTATATTCTCTTATTGAATACAAAATGATCCTGGTTTCCTAGGAGCATTTTATACATGGTCCATCATTCAGCAAGAATTGACTTTGTAGGGAAGCATATTATTATTTGATGTATATTTAACATATGTTCTACCTTTATTTACCAATTGTATAATATTTGTATGCAATCCACATGGCTAGGTTTGGGGCACCTTACAATAGAAAAAAATATATTTTTAAAATCATAAGATTAAAACATAAAAACAGGGCTTTTTTTCTCATAGAACGCTCAGAATGGGGTTCTAGCACCATTTTTTGCAAAAAAAAAAAAGCTTTTGCACAAGCTATGCTACTCCCTCCCTGTATATGCAAATATCCTCATGAAATGTTCCTCTTTATAAGCGGGGTCCTCACTTTGGGCCTTTACATTTTCTCCTAATTGTACATGTCAGACTGGAGGACAAAACTTTTAAAAAATAGATTATGAATTTCTTTCTGTTTTTCTTTTCTCTGGTAGCGATGCCAAAATGTCAGTACATCATTTTAGAGAAAGTCTGTGATTTTGTTTCTGATACATGCAAATCCTGATTATATTTATTTATTTATTTTGTCTCTTACTTCTCTAGGGTGCTTTTCTGACGTGCAACTTGTATCTTCAGGGCCTGAAACTGTAAGACCAGGACAAACTCTCAATTTGCTCTGTAAAGTTACAGGTGTCTCCATCACTAGTAGCACCTATGCTTGGAACTGGGTCCGTCAGCCTCCAGGGAAAGGGTTAGAATGGATTGCCAGAATCTACCCTCATGATGGGAGAAAATGGTTTTCATCTTCTCTTCAAAGCCGCACCACCATTACTTCAGACAACTCCAAGAATGAATACTCCCTTCAGTTGACCTCCATGTCAACATCTGACACTGCCATGTATTATTGTGCTAGAGATGCACACTGACTGATTTTGCCTGAACCTCCGAGCAAAAACAGGAAGCTGATTCCGACTGTGCTTTTTTTTTGTTTTTGTTCCATGCAGTAGATCAACATTCAGACAAATGAAATCACTTAACTTTTTGGAGGAATATATCTCCCAGAAGAACATCAAAACAGTGGACTCAGACACTGAAAGTCACCTTGAGACAATAACCTAATTCATTCTATCCAACTGATCCATTAGACCAGGGGTCAGCAACCTGAAACAGTGAAAGAGCCACTCGGAACTGGTTCCCTCACAAAAGGAAAAACTGAGAGCCGCAAAAAATGTGTGTGCATGCGCGTACATGCGCACATGCGCAGAACAGGGTTTGACTGAAGAGTGGAGCCAAGGCGAAATATGCACCTACCCTGCACATTTGAATTGATTGGTTGAACTTTTTTAGTCCCTTTTTTTTTTGGACTGCACATGGCAGAGGACTGGGAGCCGCAGGAGACGGCTGAAAGAGCTGCATGCGGCTCCGGAGCCGCGGGTTGCAGACCTGTGCATTAGACTGAATCCACTCCAGTTCATTGATATGAATTTTATAAAGCAAAATAGTAAGCACAATCTTGATGACATAGAAATGAGATGCCTTTTTTCTTTTTTTTTCTTTTTGCAGCTCACTATACACAGATAGAAATGGGATAGAGTTTGGATCACAATGTCCTTCAACAAAACGAAAAGAATCAGAAGGAGAAAAAAAAGCTTTTTGAGGTGTTCCACAGATATAATAGCAATCTTTTACTAACTAAAGGCTCACACAAAAAGAAGTGGTGGATTTTTTCTCTACTGTCTCTCACAGCGTTATCAAAACCAATGGATTAAAATTGCAAAGAAGGCGATCCCTGTAAAAGGTGTCAGGCATGAACCAGGCTATCCAATGATGGGATCAATTCTCTTTCACTACTGGTCTTCCCTAGTAATTGCTCAGAGGAGCTAGAGTAGAACTCACACCATATAGAGAATTGACTGTTAAAGATAAAAGATGACTTCTAATTCTAAGGTTTAGATCCAGTGGTGGGATTCAAATACCTGAACATCCGGTTCTCTGCATGGATGCAGGCCTGGGTCTCCAAGGCCTAGAGTGGACTTCTGGAAGTGATATCCATGCACTTCTGGTGGGCTGTTCTAGGCCTGGGAGACCTCCTCCAGGCCTCTGAGGCCTGGAACAGACTTCCAGAAGCAGCATGGATTCAGATGGTTTTCCAAACTCAGCAAAATTTAGCTACCAGTTCTACCAAACCGATGCGAACCGGCTGAATCCCACCACTGTTTAGATCAGAATTTCATGATACAATTTTCTTATTTTTCCTATTCTCTTCTTGCTTACTTCTCACAGCAGAAAACCGTGCATAAGCTAAAACCCCTTTTTAAAATTTAAATTATAGAGAAAACTCAGTGAAAAAAATACTCTAGATTGCAAAGGCACCAAATCGGTTCTTTCCCTGAAATTAAACTAAAAGCAGTCTTTGATTTGGGGAATAGGTGAAAATGTCACCTATTCTATCCATAGGCAGAGAATGTTGGTTGTTTGTGTTTGAGCCAGTCACTCTCTCCCATTGCTAGACAGGGATGTCAAAAAGCCATCAATCTATCTATTTATTTAATTGGATCACTATGGTACTCCATGGTTCATAATGAAAGGGCTTTTACCCTGCAGGTGATTGATTTGGATTACTAATAATAGCAAACTCTACGGAAATTAAAGAAACACTCTAGAATGACTGAAAGGATCTTTTATGGTCCACCCTATCTGCTACGTTGCACTTTTGGTTCATATTTACAACATTGGCCATACCTGTACTGAATGTTGCAATTTCATCATAAATTGGGCCCCTTGCCCTGTCCATAGGATGTATGCATGCATGCATCTATCTATCTATCTATCTATCTATCTATCTATCTATCTATCTATCTATCTATCTATCTATCTATCCTTCTACAGTACATCCAATGGAACATTCACATTTTTTTTCTGAGTCCAATACAATAGATTAGTTATCACCTTTAAATCCCTTCATGGCATGGGATCTGGATACATGAGGAGCCATTTGTCCCTATTACATAGACTCATCCCACTGGGTCAAGCAATGAGGTGATGCTGTATATCTGCTAGCATTGGGAGTTTTGACTGGTGGGACCTAGGATGAGGGCCTTCCCCCCACATTTTCCCATGTAAACATTTAATTGCTTTTAATCCATTTTAAACTATGTTTTTATTTATGTATTTATATGCTTTTATTATATAGTTAGGGACGCGGTGGCTCAGTGGGTTAGGACGCTGAACTTGTCAATCAGAAGGTAGGCAGTTTGGCGGGTTGAATCCCGAGTGCCGCATAACAGAGTGAGTGCCTGTTACTCGTCCCAGCTTCTGCCAACCTAGCAGTTCGAAAGCACGTAAAAATGCAAGTAGAAAAATAGGGAACACTACGGTGGGAAGGTAACAGCGTTCCGTGCGCCTTTGGCATCTAGTCATGCCGGCCACATGACCATGGAGATGTCCTCAGACAAGCGCTGGCTCTTCGGCTTTGAAATGGAGATGAGCACCGGCCCCCTTGAAATAGAAAAATATTGGCAAGAGACCAGGCCAAGCTCTTCAATGTAGGAAGTTTATTTGCGCAGGTCCAGACTGCACTTGGCATGAAAGGGTCTGGACCCCGAAAGATCCACATCAACATAAATTTATACAGTTACATTCATCTGGTATTCATATGTCATATTATAGGCGTTACAGAGGGAGGAATAATATATGGTAATATAAGTAATGTCATATAGAGAAGTGAAATAAGCCACGTACACTTAAACAACAAAAGAAAAAGGAGTTGTCAGCGAAAGGGAGTATACTTGTGATAAATGTCTGCTCAGGAAGAGAACAACAGGATGCATATGTCTGGGTCAAGATAAAAATACAGCTACTTACTTGCTAGTCTGTGAGCTAAGGGGAAGTAGGGCAAAAGTCAGAGGCCTTAGCTTTGAGAGTTTTGCCACAGCCTGAACCAAAGTTACAATCCTTTAGGCCATCGGATCTCCTGTCCCACCTTTGGGTTTACAGGTCACACCTGAGTTAGTCCCTGATTCTGCATTGCCTCAGAATAGGAAACGACTAGCACGCATGTGCGGGGGAACCTTTACCTTTACCTATTATATAGTTGGAAACAATCCAGAGTGTCTTAGGTGAGGTAGATAGTGTAGAAAATACAGAAGGAAGGAAGGAAGGAAGGAAGGAAGGAAGGAAGGAAGGAAGGAAGGAAGGAAGGAAGGAAGGAAGAAAGAAAGAAAGAAAGAAAGAAAGAAAGAAAGAAAGAAAGAAAGAAAGAAAGAAAGAAAGAAAGAAAGAAAGAAAGAAAGAAGTATTGAGAACTTTGTTCAAAGATCTGGATGGGGCTGATGTAAGACTGTGAAAATCTGACTTGTGCTACAAGCATGAGAAATGGTTTTGTATTGTGATCTGATGAAGTAAGGAAAGCAAGGAAGGAAGGAACTTTATCTGGATTCTCTTAATGAATACATAGTCTCCACTGAACCTGGCTTTCTAGGAGCTCTTTTATACCTCAGTAGGTTTATGCAAACATCATCATGAAATGTTCCCTTTTATAAGCAGGGTCCTCATTTTGGATCTTTACATTTTCTTCAAACTGCACACGTCAAACTGGAAGCAACGCATTTAAAAAGACGCTATGAATTTCTTCCTGTTTTTCTTTTCTCTGATAGCCATGCCAAAATGTGAGTGCATAATTTTAGGGAAAGTAACTATGTGATTTTTTTTTTCCTGAGGCATGTAAATCCTGTTTATTTTTGGTCTCTTACTTCTTCAGGGTCCCTATCTGACGTGCAACTTGTATCTTCAGGGCCTGAAACTGTAAGACCAGGACAAAATCTCAATTTGCTCTGTAAAGTTACTGGTTACTCCATCACTAATAGTAACTATGCTTGGAGCTGGGTCCGTCAGCCTCCAGGAAAAGGTTTAGAATGGATTGCCAGAATCTACCCCAATAATGGGAATAGATGGTTTTCATCTTCTCTTCAAAGCCGCATCACCATTGCTTCGGACAACTCCAAGAATCAGTTTTCCCTTCAGTTGAACTCCTTATCAGCTGCTGACAGTGCCATATATTATTGTGCCAGAGAGGCACAATGACCGATTTTGCCTTCTCTTCTGAGCAAAAACAGGAAACTGATTCTGACTGATTTCTGTTCCATGCAGTAGTTCAACATTCAGGCAAATGAAATGCAAAGAAAGCTATCAGAGGTAGTTCACAGATATTGTTCTGTACCAGCCTGCTACCGGCCCTGCAGAAAAGGCAGGGACAACCCCTTTTACAAGAAGGCAAGAGGCTGGAATTAAGCCTGCCAAATTTATTAATACAAAAACAAACGGAACAAGACACGAACCAAGAAACAGGAGCTTTTCAAGCGGTTGCCTTCAGCAAACCAGCCCTCCCACGCATTCCCCTTTTATACAGTTTAGGGCGTGGCTTCTCTCTGCCTCCTTCCGAGGTGCCCCATTGCCTTCCCCTGTTTACTCCTGATTGACTGCCTCCTGCATCGGGCGTCCTTGAACAGGGCCAGCTGTGGGTCATCTTCATCCACGCTGTCAGGCTCACACAGCTGGGTCTGCGTCGTGACCAGTTGGGAGGGGCCTGGCTGAGGGCTCTCATCAGCAAGCTCTTCAACACCCCCTCCTCCTCTGAGTCGTCCGACCCAACTGCCGAACCCACAGGCTGACCCTGAATCACAACAGATATAACCAATAGTGTTGGACCAGATCTGAGGTGTGGCTTGGTAACATATACAGGAAACCAGAAGTTGCCTTTAAGCTTACGTGTTTATTCAGCTGAACAAAGATGGGCCCCTTTAAAAGGAAAGAAGCCCAGGTAACAAGAAATGCATGTATTTATACTCTTTTATTACATACGTAATCCACCCAGCAAAGCTGGCACATAACAGATAAAGAAGTCACCCAGAAAGGCTGGCACAGTATAGATAAGAGAGAACAGAAATAGCTAAAGATGTTCCTAGTATCTTTTGGGTGGATCCCTAAGGACACTGGGTGTTCCCGGCCGTCTTAGAACATTGGATGTTCCCTGAGTGATCTTCTATGGCCCTGCAAGTTACCCAGAGATACTGAGGCCATCTGCATGTATATGGTTTCTATGCTTTCTCCAGATTCCTGGTCAACAATAGCAGTCTTTCACTATCCGAAAGCTCAAACACAAAAAAACGGTCAACTTTTTTCTCACGGCAATACTGATCTTCCCTAATTATTTGTCAGATGAACTAGAGTAGGTCTCTCTACCAGCTAGAGAGTTAGGCTGTTTTATCTTTAAGATCACTTTCAGTTCTAAGGTTTAGATCAGAATTTCAGGATAAAAATTCTTTATTTTCCTCTGTCTCACTTCTCACACCAGTAGCCTATGCGTAAGCTAAATAACTGAGGTGGTCCACAGATATAACAGCAATCTTCCACTATCTGAAGACTCACATATTCTTTTCTTCCTCCCAGGGCACAATCCAAACCAATAGACTACAATTACAAAGAAGGAGGTGCATGATGAACAACAGGATGAACTTCTTGGTTGTACAAGGTGCCAAGAATTCGACTAGGCTCTGTCCTGACACAGTGACATTAACAACAGTAGAATTGGAAGGGACATTGGAAGTCATCTAGTGCAGTTCCCTGCTCATACAGCAGACCTATGTTACATGCTGATAAATGGCTATCCAGCCTCTTCTTAAAAATCTCCAGTGATGGAACACCCACAACGTCCAAAATCAATTTGTTCCACTGATTGATTGTTCATACTGTCAGGAATTTTCTCCTTAGTTCTAGGTTTCTTCTCTCCTTGATTAGTTTTCATCTATTGTTTCTTGTTTTGCCTTCAGGTGGTTTGGAGAATAGCTTGAGCCCATCTTCCTTGTTCTGTTTCAATTTCAATACTGGTCTTCTCTAGTAAATAGTCATCTATCAGAGAAGTTAGAGTAAAACCTGCACCAGACAGAAAATTTAGGCTACTTTATTTTTAAGGTCATTTCCAATTCTGATTTTGTAAATATTTTCAGACATACACACGCATACTGATATACCGATTTTTTTTTTAAATTCCATTTATATCCTGCCCTTCTCCGAAGACTCAGGGCGGCTTACAAGCTTAGCAGTAGCCTTCATTCTATGTATATGCCTGCTTATTAGGGCTTTCACACACACCGCAAGCGGCATTATTACAAAGTCAGCTTAATTGCCCCCAACAATCTGGGTCCTCATTTTACCTACCTCGGAAGGACGGAAGGCTGAGTCAACCTTGAGCCTGGTGGGATGCGAACCTGCACTAATTGCAGGCAGTTGGTGTTACTTAAGGAGGCATTAGCCCACTGCTCCACCAAGGCTCTATTTTCAGACATACACATGCATACTGATATACCGAAATACACCATGCACACAGACACACCAAAGAGAAAACCCAAATGCATTTTATTATACAGAATAAATAAAATAGTTTGGATACAATGGAATTTATCCATTATTTTGGGATTAGTTCCCTTTGTCCTGTGCACTCCCACAGGGAGGGCCTTCTCAGGGTGCCGCTGGCAAAAGACTGCCGGCGGGTAACACCCAGGGGGAGGGCCTTCTCTGTGGGTGCACCTGCCCTTTGGAACCAGTTACCCGTAGAGCTCAGGACTGCCCCTGATCTTCGTTCGTTCCGCCGGGACCTGAAGACCTGGCTCTTTGAGCTTTCCGGCCAGGACTGAGAATTTTAATTTTAACTTATTGTAATTGGGTTTTAATTGGAGCTATAGGCATTTTATATTTTACTCAAGGATAATTTAATTATTTTAATTGTTATGAACTTTTTGTATTTGTAGTGTTATTTTAATTACCTTGTGAACCGCCCTGAGTCCCATGGGAGAAGGGCAGTATATAAGTTCAATAAATAAATAAAAATAAATAAATAAATTAGGACACATATTTTTTTCTGTTGTATCCAAAATTTAGTAATGAAAATCTGTTAAATTGTATATTTACAATACAGTGCTTTCCACATGATTTCTCACATCTGCTTTTCTAAATTCATAGACTTGCTTTTCCTATTAGCATAATTCCAAATAATGCTAACCACAGGTAGACTTTACAGCAACAATTGAGCCCAAAATTTCTGTTGTTAAGCAAGACATTTGTCAAATGATTTTTGCCCTATTTTATGACCTTTCTTGCCACAGTTGTTAAATGAATCATTGCAGTCATTAAGTTAGTAACACAGTTGTTAAATGAATCTGGTTTCTCCATTGACTTTGCTTGGTAGAAGGTTGCAAAACGTGATCCTGGGATGCTATGACCGTCATGAAAATGAATTAGTTGAGAAGTGTCTCAATTTTGATCATGTGACCATGGAAATACTGCAATGGTCATAAATGTGAAAAGATCATGTACTTTTCACAGAATTTGAATGGTGACTAAATGAACTATTGTAAAGTCAAGGACTATGTAGTTAACATGCAATGCCCCCATGGTCATTCACCCTTATGACTGATCACAGGGATGTTTCAGAGTGTCCTCATCTATCTTTCTCCACACACCCCCACACTGGGTCCCTGGAGGTGTTGGACCTGCTTTCCACCCCATTGGTCCCTACTGCTCCTCCTAAGTCTGCACCACTTATCATTCACTTACTTTTTAAATATCTGTATTGCTCCAGAGCTCACAATAAGACAGCAAAGCAATCTGCTTTTTTGTTGGGCTGTGTTGCACAATCCCAAAAATGGCCACCATTTTCTGTGTGACTGCACTGGACTTTAGCTGTTCAGAAAATGCCATCTGGTTCAGGGACAAAGCTTGCTTTGCTTGCCTAACTCAAACTCTGGAATCTTCAAATCAAATGGTAAATGTGCAATGGGTGACCTGGGATGAGGAGGAAGTGGTCGGTTTCAGTGGGGTGGAAAGTGGGCCCAAGGTCTGCAAGACCCTGAGGTGTGGGAAGTACAGCATGTTGTGTCTTTGGGGGGTTGGAGAGGTCATGGGACACCCAGGGCAGGGCCTGCATTAGACCTTGCTGGACTTCTCCTGGGGCTTTGAGACACCCCATGCTTTGCTTAATGACCTGAAATTCATTTAACAACTGCATTGGGAAGAGCAGGGATTGGGGGAGGGGGTTGTAAGTGAGTGTCAAGCTGCAAAAAATGCTTATGCTGCTTATGCTGCTTTTGCCATTATTGCTTCTTAGCTTGCCTACAGATTCAGGGGGGAGGGGGAAAGAATGGAATGTGGACTGCAGGTGCCAAACTGCCAGGCCATGAGAACCAAGGTCGCTCAAGCAAAGACTTTCTCTCATAATAACTGTCTGATGTTTAATTGGACAATGTGCCCTGCACTATTGGGGGGAGGGGGGTTTTCTATAATTTTAATATACTGGTATTGGCGCCAATAAATCAGAGCTGGTTTTCCATTCGTCTGCTGAAATGGTGTACTCAATAAAGTTTTGCATTAGAGATTGGATCATTTCAGCTGTGCTTGCTTTGTTGGGTGCATCAGTCGGAATCTTGACAGTGAGGTGATCACATGGATTCTTCACTAAATGGCCATCATGACTTCCAATTGAAAGGGCCAGTCTCCATTAGGGTCATGAATCAAGGACTACCAGTACATATTTTAGTTTCTTTATATCTTCATCATGTCTGGATTTTCTGTTAAAAAAATGCTGGCAATGTCATTTCCCCTGGGAAATAAATGGAACGATAGGCATTATTTTGAGCAGTGGAAATAAGTCAACCTAACATTGCTCTCCATACTTTGTTTAGCATTACAAGAGAGGTCTAAAAAAGTCAGTTTTTTTCTCCAGCTGTAAAAAGTCAGTTTTTTCTGCAACTAACCAATCTCCAAGCAGATGACAGTGGCCTATATTATTCCTCAAGAGAGAGAAATGCACACTGAAAAAACCCTTCCTGATTCAATGCAAAAACTGTTTTTCCAGTCAAATAAACCTTATAGCGTTGTCATTTGGCACCTGCTAGAAACAGGATATGTTTTAACCCTCTGCTGCTAAAGTGTGAACTCTTTCCACATTCACAGACAATATTTTTTTAAGCTGATTTCCCTCCCCTCCCTTCCTTTCCTTTCCTTTCCCTCCCTCTCTCCCTCCCTCCCTCCAGCTGTAAAGCAATAAAATAAAATAAAGACAATGGTTCGTGTTAAGCCATTGCATATAATTTTATCTTATTTTATCTTTTAATATTTTATTCCATTTAGTTTTTATTTTATTTTAATAAAACTTTGCTGACATATTTTTGCCCAGTATAAAGTTGACAGGGGCTGTAGGGATTTGTCATTCTATGGTCTGCATACTATCATTAAATGAACTAGAAATCTGTGAGGAGAATCAAATCCCAAATTGTTTCAGTTTAATTAAGCCAGCCTGTTTGTATTGGTGTGAATTTTGACCATCGTTTGTATTTTGAAACGTCTATTTTTCATAAAGGAATATGCCCTTCAAAAAAAACACAGGGCTGAAATTCCTGCAACATAGTCACAGAGTGGATTTTTTCTTTTCTTAAAAAGCAGAAAAATAACTGCAGATCTCTAATTGCCATATCAGAAAAGTTAGACATGAAGAAGGGGGAGATTAGGAGAAATATCAAGAGGGCATTTCAGCTTTTCTTCTTCAGCCATTCTTCTGAGAATGCTAATAACTCCATCATTAAGTGATGTTCTGGTGTGTAATTACAATGCAGAAAGTCTGGCTGGTTGACTGGGACCAATCATGCTAGGATAGTGTTAATTCTTGGGTTGAATCAAAAACTAGAAATATGATTGTTCATGTCTGCTGGCCAGAAGCATGCCCCAGTAGGACAACTAATACATAACTCTACAGACATCTTATTATTCCATTGTTTATTTTCCAGCAAAATGACCCTCTAATTTGTCTTTAGGTGTTTCTTCAGCCTTAGTGTTGAGAACAAGAGCACTTCCAGGCCTTTGAGAGTTGCAGTCCCCAAGTGAATTTCTCACAGACTAGCTCAGCTCTTTTCACAGCTGAGACATTTTCAACTTCTTCCTAGATTTCCTGACATGGAAACCAGATTGCCTGGAGGACATGAGAGTTGTTTAGAGAAGTCAACACAGAGACACAAACACAAACCCACAGACATTTTATTTTTTATCTCTAGAGTCACAATGTACTTTTTCTTGCTGCTGAAAATGTGCAACTTGAGCTATGGTTGACACCCTCAGCATTATATATTTAAAAATTGGATGGTAATGATGATGATGATAACAATATTTTTGTGTCAATATATGTAAGTGTATGTATTCAATCAAAAACTTGTAAGTTTGAATAAACACACATTTTTAAAAAATAAGTCAAATGTAGAGGCACACAAATATATTTACATATGGAGAGTATTATTCTTTAAGATATGCATTTGTGTGTGTGTATGTGTACACATACACACACACACACACACACACACACACACACACACACACACACATATATATATATATATATATATATATATATATATATATATATATATATATTTGTTTTCTGAGGTTTTTGTTTGTTTTCTGTATATATATATATTTGTTTTCTGTATATATATATATACAGAGGTGCTGGAACTCTCAGCTTGGCGGGCACAGAAGGGGAGTGGGAGGGGTGATGCTGCTGCGGTCACGGGTGCGAGGGGTGTTGGTGGCAGGCTGCCCCCCCCCCAAGGCTGGAGCCAGCGTGGCTGGTTCTGTGGGAGCAGCAGGGCCTGCTCTATGTGGCAGGGCTGCATGGGGTGGGCGTCGGAGGCGGTGCGGGCCAGGCGATGCAGGGTGGCCACTTAGACGTGCAGGGCGAGTCGACAGTGGTGCAGGTCCAGCACCAGGTAGGCCACCAGCCTGGCTGACATGGGTGAGCACAAGGAAGGAGTGCACATGGACTCCACAGCACCCACCTCCCACTCCTTGTCCTCTCTTACTTACCTAGTTGAGATGGTGTAGTTGGGCAGCAGGAAGGGATGCCAAGTTCCTGCCTACTCGCCTTCGCTGCAGACAACTTGCCGGTGCAACGTTTGCCAGCCAGGTCTTTTGGCGCATTCAGCAGCAATTCCTATTGGCTTTCGAAAGCCAATAGGCTTTTGAAAGCCAATAGAGGGAGTAGCATAGCTTGTGCAAAAGCTTTTTTTGTGCAAAAAAGGTGCTAGAACCCCATTCTGAGCGTTCTATGAGAAAAAAAGCCCTGCTTTTATGTTTTAATCTTATGATTTTAAAAATATATTTTTTTCTATTGTAAGTTGCCCCAATTGCATACAAATATTATACAATTGGTAAATAAAGGTAGAACATATGTTAAATATACATCAAATAATAATATGCTTCCCTACAAAGTCAATTCTTGCTGAATGACGGTCCAAGGAGTTAACTAGGAAAAGCAAGAGGAAAATCTAAAAGAGATCTGTTCAATTTGTAGAAGGGAAAGGCCCACACTGATAAATTAAAAATCTTTGTGGTCTGCAAAGGAATGCTGGTGGGCTAATCAACGATTTGGTGACTAGAGGAGCATCTAAAGTGTTGGAGCTCGTGGTCGTGTTAAGCCATGGAGGCACTAGGCAACATGACTTTCAGGGCAGTGGCGGTGATTTTATTACCTTTTTTTTAAAGTCTGTGCTCTGTCCAAGGGTGCTTGATAGGCTGCATGTACAGGCCTGGTCTAGAATTTATTTTGGAGCATTCAACTATCTAGAGCAGGCTTGTCAAACTCATTTTGTTTGAGGCAACTTCTTATAAAAGAATTGCCATTAATTTGTTTTAATAAAATAATTTAAATCAATTTTTCACTTGATTTCAAATTAAATGAATTATATTGGTTGACAATGAGATATATTTTTTAGTACAATTGCCAAATGCAACAAACTGGTTTTAGATACCGTATTTTCCGGCGTATAAGACGACTGGGCATATAAGACGACCCCCAAATTTTGAGATGATTTTCATGGGTTAAAGTCTTATATGCCGGAAAATATGGGTAAGTAGGAAGTCAGGGCTGCTTCTCAATTAGGTGAAGGTGTTGTGGCCCACGGGCGCAACATTCAGCGGGGCCCCTCTTTGCAGCATGGCGCATGGGCCTCGCCCGTCTCCCCACGGACGCACCTTCCTCGCTACGGGAGCCACCCCCGCCATCCCCGCACGCCACTGATGCAGGCCCACCTCGACTTGTTGTGAGCCAGCCTTCTCCCGCGCATCGGCTGCATCTCCCGACCATCCGACGCCACCTTAGAGATTGCCCGGCAGCTGGCCAGCGCGTGCATGTGCAGGACGCCTCTGCCAGGACTCACCCAATGCCGGTTGGCTCCACGGCGTCCTTGCCCGGGACCGGGCCCGTCCGGGTCGCAGCAAGCCTGGACGCAACGTGGGAGGGGTCATTTGGCAGCGACAGTCTGGCTGAGTGGCGGCTTCAGAATGCGGTGATAGAGGCTGCGCCCGTTACACCTAATAGCCTGGCTGGGAACGAACGCGGCGTTGTCAGAGCCCGTGAAGGCTGAAGAGGGGTCCATGGACTGGAGCTGGGAGGGGGCCATGTACGGGTGGGTGATGGGCATGGTGGGAGGAATGGTGGGCCACGAGGATGTGGTCCCGGGGTACAATGGAAGTTTACCTGGCGAGCGGAAGACGCCGGGAGGCAGGGGTGAGGCAGGAGGCATTATCAGGGAAGGGTGGGGTGGAAAAAGGGAGTGGGCGGGTGTAGGCGTGTATGGGTGGGGTGGGCAGTTTATTTATGAGGAGGCCGTCTTTCACCATTCTCGAGCGCTCGATTTGTCCGTTTCCACTAACGTCTCTGCTCCCGAGGATTTAATATTTTCCGGCGTATAAGGCGACTGGGCGTATAAGACGACCCCCAACTTTTGAGAAGATTTTCATGTGTTAAAAAGTCGTCTTATACGCCGGAAAATACGGTATATGTTACTAGAAGGAAAAAGCAATCCCTGCTGCGTTACTGATCCCAGAGAAGCATTTGCATGTATGCAGGTATCCTTAGTGTGTCATAGTTATGGATGAGAAATATTGGTTGCAAAGTTCGCATTTCTGGATGTAATACAGATATTTTGGACTTATTTTTGTTTCTTTGCATGTTTGATATTTTTAAAAAGGCATATGCTACTGACTACACTTATGCACATATGTAACATCTTTTGATAGGATACATGATCACTGCTTGTCCAAAATTTTAATGTACAAATAATATCACCAGAAATTATTTTAGCCTTTTTAATGTATAATGCCAGCCTGAGTTCATCGGGCTTTTACCTTTATGTAGTAATGATGGAGATCATAATGAGGATGAGGATGATGTAATAAAAAACAAAGGCCAATTAGATTAGATTAGATTAAATAATCTTTATTGTCATTTTTACTGTGGGCAAAATGGCACACATTAAAAATGAAATTTAGTTGCTTGCTCAAGTGTACACATACATAACACACATTTAAACATAATTCTGTTTTAACTGTGAGCTTTATTTGAAAAGGACCATGCATGTCATTCCATTACTTTTGCTTTTTAATCTGAACTTAAATCCACTCCTGCCCAGTATAAATCAATTAGAACATCACCCCCAAAACCTGTAAGCAGACATACAAATTGCTTGCATGCAGAGGAGACAGTACTTCTATCACAAACATTAATTGGATTTGAACCAGGTATAAATGCTCTGGACAATTACTGCTCTGAGGAAGCTCTTGAAATCAACTATGGTCAAATGAAGCTTTGCAAAAAGATCTAAATGGTATGCCTGGATGATAAATGGCCAGAGTATTGAACAAAGGAAATATTTTAAATATTTGGACATGGTTTTCCATAGTTCCACCAAACACAGTGCACACCAAAATTACACCATACAAAATGCTTTTAAAACAATGGCTGCAGTTCAGTTTTTTTCACTTCATCAAAGGAGCACAGCATATTCCAGCAGCATTCAAGCTAGGTTCAGCTAGGGCTCGTGCACAACTATTTTTTGGTGACCACATAAGATTTTACACTTTCTGTATTCTTCTTGAAAATGGTCCAATCTAAATTCCTAAGAGCTATATGCCAGGTTGTTGTTATTATTGTTACTGTTATTGTTGTTGTTATTGTATAACTATGTTATAGTAGTCAGAATATTACAATGCTATTGCAGAGTAGTAGGTTGGCTTGCCAAGGTAGCAGCCCTGTTATAGGAAATGAGTGCACAATTCCCAAAGTGTGCCATGGAAGGGGGGAGGGGGTGATCTGGCTTTGCACCAGAAAGAAAGCTAAGCAGCTCTTCCTGCAGCATCACCCAAGTCCCCCTCCCTTCCCAGAGCTGCCTTGCAAATGGGCACTGCAAATGGGAAGGTTCAGAGCCATCAGGAATCTGACTGTCTGAACAGAGCACCAGCTTGTCTCCCCACTGAAGTGAAACCTATCTATCTAGTCACATAGAACATGTTTTCTAAATGTTAGGTGAACAGAAGCTGAGGCAAGTGATAGGAACTCATCTGCCATGCAGTGCTAGGACTTGAATCCCCAGAGCTGAGACCATCTCCAAAATTATTAAGCCACTGAGCCACCTTGCCTCTTATATTATAGTTACAGCTTTGCATTCCACACGTAGTACAAGGGAGAGAGGAAGAGCTACAGCTGGGGTGTCAAACTGCTGGCCCGTGGGCTGGATGTGTCATGCCGAAACCGCACATGTCCCATTGCCGGCAATGGAAAAAAAAGTTGTGATACCTCACGACACATCACATGACATTGTGAGTTTGACACCTCTGAGCTACAGTATCTAAGGTTAATTCAAATTCAGGGATCTCTATCATAGCACTTTAGTTCAAGTTAAACAAGTCTGAGTTTTTCCTTATTGAGGAAAATCAATAAGGAATTATATATCAATATGGTTCAGGACCATCCCATAAAAGCTTCAACAACTTGGCTTTTCCAGTGAGGTGTTCCTAAGGATGGATTATGAGCATGGACTCAGCCCATTTTAATTACTTATCAAAGACTTGGAAAACCTGACGGGACCAAGCTTCACTAAGAATTTGAGGTTTTTTTCTGAGTAGTCAAATTCTTTTTTACAAAGATTTACTTATACCACATAACTATGGTAGTATAAATAATTTCCCCAAGAGCAGATAAAGGGCTATTGAAACTAAAGCTCATGTCATCTTATATTGTACCACCTATAAGGACTCAAGGACCCATCTTATAGCTTCTTACCTAAAAAGCACCCAGGACATTCTGGTTTATTTAAATACAATTATGCTCCCTTCTAAAAATAGATAGACTTTGATTGAAGAACCTATCACCTATTGCAATATTTACTCTATTACTTTATTTTTTATTTATAATGCTTTTGTTTGCAATTCTGGTCTGTGGCATATATAATTTATATAATCAGAATCTTCAAAGCTTACTAAGGCAGTTCTCCAGCATAGTTAAGATGGAGTTTGTCTGAATATTCTTCTAAAATTCCCTCATATATTAAGCAATTAAATACATACATAGACACATATACATATACATGGATACATGCATACCACACAAGGAATACATAAACTTTGCTTAATTGATTTTTCTTAACTGCTGCCTGTTGTTTAACTGAGGTCTCAACAGAATAATGTAGCATTTGGGGAAAAAGATACAAGACAGCAATGCACCACTGGATGCTAGGATGGAGAAGATCTCCACAGCCACCATGTACTTCCCTTTTGTGCTCAGATAAGTAGGGATAAAGGTCAACCAAACACTACAAAACATCAGCATGCTGAAGGTAATAAACTTGGCTTCATTGAATGTATCTGGCAATTTCCTGGCAAAAAAAGCCACCATAAAACTAATGATGGCTAGAAATCCCAAATAGCCCAGGACAAGATAGAACATGACAGCAGATCCTACATTACATTCTGCTATGATTTCACTGGTGAGAGAGTGCATATCCAGATTTGGGAAGGGAGGAGAAATTGTCATCCACCAAGAACAAATACTTGCTTGAACAAACGTGCAGGAAATAACAATGGAACTGGCCAGTTTTCTCCCTAACCATTTCCTCATATTGGACCCTGGTTTGGTGGCCATGAAAGCTACAACTACAGTGATGGTTTTAGCCAATACACAGGAAATAGCCACAGCAAAAATGATGCCAAAAGCAGTTTGGCAAAGAAAGCAAGTGATTTTGTTGGGCTGCCCAAAAAATAGTAAAGGTGAAAGAAAGCAAAGGAGAAGGGAGAGGAGGAGTGTAAATGTAAGTTCCCGGTTGTTGGCTTTGACGATGGGAGTATCTTGGTGCTTAACAAAAGTTCTAAGGACAAATGCTGTAGTTGTAAATAGGCTAATACCAACTAAGGCTAAACTCATCCCTAATGGTTCTTTAAGAGACAGAAAGTTTAAAGTCTTGAAAATACATCGATCTTGCTTCTTGTTTGGATATTGATCTTCTGGACACAGGGAACAGTCAGCCATATCTGGACATTGAAAAAATAAAATAAGAAATTGACCATGTGCGGCCCAAGGGAGATTTCCATGTTCTATTCAACCTAATGCCACCCTGTTGAACATTGCTGTGTTATCTATGTCTTATTGTTGTATGCTGTTGGTATTTAACCAAACCCTTAGCAAGTATAAGCTTAAAACTTATTTGGTGCCCTTAGAGTTTATGGAGTATACTCTTATTTTGAAAAGAAGGTTTGAGGAGGTCTTTGTTGTTCTCTGAGAATAGTTTTTCTCCTGCAGACATTTCATTACCCAAACTGGGATAACACCTGTTGAAAAGAAGGTTTATCCAAAGAAGTGAAAATGGCTATGGGGTGAGTGTATGTTTTTATCTATTTTGTTGCATGGAAATGAGACTTGGTCAGGTCAGAAGAAACATACAAGGAAGTAGCATCCAGTGGGAATGGGTTAGTTCCAATGAGAAGAATGTCTATGGAGATTCTCAGTCATCCATGTCATAGTTATCACAAAGATGCTTTTGCAAAAGGCAACTGAACTTTGTTTTCCCTCAAAGTCATTTCACTTCTCATCCAAGAAGCTTCTTCAGAACCTTCAAAAAAAAGTTGTACCTTTGGGACAATCATGACCTGGATGATTGAGAATCTTCATAGACATACACAAGGTATATTCCTTGTGTTAATTTCTCACAAATGACCCCACTGAAAATCATTTTACTAGGAATCTATTCTAGTAAAGTTTCTTGGCTGACTAACATAAAAACACATTTCACACATGTTCACTTACATTAATGCATGTTGTTAATATTTATTGTACTACATTACCTATTTCATGTGAAATCTTCCCTTCAGGGCAGGGAGCACAATCGTAGCAGCAGAATTTCTCTCCTTCCTTCTTTTTCTTTTGGTATCCAGGCTGGCAAGAATTACTACATAGAGAAAAGGGCAGAACCTATCCGTAAATGTGAAAATAATTTAGGATAGAAAAACTGGTTTTCTTCAAAATATTTCAAAAATCATAATATTGCTTAATAAAAAGTCAGAAGGAGTCCAATAGCATTCTTTTTAACTTGCAAATTTTATTAAAAGCCATAAACTTTCATTAGCCACAATTCACTTCATCAGATCCATAGAATGGCTAAAGTGATATAGGATTAAACTTGGGGTGAGGCAGGGAGAAGGGAAAATAGATCAGTTAGGCCAGGGGTGTCAAACTGCCGGCCTGCGGGCCAGTTTCATCATACCAAAGCTGCACCCACCCCATTGTCAGCAATGCAAAGAATTGTGATACATCATGACATCTCACATGTTGTGGCAAGTTTGACACCCATGGGTTAGGCAGATGCAGGTTCCATATATGCCAGATTAGCAGTATTTTTTCAATTAATCATTGTGATATATTAAAGACCCCTTGTGTTTGTTGAGAGATTCTCAGTGATAGATGATATAAGAGTCTTCTACCATCTAACTAATCTTAGACAAACATGGCTCTCCTCCTATACTGATTGTGCACTATAATGTGGAAAACAGGTTCTTCTCTTCCTTTCAAAATATAACTACTCATACAGGACCAATTCCTAAGCCAGAAGAAATATCTGATCCATCAAATATATTTTTTTTTCCCACATGATGGAATGACCAATTAAAATTGAGAAACTGTACCTGGTTGAAATGCCTGTGCCAACTCTTTTTATCTTGATAAAAGCTGAAGGTCTGCTTTTCTTTGGAATCTATCCTCCCAACTTTTATTTTAGTGAAGGAGTTATTTGGGAATATCACCATCTTCATTATATCAAGGCCATTGGCCACTTCCATTCTCTCATTAAAAGTCACACTTTCTCCAACTGAGTTGTTAAAGGAAATGCCTTGAAGAAACCAGTGAAGCTATCAGAAAAAGAAAGAATAGCTAAAACATCACATCCAGGTAACTCATAATGTGAAAATTGACCCAAGCTACAGTTCTCCTTGTTGATTGATTACTACATATTTTATCTTAACCCTATTTCACTTACTAAAAGGTTCCTGATAATAAAGCTATTTCATTGTGTAGAAATTACCTGCCAAGGTTGAAGATCTTGATATGCACGTTTCTTCCTTTTCACCAATGCTTGGTGGCGGGACCTAAATGAAGTCATTGCGTGTAAAGCATGTGCCAAAAGATAGACAGCATTAAAGATGCTGTAGCTGTGGCCACTCATCTGCATTTCAAAAACAGAACCTGGAAGTGTCTCCAACTTCTCTTTACCAGCGCATGCTTCATTGTGCTCCACTGATCCTTTGGAATTTGAAAATGTGCAATGGAAAGCTTGCTCCCAAAAATCCTTTAGAAAATGGTCATCATGTGCTGAGCAGCATTTTAGGTTATGAAGGTATGTCTGAAACCCTAGTGGTTCATTTGAAGGAACTTCAAAGGAAATGGTACCTTGGAATACTTCTGAATCCCAGCTTGTTACAAGGCCCATGACTGTGAAGTCAATCTGTGCAGTTACAATCCACAACTTTCCAACTGATGTGTTTTCTGAATAATAAGAATCTGTCTGAAACATTAATGTACTCAGCCACATCACTGTAAGAGTTTCTCCATACATAACATATATTTTGGCATTGTTGTCCCTGAAAGATTTATAAATGCTTGATGATATCTCATTGATTTCAGCGAAAGAAAGCAAACGGCCTTCACTTGGGATTCTTTGTATGAAGGCAGAACAGATTCTATTCTGGAAAAACAAAGGTTCCAAGATCTTCAAGAAATTATCTCCACTCTCATCTCTCAAAACAATGAGTCCAATCCAAGTCCATCCAAAATGCTTCAGTAACTGGACAATTCCTGTATACTGATGGGCTTCATTTGAGACCATGCGATAAAAGGAAGGGAACCGTGTTGGGTTGTTTTCTTCAGAAGCAAAAGAACCATATGTGAGCTAAAAGAAAATGCATATATTTACTGTAAGAAACATCTTTCAGTCTTTGTGATTGTCTTTTTAGAACATGGGGACGTGGATCATGGTTTGAATGTCCATTGTTCATTCAAATGCTGGTCTATGGAAAACTGAAACAATAAAGAAATCTGTTCAAATCCATATTTCTTTTTTCTTTTTGTCAAAATCCTTTAAACCACAACTTTGCTTCATTTTGAATAGTTAAATATTTGTTGTCAGTCAACTCTTTATTCCTTTTTTCTAAACTGTAATGTTCAATTAAATGGGTTTCTACTCCATCTTAATTCATAGTCTTAGCAATATACCCTTCATAATGACATGAGAGTCAGTTAAGGCATCAGATTGCAACCCAGGAGACAGTGAGTTCTAGTCCTTTATTTAACATGAAGTTAGTTGGTTAACCTTGGACCAGTCACTCTTTCTCAACTCTAGGAAGGTTATCAATGTCAAACCACTTCTGAAATCTTGGCAAGAAAAATGTAGGGACATGCACAAATAGTCACCAAGACTCAAGATATAGACTAGAAGGGGGGGGAAAAAGCATTTGAAAATCTTACTTGTGGAATTTTATAAAGAGTTAAGATGTCAGACATGTGGAAGGAGATATCAGAGCCAAGTCCACCAATGATGGCCATGAGATTTTTCTGGATGTTGCATGCATAGTTGGGAACAAAACTATGAAATTTGAAGAGTAGGTCCAATGTGGTCTGATAAGTCATTTTCTCATTGTAGTAGCTATCATAGATGTGAAATCCGAGGGTAACATTGGGCAAGATCTGAGGATTTTGGTTAATCTCATTTACTGCAAACGCCAAGCCCAAGACATGTTGGTAGAATTTTGTCACTATGCTGAAAGACAGTTATGTTCAGATTGTACAACCCATATAATTGTTTTGTTTTTTATCAGCCTCTGGATCCATTTTACTTACTACAACCAATCTAAAATTTAAAAAAACAATTAATAGAAACAAAATGATTTGTTAACAAAATGGTAAGGTTTTGTGGAGAGAACCTGCAAAATACTCAGAAGGAGAGGAGGAATAGCCAAAGAGAAGCATAAGACTAGAAAGAAGAGTAGGAACTTAGGTGAATTTCTGAAAGATTAGTTAGTTTGGAATCAATGCAGAGAATATAAATGATAAGGATGCCAGTATTATTTCAAAGAAGTGCTTTGGAAACTTTCTTTTTATTCAAAAAAAATTAAAATACAAGCTCCAAAAAAGAAAAGAAAAAAAAATATACACATAAAATTTAGAAACAAGATTGGATAAGCAAAGCACACCCCTTAGTGAAGCTTTAAAGCAGCCATGAGTTGCTCTTACAGCTATTTCAAAGACATCTCTTTTGCATGGGACTTCCAATGCAAAGAACAGTAGATAAGCATCCAGACATTCATGCAGAAAGTTAGGGAGCTGATCCTTTTTTCTACCACTTCCACACATCACTTTATATACACTGAGATGGATTGGTCATACAGATAGAACTCAGGATGACTCAAAATCAGATGGAAGGAAACATTCATGAATCAAAAGGAAAGCACAAAGCTGGGGAAATTCTGTTTGGAACAATTAGATGAGATCCTCAAAAAGAGGGACTCTTAACATGTAACACATACAATGGGTTTTTAACATATTGGAGCATACTGTTATAGGGGACTGGAGGCTAAAATATATGAAGAACAGTTACTGGAATTGGGAATGTCTAGTTTAATGAAAAGAAGGACTAATGGTTACATGATAGCATTTTCTGACATTGCGGGGGTTGCTACAAAAAAAGAGAGAGTTAACCTATTCTCCAAAGCACCTGAAGGCAGGACAAGAAGCAATGGATGGAAACTAATCAAGGACAGAAGCAACCTAGAACTAAGAAGAAATTTCCTGATAGTTAGAACAATTAATCAGTGGAACAACATGCCTCCAGAAGTTGTCAACACTCCAACACTGGAAGTTTTAAAGAAGAGATTGGACAACCATTTGTCTAAAATGGTATAGGGTTTCCTGCTTGACCAAGGGATTGGACTAGAAGGCATCCAAGGACCCTTCCAACTTTGTTATTCTACTCTACTCTACTCTACTCTACTCTACTCTACTCTACTCTACTCTACTCTACTCTACTCTACTCTACTTGTTAACTGATAGGGTGAAAGATTGTTTGATACAGTGATTAAGGAATCAGGCTAGAAACCAGCAGTGCAAACATTTGAGCTATGCCTGGAGAATGAAGCCAGATGGATGACCCTGGCCAAGTTACTGTCCCTCAATCCTACGAAGAAGGAGGCAAGGACAAACCACTTCAGAAAAATGCTGCCAAGAAAATTGAATGGACTAGTACAGTCAGCAGCCATTGACACTGCAAAAAAGGTTTAGACTTTGGAAACAGTCCAGAGAAGAGCAACTAAAATGATTAAAGGCCTGGAGACTAAAACATATGAACAACAGTTGCAGGATTTGAGTTTGGCTAGTCAGGAGAAAAGAAGGACTAGCAGTATTCCAATATTTGAGGAGCTGCCATAAAGAGGAGGAAGAGGAGGAAGTCAACTTATTTTCCAAAGCACAGAAGGCAAGACAAGAAACAATGGATGGAAACCAATCAAGGAGAGGAACAACCTGGAATTAAGCAGAAACTTCCTAACTGTGAGAATAATTAGCCAGTGGAACAGCTTGCTTTCAGAAATTTTAGATGCTTAATCACTGGAGGTTTTTAAGAAAAAAACGGGACAGGCACCTATCTGAAATGTTATGGGTTCTCCTCCTTGAGCAGGGGGTTGGACTAGAAGATCTCCATGGTCCCTTCCAGCTCTATTCTGATTGATTGATTGATTGATTGATTGATTGATTGATTGAATGAATGAGTCAAAACTGACTCAGTGGTGCAACCCCCTCTTATGATAAAGTATCTGTCACTTGCTTTTTATGGAACATGCATCTGCACAATCACCCTGAGTTCCCTTCCTTTCCACACACAGTTCAATCCAAAGTAATTCCTACATCAATTTACCCAGTCCATTGCATCCATGCCAAAGAAAGAGGCAAGAAGTTTAAAGGAATTATGAAGCTATGTAGAGATATGGTAGAAGGAAGATTTTTTTGCAAAGATAACAAAGATATGCAGAAGTATAGTCAATGATATGAAGTAATAATTTACACTTGGCATAAACTAGTGTTAAGTAATTTTCCTATTTTTAATTTCTTTGGCTTGTTATTTCTTATTCTTGGGGGCTGAGGGGATATTTTGCATAGCATAGCTTATCTTGAAAGGGTTAACCATAACTCCATTCTTCAAATGGCAAATATATATGTTTGTATCTCAGAGTTAAATTATCCAGAAAGAGAATTGGGATTGTTGGATGGATTCAGCTCATTGAATCAATTAAGAACTATCTTGGAAGTAGTTACTCCAATCATAGGTACTCCACTTATAATGTCTTAGAAGTGTAAGTGGACAGAACACAAGAGAATGTTTAGGTTAATCCTTTACTCATCTCCATACTTTCTTTCATTCATCCTTAGAAGTTGCAAGAATAAGCTTTTGAACCATCTCATGCATTCATTCATTCATCACTCCTACCTACTGTATCTATGTTCATTATATTTGCATATCACCAAATCTTGTGATTTGCAGAGTTGCCCAACCAATATTTTCTTTCATAGAAAAGAGAATGGAGTTACTCTAAAATCAGGTCCAAGAGTTTCTTACATTGGAAATTGGAAGGTCAGGTCCTGTGAAGGTGGTTTTTGGAAGGAAAGTTTATGAAAAAAGTACCACATCTGAGAAGTAATCCCACCTATGAGGAGGTCACCTGGCTGATAGGATTCGTGAGGAATAGGAAGGGAATCAGGTGGAAAGCAGTCTCTTGCATTGATATTGTTTCCCACGTAAGATAAAAATAAAAACAAGACTTCTAATATCATCATTTAGGTGCAGATTAGGTGGTCATATCTTCATCAAGAACCTCATGGCTGGCAATGTATCTGATTTAAGCAAAGTATTCCAGTAACATTTCACAATGAGGGTGTTATAGAATGGAAAGGGAAAATAAAATAAAGAAACTCAGCCACATCTGCTTCTCCCTTACTAGTTCAGTTCTGAATGGCAAGGAGTAAAGGGGTTTTATAACCATGATGAACTTACGTGTCAGCTGTTTTCCTTTTTTTAACTTTGGGAAAGTTGCTGGAATTGTGCTTGAGAAGTGGCAATTATTAAGATTCATGTAATTGCAGGGAAGGCAATGAAGGCTGTAACATGGAATCCCTATCGTATAGCACAGCAAAAAGAAAGCAAAAGGTGAAATAATTATCCTCCTGCTTATCTACCTCCAGAAGTTGTAAATGCTCCAACACTGTAAGCTTTTAAGAAGAGACTGGACAACCATTTGTTTGAAATGGTATAGGGTTTCCTGCCTGAGCAACTATTATTATTATTATTATTATTATTATTATTATTATTATTATTATTATTATTATTATTATTGTTGTTGTTGTTGTTGTTGTTGTTGTTGTTGTTGTTGTTGTTGTTTTGTCGTCATCATCGTTGTCGTCATCATCATCATGTTTGTGGATTATGTTACAGGATAATGTTTAGGACAGGGGTCTTCAAATTTGGCCCTTTTATGACTTGTGGACTTCAGCTCCTAGAATTCCTTAGCCAGAGTTGAAGTCCACAAGTCATAAAAGGGCCACGTTTGAAGAGCCCTGGTTTAGGATGACCACAATGATGACATGTATGCCAAAAGGAGAATTTGGGTTTAGGTAGAATCATATAAAATATATTATAGGAACAGCAGTGGTAGAAGTGGAATTGGGTTGGGTCTTTAATAATAGGTTAGTCATGGTTGGCTATAAGGAAGGCCTGGAAAAAAATGATCTGGAAAATCAAGGATGAAAGTGAAAAAGTATGATTGAGGGAAACAAAGATGATCATGAGACATTTAAAACAAAGCAAGAGGAAATTTAACTAGTTTGAGAAGTTATCTTCCTTGGATCCAAAATTGTTCATGATGGCGGTTTTACTGCTGAAATCAAATTCAGGATAACCTTAGGCCACGCTGCAATGGTTAACATGAATCTGATCTAGAAAAGCAGAGATTTTGATATAAATACAAAAAGCAAGCTACCGTATATACTTGAGTATAAGCCGAATTTTTCAGCCCACTTTTTGGGCTGAAAAATTCCACTTCGGCTTATACTCCAGTCAACAAAAAAAACTTACCGAGGACTTGTGCGCGGCCGAGGCTTTGGTGCTTCCGGGATCGCCCGCACCTCTCCCAAGCCACCGCCGTCCGAGACCTGCCGAAGTTTGGGGAGGTTTGGGGAGGTGCGCGCGCACCTCCCCAAACTCCGCGCCTTGCCTGCCTGCTTCTTTCCGCAGCGGAAAGAAGCAGGCAGGCAGGGCGCGGAGGAACGGAGACTTGCCGACGTTTGGGGAGGTTTGGGCGCCTCCCCAAACCTCGGCAGGTCTCCGTTCCTCCGCGCAGACCTGCCGACGTTTGGGGAGGTTTGGGCGCCTCCCCAAACCTCCCCAAACGTCGGCAGGTCTCCGTTCCTCCTGCCGACCTTTGGGGAGGTTTGGGCGCCTCCCCAAACCTCCCCAAACCTCGGCAGGTCTCCGTTCCTCCTGCCGACCTTTGGGGAGGTTTGGGCGCCTCCCCAAACCTCGGCAGGTCTCCGTTCCTCCTGCCGACCTTTGGGGAGGTTTGGGCGCCTCCCCAAACCTCGGCAGGTCTCCGTTCCTCCTGCCGACCTTTGGGGAGGTTTGGGCGCCTCCCCAAACCTCGGCAGGTCTCCGTTCCTCCTGCCGACCTTTGGGGAGGTTTGGGCGCCTCCCCAAACCTCGGCAGGTCTCCGTTCCTCCTGCCGACCTTTGGGGAGGTTTGGGCGCCTCCCCAAACCTCGGCAGGTCTCCGTTCCTCCTGCCGACCTTTGGGGAGGTTTGGGCGCCTCCCCAAACCTCGGCAGGTCTCCGTTCCTGTTTGGGGAGGTTTGGGCGCCTCCCCAAACCTCCCCAAACCTCGGCAGGTCTCCGTTCCTCCGCGCAGACCTGCCGACCTTTGGGGAGGTTTGGGCGCCTCCCCAAACGTCCCCAAACCTCGGCAGGTCTCCGTTCCTGTTTGGGGAGGTTTGGGCGCCTCCCCAAACCTCCCCAAACCTCGGCAGGTCTCCGTTCCTCCGCGCAGACCTGCCGACCTTTGGGGAGGTTTGGGCGCCTCCCCAAACGTCCCCAAACCTCGGCAGGTCTCCGTTCCTGTTTGGGGAGGTTTGGGCGCCTCCCCAAACCTCCCCAAACCTCGGCAGGTCTCCGTTCCTCCGCGCAGACCTGCCGACCTTTGGGGAGGTTTGGGCGCCTCCCCAAACGTCCCCAAACCTCGGCAGGTCTCCGTTCCTGTTTGGGGAGGTTTGGGCGCCTCCCCAAACGTCCCCAAACCTCGGCAGGTCTCCGTTCCTCCGCGCAGACCTGCCGACCTTTGGGGAGGTTTGGGCGCCTCCCCAAACCTCCCCAAACCTCGGCAGGTCTCCGTTCCTGTTTGGGGAGGTTTGGGCGCCTCCCCAAACCTCCCCAAACCTCGGCAGGTCTCCGTTCCTCCGCGCAGACCTGCCGACCTTTGGGGAGGTTTGGGCGCCTCCCCAAACGTCCCCAAACCTCGGCAGGTCTCCGTTCCTGTTTGGGGAGGTTTGGGCGCCTCCCCAAACCTCCCCAAACCTCGGCAGGTCTCCGTTCCTCCGCGCAGACCTGCCGACCTTTGGGGAGGTTTGGGCGCCTCCCCAAACGTCCCCAAACCTCGGCAGGTCTCCGTTCCTGTTTGGGGAGGTTTGGGCGCCTCCCCAAACCTCCCCAAACCTCGGCAGGTCTCCGTTCCTCCGCGCAGACCTGCCGACCTTTGGGGAGGTTTGGGCGCCTCCCCAAACCTCCCCAAACCTCGGCAGGTCTCCGTTCTTCCTGCCGACCTTTGGGGAGGTTTGGGCGCCTCCCCAAACCTCCCCAAACGTCGGCAGGTCTGCGCGGAGGAACGGAGACCTGCCGAGGTTTGGGGAGGTTTGGGGAGGCGCCCAAACCTCCCCAAACAGGAACGGAGACCTGCCGAGGTTTGGGGAGGTTTGGGGAGGCGCCCAAACCTCCCCAAAGGTCGGCAGGTCTGCGCGGAGGAACGGAGACCTGCCGAGGTTTGGGGACGTTTGGGGAGGCGCCCAAACCTCCCCAAAGGTCGGCAGGTCTGCGCGGAGGAACGGAGACCTGCCGAGGTTTGGGGAGGTTTGGGGAGGCGCCCAAACCTCCCCAAACAGGAACGGAGACCTGCCGAGGTTTGGGGACGTTTGGGGAGGCGCCCAAACCTCCCCAAAGGTCGGCAGGTCTGCGCGGAGGAACGGAGACCTGCCGAGGTTTGGGGAGGCGCCCAAACCTCCCCAAACAGGAACGGAGACCTGCCGAGGTTTGGGGACGTTTGGGGAGGCGCCCAAACCTCCCCAAAGGTCGGCAGGTCTGCGCGGAGGAACGGAGACCTGCCGAGGTTTGGGGAGGCGCCCAAACCTCCCCAAACAGGAACGGAGACCTGCCGAGGTTTGGGGACGTTTGGGGAGGCGCCCAAACCTCCCCAAAGGTCGGCAGGTCTGCGCGGAGGAACGGAGACCTGCCGAGGTTTGGGGAGGTTTGGGGAGGCGCCCAAACCTCCCCAAACAGGAACGGAGACCTGCCGAGGTTTGGGGACGTTTGGGGAGGCGCCCAAACCTCCCCAAAGGTCGGCAGGTCTGCGCGGAGGAACGGAGACCTGCCGAGGTTTGGGGAGGTTTGGGGAGGCGCCCAAACCTCCCCAAACAGGAACGGAGACCTGCCGAGGTTTGGGGACGTTTGGGGAGGCGCCCAAACCTCCCCAAAGGTCGGCAGGTCTGCGCGGAGGAACGGAGACCTGCCGAGGTTTGGGGAGGTTTGGGGAGGCGCCCAAACCTCCCCAAACAGGAACGGAGACCTGCCGAGGTTTGGGGAGGTTTGGGGAGGCGCCCAAACCTCCCCAAACGTCGGCAGGTCTGCGCGGAGGAACGGAGACCTGCCGAGGTTTGGGGAGGTTTGGGGAGGCGCCCAAACCTCCCCAAACAGGAACGGAGACCTGCCGAGGTTTGGGGACGTTTGGGGAGGCGCCCAAACCTCCCCAAAGGTCGGCAGGTCTGCGCGGAGGAACGGAGACCTGCCGAGGTTTGGGGAGGCGCCCAAACCTCCCCAAAGGTCGGCAGGAGGAACGGAGACCTGCCGAGGTTTGGGGAGGTTTGGGGAGGCGCCCAAACCTCCCCAAAGGTCGGCAGGAGGAACGGAGACCTGCCGAGGTTTGGGGAGGTTTGGGGAGGCGCCCAAACCTCCCCAAACCTCGGCAGGTCTCCGTTCCTCCTGCCGACCTTTGGGGAGGTTTGGGCGCCTCCCCAAACCTCGGCAGGTCTCCGTTCCTCCTGCCGACCTTTGGGGAGGTTTGGGCGCCTCCCCAAACCTCCCCAGGTCTCCGTTCCTCCTGCCGACCTTTGGGGAGGTTTGGGCGCCTCCCCAAACCTCGGCAGGTCTCCGTTCCTCCTGCCGACCTTTGGGGAGGTTTGGGCGCCTCCCCAAACCTCGGCAGGTCTCCGTTCCTCCTGCCGACCTTTGGGGAGGTTTGGGCGCCTCCCCAAACCTCCCCAGGTCTCCGTTCCTCCTGCCGACCTTTGGGGAGGTTTGGGCGCCTCCCCAAACCTCGGCAGGTCTCCGTTCCTCCTGCCGACCTTTGGGGAGGTTTGGGCGCCTCCCCAAACCTCGGCAGGTCTCCGTTCCTGTTTGGGGAGGTTTGGGCGCCTCCCCAAACCTCCCCAAACCTCGGCAGGTCTCCGTTCCTCCGCGCAGACCTGCCGACCTTTGGGGAGGTTTGGGCGCCTCCCCAAACGTCCCCAAACCTCGGCAGGTCTCCGTTCCTGTTTGGGGAGGTTTGGGCGCCTCCCCAAACCTCCCCAAACCTCGGCAGGTCTCCGTTCCTCCGCGCAGACCTGCCGACCTTTGGGGAGGTTTGGGCGCCTCCCCAAACGTCCCCAAACCTCGGCAGGTCTCCGTTCCTGTTTGGGGAGGTTTGGGCGCCTCCCCAAACCTCCCCAAACCTCGGCAGGTCTCCGTTCCTCCACGCAGACCTGCCGACCTTTGGGGAGGTTTGGGCGCCTCCCCAAACCTCGGCAGGTCTCCGTTCCTGTTTGGGGAGGTTTGGGCGCCTCCCCAAACCTCGGCAGGTCTCCGTTCCTCCGCGCAGACCTGCCGACCTTTGGGGAGGTTTGGGCGCCTCCCCAAACGTCCCCAAACCTCGGCAGGTCTCCGTTCCTGTTTGGGGAGGTTTGGGCGCCTCCCCAAACCTCGGCAGGTCTCCGTTCCTCCGCGCAGACCTGCCGACCTTTGGGGAGGTTTGGGCGCCTCCCCAAACGTCCCCAAACCTCGGCAGGTCTCCGTTCCTGTTTGGGGAGGTTTGGGCGCCTCCCCAAACCTCCCCAAACCTCGGCAGGTCTCCGTTCCTCCGCGCAGACCTGCCGACCTTTGGGGAGGTTTGGGCGCCTCCCCAAACGTCCCCAAACCTCGGCAGGTCTCCGTTCCTGTTTGGGGAGGTTTGGGCGCCTCCCCAAACGTCCCCAAACCTCGGCAGGTCTCCGTTCCTCCGCGCAGACCTGCCGACCTTTGGGGAGGTTTGGGCGCCTCCCCAAACCTCCCCAAACCTCGGCAGGTCTCCGTTCCTGTTTGGGGAGGTTTGGGCGCCTCCCCAAACCTCCCCAAACCTCGGCAGGTCTCCGTTCCTCCGCGCAGACCTGCCGACCTTTGGGGAGGTTTGGGCGCCTCCCCAAACGTCCCCAAACCTCGGCAGGTCTCCGTTCCTGTTTGGGGAGGTTTGGGCGCCTCCCCAAACCTCCCCAAACCTCGGCAGGTCTCCGTTCCTCCGCGCAGACCTGCCGACCTTTGGGGAGGTTTGGGCGCCTCCCCAAACGTCCCCAAACCTCGGCAGGTCTCCGTTCCTGTTTGGGGAGGTTTGGGCGCCTCCCCAAACCTCCCCAAACCTCGGCAGGTCTCCGTTCCTCCGCGCAGACCTGCCGACCTTTGGGGAGGTTTGGGCGCCTCCCCAAACCTCCCCAAACCTCGGCAGGTCTCCGTTCTTCCTGCCGACCTTTGGGGAGGTTTGGGCGCCTCCCCAAACCTCCCCAAACGTCGGCAGGTCTGCGCGGAGGAACGGAGACCTGCCGAGGTTTGGGGAGGTTTGGGGAGGCGCCCAAACCTCCCCAAACAGGAACGGAGACCTGCCGAGGTTTGGGGAGGTTTGGGGAGGCGCCCAAACCTCCCCAAAGGTCGGCAGGTCTGCGCGGAGGAACGGAGACCTGCCGAGGTTTGGGGAGGTTTGGGGAGGCGCCCAAACCTCCCCAAACAGGAACGGAGACCTGCCGAGGTTTGGGGACGTTTGGGGAGGCGCCCAAACCTCCCCAAAGGTCGGCAGGTCTGCGCGGAGGAACGGAGACCTGCCGAGGTTTGGGGAGGTTTGGGGAGGCGCCCAAACCTCCCCAAACAGGAACGGAGACCTGCCGAGGTTTGGGGACGTTTGGGGAGGCGCCCAAACCTCCCCAAAGGTCGGCAGGTCTGCGCGGAGGAACGGAGACCTGCCGAGGTTTGGGGAGGCGCCCAAACCTCCCCAAACAGGAACGGAGACCTGCCGAGGTTTGGGGACGTTTGGGGAGGCGCCCAAACCTCCCCAAAGGTCGGCAGGTCTGCGCGGAGGAACGGAGACCTGCCGAGGTTTGGGGAGGCGCCCAAACCTCCCCAAACAGGAACGGAGACCTGCCGAGGTTTGGGGACGTTTGGGGAGGCGCCCAAACCTCCCCAAAGGTCGGCAGGTCTGCGCGGAGGAACGGAGACCTGCCGAGGTTTGGGGAGGCGCCCAAACCTCCCCAAAGGTCGGCAGGAGGAACGGAGACCTGCCGAGGTTTGGGGAGGTTTGGGGAGGCGCCCAAACCTCCCCAAAGGTCGGCAGGAGGAACGGAGACCTGCCGACGTTTGGGGAGGTTTGGGGAGGCGCCCAAACCTCCCCAAACCTCGGCAGGTCTCCGTTCCTCCTGCCGACCTTTGGGGAGGTTTGGGCGCCTCCCCAAACCTCGGCAGGTCTCCGTTCCTCCTGCCGACCTTTGGGGAGGTTTGGGCGCCTCCCCAAACCTCCCCAGGTCTCCGTTCCTCCTGCCGACCTTTGGGGAGGTTTGGGCGCCTCCCCAAACCTCGGCAGGTCTCCGTTCCTCCTGCCGACCTTTGGGGAGGTTTGGGCGCCTCCCCAAACCTCGGCAGGTCTCCGTTCCTCCTGCCGACCTTTGGGGAGGTTTGGGCGCCTCCCCAAACCTCCCCAGGTCTCCGTTCCTCCTGCCGACCTTTGGGGAGGTTTGGGCGCCTCCCCAAACCTCGGCAGGTCTCCGTTCCTCCTGCCGACCTTTGGGGAGGTTTGGGCGCCTCCCCAAACCTCGGCAGGTCTCCGTTCCTGTTTGGGGAGGTTTGGGCGCCTCCCCAAACCTCCCCAAACCTCGGCAGGTCTCCGTTCCTCCGCGCAGACCTGCCGACCTTTGGGGAGGTTTGGGCGCCTCCCCAAACGTCCCCAAACCTCGGCAGGTCTCCGTTCCTGTTTGGGGAGGTTTGGGCGCCTCCCCAAACCTCCCCAAACCTCGGCAGGTCTCCGTTCCTCCGCGCAGACCTGCCGACCTTTGGGGAGGTTTGGGCGCCTCCCCAAACGTCCCCAAACCTCGGCAGGTCTCCGTTCCTGTTTGGGGAGGTTTGGGCGCCTCCCCAAACCTCCCCAAACCTCGGCAGGTCTCCGTTCCTCCGCGCAGACCTGCCGACCTTTGGGGAGGTTTGGGCGCCTCCCCAAACCTCGGCAGGTCTCCGTTCCTGTTTGGGGAGGTTTGGGCGCCTCCCCAAACCTCGGCAGGTCTCCGTTCCTCCGCGCAGACCTGCCGACCTTTGGGGAGGTTTGGGCGCCTCCCCAAACGTCCCCAAACCTCGGCAGGTCTCCGTTCCTGTTTGGGGAGGTTTGGGCGCCTCCCCAAACCTCGGCAGGTCTCCGTTCCTCCGCGCAGACCTGCCGACCTTTGGGGAGGTTTGGGCGCCTCCCCAAACGTCCCCAAACCTCGGCAGGTCTCCGTTCCTGTTTGGGGAGGTTTGGGCGCCTCCCCAAACCTCCCCAAACCTCGGCAGGTCTCCGTTCCTCCGCGCAGACCTGCCGACCTTTGGGGAGGTTTGGGCGCCTCCCCAAACGTCCCCAAACCTCGGCAGGTCTCCGTTCCTGTTTGGGGAGGTTTGGGCGCCTCCCCAAACGTCCCCAAACCTCGGCAGGTCTCCGTTCCTCCGCGCAGACCTGCCGACCTTTGGGGAGGTTTGGGCGCCTCCCCAAACCTCCCCAAACCTCGGCAGGTCTCCGTTCCTGTTTGGGGAGGTTTGGGCGCCTCCCCAAACCTCCCCAAACCTCGGCAGGTCTCCGTTCCTCCGCGCAGACCTGCCGACCTTTGGGGAGGTTTGGGCGCCTCCCCAAACGTCCCCAAACCTCGGCAGGTCTCCGTTCCTGTTTGGGGAGGTTTGGGCGCCTCCCCAAACCTCCCCAAACCTCGGCAGGTCTCCGTTCCTCCGCGCAGACCTGCCGACCTTTGGGGAGGTTTGGGCGCCTCCCCAAACGTCCCCAAACCTCGGCAGGTCTCCGTTCCTGTTTGGGGAGGTTTGGGCGCCTCCCCAAACCTCCCCAAACCTCGGCAGGTCTCCGTTCCTCCGCGCAGACCTGCCGACCTTTGGGGAGGTTTGGGCGCCTCCCCAAACCTCCCCAAACCTCGGCAGGTCTCCGTTCTTCCTGCCGACCTTTGGGGAGGTTTGGGCGCCTCCCCAAACCTCCCCAAACGTCGGCAGGTCTGCGCGGAGGAACGGAGACCTGCCGAGGTTTGGGGAGGTTTGGGGAGGCGCCCAAACCTCCCCAAACAGGAACGGAGACCTGCCGAGGTTTGGGGAGGTTTGGGGAGGCGCCCAAACCTCCCCAAAGGTCGGCAGGTCTGCGCGGAGGAACGGAGACCTGCCGAGGTTTGGGGAGGTTTGGGGAGGCGCCCAAACCTCCCCAAACAGGAACGGAGACCTGCCGAGGTTTGGGGACGTTTGGGGAGGCGCCCAAACCTCCCCAAAGGTCGGCAGGTCTGCGCGGAGGAACGGAGACCTGCCGAGGTTTGGGGAGGTTTGGGGAGGCGCCCAAACCTCCCCAAACAGGAACGGAGACCTGCCGAGGTTTGGGGACGTTTGGGGAGGCGCCCAAACCTCCCCAAAGGTCGGCAGGTCTGCGCGGAGGAACGGAGACCTGCCGAGGTTTGGGGAGGCGCCCAAACCTCCCCAAACAGGAACGGAGACCTGCCGAGGTTTGGGGACGTTTGGGGAGGCGCCCAAACCTCCCCAAAGGTCGGCAGGTCTGCGCGGAGGAACGGAGACCTGCCGAGGTTTGGGGAGGCGCCCAAACCTCCCCAAACAGGAACGGAGACCTGCCGAGGTTTGGGGACGTTTGGGGAGGCGCCCAAACCTCCCCAAAGGTCGGCAGGTCTGCGCGGAGGAACGGAGACCTGCCGAGGTTTGGGGAGGTTTGGGGAGGCGCCCAAACCTCCCCAAACAGGAACGGAGACCTGCCGAGGTTTGGGGACGTTTGGGGAGGCGCCCAAACCTCCCCAAAGGTCGGCAGGTCTGCGCGGAGGAACGGAGACCTGCCGAGGTTTGGGGAGGTTTGGGGAGGCGCCCAAACCTCCCCAAACAGGAACGGAGACCTGCCGAGGTTTGGGGACGTTTGGGGAGGCGCCCAAACCTCCCCAAAGGTCGGCAGGTCTGTGCGGAGGAACGGAGACCTGCCGAGGTTTGGGGAGGTTTGGGGAGGCGCCCAAACCTCCCCAAACAGGAACGGAGACCTGCCGAGGTTTGGGGAGGTTTGGGGAGGCGCCCAAACCTCCCCAAACGTCGGCAGGTCTGCGCGGAGGAACGGAGACCTGCCGAGGTTTGGGGAGGTTTGGGGAGGCGCCCAAACCTCCCCAAACAGGAACGGAGACCTGCCGAGGTTTGGGGACGTTTGGGGAGGCGCCCAAACCTCCCCAAAGGTCGGCAGGTCTGCGCGGAGGAACGGAGACCTGCCGAGGTTTGGGGAGGCGCCCAAACCTCCCCAAAGGTCGGCAGGAGGAACGGAGACTTGCCGAGGTTTGGGGAGGTTTGGGGAGGCGCCCAAACCTCCCCAAAGGTCGGCAGGAGGAACGAGGTTTGGGGAGGTTTGGGGAGGCGCCCAAACCTCCCCAAAGGTCGGCAGGAGGAACGGAGACCTGCCGACGTTTGGGGAGGTTTGGGGAGGCGCCCAAACCTCCCCAAAGGTCGGCAGGAGGAACGGAGACCTGCCGACGAGCCGCGGCCACACAGGGTATTCCTGTGTATTCAGGCTTGCAGAACGGCGGATCGGCTTATACTCGAGTCAATAACTTTTTCCAGTTTTGGGGGGTGAAATTGGGGGTCTCGGCTTATACTCGAGTCGGCTTATACTCAAGTATATACGGTAGTTAGAGTAATAGTCTTCCCTATAATGATATATTCTCCCTGCAATGAGAGTTGTACACTAAGAATGGGTGATCAAAGGAGAATTGTTGCCTTTGAAGTGTGGTGCTGACATAAATTAATGGCATACTGTGGCAAATCAGAGTAACTAACAGAGAACTGTTAAATCATATAAAACCAGTTACATCCAGTGGAAGCTGAAATCATAAGACTATGTCTTTGGTTGTGTCCTGAATGCAAAGTCATTGGAGAAGTCTATGATGCTAGGAATGGTTAGTGGAAAAAGAAGAAGGGGCAAGCAAAAAACACACTAGCTTTATAACATCAGATCTGATGCAAAGTTGAACATCCAACAAAGGAAAGAAACTGTTTGACAGGGTAGCATGGAGAGCACTTGGCTATAAAGTCGCCAATAGTTGGACATGCCTAAATGGTTAAAAACAACAAACAATTGGTCAGCTGTGCAGTCAGGTTCTGATGAATAGGAATGAAGACACAAATGACCAAATATTCTGTTAGTTTTTTATTTTGAGGGAGAGGTCCATGACTTGAGTCTCCCCCCTGGATTCATGGTTATTGCTAAAAAAAAATAGGTAGAGCCTGTGACCTGGAAGTCCATTGGTCAGTTCTGAATAGTGCACCAACAGTAGCCTTCATTGGAATGGATTGCTATGTGATTGATTCATTGATTTATTTTATTTATTTGCCATCTATCTCACCATGGGGCTACTCTAGGTGGCTTACAATAACAAAAAGGAAGAAAAGGAAAGGGGTGCAAACAGAGCAGAAGTAAAATAAGAGAACAATAAAGTAAACAATGATAAAGGAACCAAACAAGAATTATAATCTGTAGGAGATGAACAGACAGAGCCGGAGGGAGCGGTCAAACATGTCATCAGTCACAAGTCCTTTTGTGCCCACAAGAGATTTAAGTCCAGCCCACCTTGAATTTTATTGATTCTTATCTATCGCCAATTTGCTTGGACCATTAGTATTTCAGATTCTTGTAGAGAACTTAAGCTTGCAATAAATCTTTATACCCATTTGTACTGCCTGGATATTCTGATTTCTCTGGTGCTTGACAACATCAATATAACAACCGAAAAGATGGATGGGTGAAGAGCAGAGAGCAAGGGAGTAGGTGGAATCTGCCATCAGTCTAGTGGCTACCTCCATTGTGGAGTCCCCTGTTTGGTTTTCAGGCCGACTGGCAGAGCTAGGTTTTCAGGTTCTTGCAGAAGAATAAGAGGGTGGAGGCAGATCTTACTTTAGTGGCTAAGATTATACAAAGGGCATGCACTGTAGCAAAGAAGGACGGATAGTCAGAATTGTTTGAGCGATTGGACCTGAAGCAGGCCCTCTCTGCTGGCCCAAGTAGGACAGGCTTTCCCTAGAAGAATGAGGTGATCTATCCTTCTCCATGTACATAACCATAAGCCAGGCTGGCAAAAGGAGAAGGGGATAGCAAGGGATAAGATGGTTAGATAATATCATTGATGCAGTGGGCATGATTTGGGCAGACTCAGAGAGAGACTGGAGGACAGGGGGCCTTGCTGTGCTATGGTCCATGGAGTGGAAAAGAGTAGGACATGATTCAGTGACAGAACAACAACAAAAGAGCCCTGTTAGTACATTCTGGAAATAAAAGATCCCTGCATGATTTACATTGATTCATTTATTAGTCCTAGATAACCTCGTGGATGGTATATAAATTGTGATCTTGCTTAGAGCTTAGGACTCACATTCTTCTGGATAGGATCCCAGCTGTCCCTCTTGATTTGCAATACAAGATGCTTCACTGCCTCTGTCTCCAAATACCTCAATGCTCAGAGGAGAAGTCTGAGAGCATTGTAGGGCTTTGTTGGTGAAGTTGCATAAATATAATGGATCATATAATAAACACCTTGATCCCCAAATCTTATACATACAATCTGAATGTAGTAACAACAGGTAAAACAAGAAAATCTATTCATGCAGTATTTATCAACTCCAAGAAGTATGGACTATAGCTTCCAGAATTCTCTAGCCATTATGGCCATTGCTGTCTATTCCAACAGTCTATATATCTGGACTTTGCTTATGTTGGGAAACATTGTTCTAATTCTTTTTTCTTATTAGCTGATCCTTGGTATTCATATCAGGTCTCAATAGAATAATGTAGCATTTAGGGAAAAAGATACATCCCAGTAATCCAGCACTGGAAGCTAAGATGGAGAAGATTTCCACAGCCAACAAGGCTTTTCCTGTGCAGCTCAAGTAAGTTGGAACAAATAATATCCAAACATTGCAAAATACTAGCATGCTAAAGGTAATGAATTTGGCTTCATTGAAACTATCTGGTAATCTGCGAGCACAGAAGGCCACAAAGAAGCTGGCAATGGCCAGGAAGCCCATGTAGCTTAGGACACAGGCGAATATGATTGGAGAACCTTCATTACATTCTTTGATGATGGCCTTGGTTAGCGAATGCATATTCAACTGTGGGAATGGGGGGAAAGATGCTAGCCAGATGATGCAAAGGGCAACTTGGATGAGAGAGAAGAGAAGGACAATGGAGATTGCCATTTTTTTCTGCAACCACTTCTTCATGTTGGAGCCTGGCCTGGTAGCCATGAATGCTATAACCACAGTGAGGGTTTTGGCCAAGATACAAGAAACAGCGACAGAGAAGATGATGCCAAAGGTTGGTTGTCGGAGAAGGCAAGTTACTTCATTGGGTTGACCAATGAACAGGAGAGGACAAAGGAAGCAGAAGTGGAGGGAGATAAGGAGAAGGTAGGTGAGGTCTCGATTGTTGGCTTTGACCAGAGGAGTATCTCTATGCTTAAGAAATATCCCTAATATGAAAGCAGTGGCCAATGACAATGAAACAGAAATGGAGGCTAAAGTAAACCCTAAAGGTTCCTTGTAAGAAAGGTACGTCTCAATTCTGTTGATGCAGTCATCTTTTCCTTTGTTTGGGTATTGGTCTTGTGGACATTTGAAGCATTTCTCCATATCTTTAAAACAGACAGATGAAAAGGAAGGAAAAAAAAAAGAAAGGTTTCAGTGTCAATTTGTGCATAACACTTTGTGTCCCAAGCAAAGTTGTTGTAATATCATGTATGTTTATGTGTACATGTATGTGTGTGTGTCTGTGTATGACAATCGGTAATAAACCAGAAGATTGTGGGTTCTAAGTTCCCGCCTTAGACAGAAAGCCAGCTGGGTGACTTTCAATGAAAGGCACCAAACATAACATGGACTGCTTTAGATTTCACATAAGTAGAAGACTTACTAAAACATTGCCATAAGGAGTATGGTTTGCTGTCATATAAACACACTTCTTACTAGCACTGATGACGTTACCTAATTTGAGTAATGAAACATCTGCAAGAAACCAACCAAGCTCAGAGAGCACCAAGGACCTCCTCTTTTAAGAATGGATGCACATTCTTAAGAACTGGCTAGAAAGACAATAATAAGGCATTAATGTCAATTGAGTCACTTCTGATTGGCTGCCTCAGGTAACAACTTACATTATGGCTGTAAGATGAGAAACAAGAGACAGTTACAGCAATGGATAATGTACCTGTTTTGTTTGAAATCTCTCCTTCTGGGCAGGGAATACAGTCATAGCAGCAAAATTTCTCTCCTTCCTTCTTTTTCTTTTGATTTCCAGGATGGCACCGTTCATTGCATACTGAAAGGGGACAGACCTGATACAAATAGAAAATGAGCTGAGATAAGAAAAATGTACCCCGTAGTGTCTGTACAGCTCCCCCCAATATTTGAGCAAGACATCTCTATTAATCTTTGATAGTAGATATAGTGCTAACAATAGCACTTAGTCTTATAATATTGCTTCATAGTGCTTTACAGCCCTCTCTATGCAGTTTACAGAGTCAGCATATTGACCCCTGCGATACTGGATTCTCATTTTACTGATCTTGGATGGATGGAAGGCTGAGTCAACCTTGAGCTGGTCAGGATCAAACTCCTGGTTATGGAGAGAGTTAACCTGTAAGACTGTATTGTAACCACTGCGCCACCACGGCTCTTGTATATGGTAGTATTATAATAGTATGATATAAAATTATCATAAGGGCAAGCATTTTCTGCAAACACCTCTGCCTCTTCCTATTCATAAAATAAATATTTTGAACCAGATGGAGAAAGGAGGGTCCTTTAAGAGCCCAGACAGCTGCACCTGATTAAAGACTCTGTGCCACAAAATCATGTTCTCATTAATTCTGAATTCTTCTCCACCGGGTGCATCTGGATTTATCCATCCAATTTTCACTCTTTCAAATGACCTGTTCGGAAAAGTGACCATGTTCACAATGTCAAATCCACCTCTTATTTCCTTTTGCTCATTAAAGGTCACCAAGTCATTTGCTGAATTGTTGAAGGAAACCCTTTTAAGATATGGGTGGAGCTGATTGGAAACCAAGAGAAAAAAGCATATATTATTTAGGAAGAGATAAACAAAAGAAGATTAAATAATTAATGAATTAAATGAATTAAAGATTTCATTTATTTTTAACAGAATAACAGAGTTGGAAGGAACCTTGGAGGATGATGATGATGATGATGATGATGATGATGAAAATGAAGAGGAGGAGGAGGAGGAGGAGGAGGAGGAGGAGGAGGAGAAGGAGAAGGAGAAGGAGAAGGAGAAGGAGAAGGAGAAGAAGAAGAAGAAGAAGAAGAAGAAGAAGAAGAAGAAGAAGAAGAAGAAGAAGAAGAAGAAGAAGAAGAAGAAGAAGAAGAAGAAGAAGAAGAAGAAGAAGAAGAAGAAGAAGAAGCTGGAAGGGACTTTGGAGGTTATCTAGTCCAACCGCCGGCTCAGGCAGAAAACCCTATACCATTTCAGACAAATGACTGTCCAGTCTCTTCTTAAAAACTTCTAGTGTTGGAGCATTCACCACTTCTGGAGGCAGGTTGTTCCACTGATTAATTGTTCTAACTCTCAGGAAGTTTCTCCTTAGTTCTAGGTTGCTTCTCTCCTTGACTAGTTTCCATCCATTGCTTCTTATCCTGCTTTCAGGAGCTTTGGAGAATAGCTTGACTCCCTCTTCTTTGTGGCAGCCCCTGAGATATTGGAACACTGCTATTATGTCACCCCTCACCCTTCTCTTCATTAAACTACACATACCCAATTCCAGCAACTGTTCCATATATGTTTTAGCCTCCAGTCCTCTAATCTTCTTTGTTGCTCTTCTCTGTACTCTTTCTAGAGTCTCAACATCTTTTTTATATCGTGGTGACCAAAATTTGATGCAGTATTCCAAATATGGCCTTACTAAGGCATTATATTGAGGTCAGACTGATAGGTCTGTAGTTTCCTGGATCTATTTTTCCCCCCTTTTTAAAGATGGGAACTATATCAGCTCTTTTCCAGTCCTCTGGTAGTTCCCCAAAGCTCCAGGATCTTTGAAAAATATAGTTCAGTCATTCTGAAATCACATCTGCCAGTTCCTTGAGAACCTTGGGGTGTAATATATCTGGTCCTGGTGATTTGAACTCATCTAGGCTGGAGAGGTGCTCACTTACCATTTTCTTGCCTATCTTGTGTTTCTAATCTGTTTTTATAGTACTGTTTTTGACGGGTTGGACTGTTTTTTTCCCCTTTGTGTAAAGACAGATGCAAAAAATGAGTTAAATAATTCTGCTTTCTCCTTGCTTATCACTTTCTTGGCATTTTCCCCCACTAATGAACCAATCATTTCCTTAACTTTTTTCTTGTTCTTTACATGTTGAACGAAGCTTTTTTTATTGTTATTTTTGATCTTGGTCACAAGCCTTAGTTCATTTTTAACCTTAGTGTTAGGAATTGTTGTGCAGAGGTCTTCTTGTGCTACCAAGGAGTTGCACAGAGAAGGAAGGGTACTGAGAGCAGTAAGAATCACACAGTAACTACAAGAGTACACTGAGTTGTGAAAACAAAACATATTTTACTTTTGAAGTGGTGTAAATACAAAAATACATGGTCAAAAATAAACAGTCCAGGTCATACACAATAGTAACAGTCCAAGCAGTATTCCAAATTCAAAGTCTTCTTACCAGTCCAGTGGTCAATACACAGTTGTTCAGGTTTATCACAGTAGTAAACCAACAGTACAGCAAAACACCATTAGTAGAGAGAGCAGAGAATTCAGAGAGAAAGAAGCTACATGCGTAGCTCCCTCTTATGGCCATGAGAACACTTACACACCCATTGGCCAATTAACATCTTAAAGTCACAACATCATAGTTTATATATTTTCAAACCAACTATGCAGGCTATCACCATATGCCTAACATTCTCCCCTTTGTGTAGAATAATATATAACCCCTTACAATCTTATGCCAATTCTTTCACAACTAGCATTGTGTTTCACAGCACTTTGGACTTTAGTGAAATGATCTGTGATATTCACATCAGATGAACAATACTCCAGTTGTATTAATTTGTCTTTGACACATTGTCAAAGTAAAGTAAAGAAGATCTGTATGTTTTGATCTTGTTCTGACTGCAGCATTGTTTGCCATCTTTATCGCAGCTTGATTGTCCTCTTATACAATAAATGGATCTTTTACAGTTAAACCCATATCCAACAATAATTGTTTGTACACTAGCAATTCTGTACATAACACTGATAAACATGAAAATTCAGCCTCCATTGTAGCCAGGCTTATGTGCTTTTGTCTGATGGACTTCCATCCAATTAAAGAATCACCCAAAATTATAGCCAACCCTGAAGTTGATTTATGAGTGCTTGTCTCAGAGGCAAAACTTGCATCTGCATATGCTGTAAGAATTAACTCATGATTTGGCTCTAAATATAATGAGTAGTGAATAGACTGCTTCAAATATCTCAATACCCTTTTAGCTGCTTGCCAGTGTCTAACAGTTGGTTCATTATTGTATCTGGCTAATTGGTTGACACTATAAGAAATGTCAGGTCTAGTCCAGATACATAAGACTACCTATTAAAGATTGGTACATAATCTTATCAAATACAGGACTCTCAACATTAGTGTCCTTAAAATCCATAGCCATCGGAGTTTTTGCTGGTTTACAAAGCTCCATGTTATATCTCTTTAATAACTGAGATATTTCACTGGCTTGTGAAACCTTAAAACCTCTATTTGTCTTTACAATATCTAATCCCAAATAGTGGCTTATTTCCCCAAGGTTCCTAATTGTAAATTTGTTTTGCAGCCTTGCAATAATGTTCTGTGCTTCTAGCTTAGTTTTCGTTATGATTGCAATATCATCTGTGAATAATAGCAGTAAAGATAACACTCCATTGTGTTCTCTCCTAAACAAACATGGATCAGCATCACTCATTGACTATACATTTATTCCATTCGTAACCTGATTGCTATAATCCATAAAGGCTTTTCCTTAATTTCCAACAATCATGGTCTGTATCATTCGTCACTCCTGGTGGTGTTCTTAAATAAATAGTGTGTTGCAATGGAGCATGTAAGTATGCAGTTTCCACATCCACATGGTTTACTATATATTGGTTTTTAGACGCCCACACTAAAGCTGCTCTTAAACTGGTTGCCCTTAGACTGGGTGCAAATACATCATCATAATCCTCAGTAGTTTGGGCAAAACCTTACGCAACCAAACGTGCCTTATGGGTTACAGTTCCATCTACACTCTTCTTTACCTTGTAAATCCATTTGCAACCTATAGCTTGCTCACCAGGTGGCAGTTTTGCTTTTTCGTAGACTTTAAGATCCTGCAAAGACTTTAACTCCCTATTCATTGCAGCTTTCCATGATTTCTGTTCTTTTTCAGGATACATCCTGATCTCATCATAGTTAGAAGGCTCTAAATTAACTTGACATATTACACTGGCTTCATAGTGATCTGGAGGCCGTCTTTCACGCGTTGAACGCCTAGGTAGTACAGGGCTTTGTACTGATGTTTCCTGTTTCCTCCTTTATCTCCCCTATCGCATCTTCATCTTTTACAGGTACAGAAGATTTCGTATCATTTCTAGCTATGTCATCAGAGGAGTCCTCAAATACTAGAGGATCTATGTTAACAGTTTCTTGTTCTAATCTATCCCAACCAACGTGCTCAAGGAAATTGGCACTTGCACTACAATATACATTGGTGGTGCCCTGTTCCCAGAAATGATAGGATCTATGATTAGATTCATAACCCACAAAGTATAATTACCTTGTCCTATGTTGGCCTTTATTCCTGAGTTGTGCAGGAATATGGACCCATGCTGGGGTGCCAAAGGTTTGCAGGTAATCAAGGTTTGGTTTTTTACCATGCCATAGCATGTATGGTATTTTACCAGTAGAAGAATTCACCACTACATTTAGAACATGGTTTGCACATTTTGCTGCCTCCCCCACAGTCTATCTGTTAAACCAGAATCTTTTAACATGGTTCTCATCATGGCTTGTAACGTTTGCCCACGTCTCTCAACATATGCATCATGTTGAGGCCTATAAGGGGCTGAATGTCTATGCTCAATGCCTGCTGATTCTAGCATATCTACAAACCGCTTGTTTGTAAATTCAGTGCCATTATCAGTTATTATGCACTGAACTTTTAGCTTTGTTTTCCACTCGACAAACCTAAGCCAGTTTGAAAATCGTTGGAAAGTGTCTGCCTTTGACTTAAGCAGATAACAAAAACCATAACGAGAGTAATGGTCAAGGATACTTAAAATATAACATGATCCTCCTAAACTAGGCTTCATGGGTCCAATGAGATCTGCAAATGCAACTTCCAAAGGGACAGTGGTCTTGAAACCGTTTAACCTGTTTGCAGGAGTTGCCTTACTCTTTTCCTGATTACACACATTGCAATTCAGGTATTTCATACATGGCTTCAGTTTTATTCCTTGTACTAACTCAACTGTTCTACATTTCACTAATCATGTGTTTTAACTCTCAGAGATAACCCCGATGTAGAATATAACCATATGGTTTCATCTTGCAGAATAATTTTAAGATTCTCAAACTATGAAATTATATAGATTAATTAGGTACCTATGGAAAGGACATTTATGACTATTCATAAATATTCAGCTAGAGATAAATATCAGAAAAAGTTCAATCAGTCATTGAAATAAAAACAAACCCATTTTGAGTGCCATTACCAGCCATGGTTGAAGTTCTACAAATTCAACAGACTTGTCCTTCTTGATGCATCTCTGAAAGGATTTAGATGAGAACATGGCATGCAAAGCATGAACCGTTGCATAAACACCATTATAGATACTGTAGCTATGTCCAATGGTGTGCATTTCAAACAGGTGCCCAGGTAGATCTTCCAAACGTTCTTTCCCACTACATATTTCATCATGCTTTACTGATATATCAGGATTTGGAAGAAAACAATCAAATGCTTGCTCCCAAAAATCCTTAAAGAAGCCATCTTCTTGGGCCCAGGAAGGACCTACCATCTGGAGAAAAGTTTTGAATCCCTGAAGTTCTCTTGAGTGAACTGTAAAAGAAATGGCTCCTTGGAATAAGTCAAGATCCCAACCTCTCTGAATGCCTGAAAGCATGAAATCAATCCCACTTGTCATGACCCAGACTTTTCTAAATGAGTCCTTTTCTTTATTTGTAGGGTCTTGCACAAATAAAATGGCTCTCAGCCGTGCTATTGTCACTGATTCTCCATAAATGATAAATGTGTTGACTTTTTGATCAGTTAAAGGCACATGGATACTGGATGCCTTATCAATAATTGGTTCCAAGTTATCCAAACTAATTTCATATGGGATTCGTTCTGTGTAAGCTGTACATATTCCATTTTGGGAAAGCAATAATTCCAGGGTCTCCAAGAATTTCTCTCCATTGTTATTATCAAGGGCCATGAGCCCTATCCACGTCCACCCAAAATATTGAAGCAACTGGATGATTCCAGAGTATTGGTGATCTTCATTTGGGGCCATGGAATAAAATGAAGGGACTTGGTTGTAATAAACTAATGATCCATATGTGAGCTAAAACAGAATGCAACAAAGGGAAAAAAAACAACAAACCAAAACAGTTGTAGAATATTTATCTCTATGCTATGGAGACAAATTTAAAGCAATTTGTTCATGTATACAGAGCTAAAGTGAATGAGTTTTTGGAAGTATTTTAAAGTCATTAGAGCGTAATGCAGTATACTACAAAGGCAGGACAAGAAACAATGAATGGAAACTAATCAAGCTAAAAAAGATGTTGAGACTCTAGAAAAAATGCAGAGAAGAGCAAGAAATATGAAGAGGGGACTGGAGGCTAAAACAAATGAATAACGGTTGGTTACAGAACTGGGCATGGCTAGTCTAAGGAAGAGAAGGACCAGGGGACACATGATAGCAGTGTTCCAATATTTGAAGGGCTATCACAGAAGGAGGGGGTCAACCTATTTTCCACAGCACCTGAAGACCCAAACGGTATAACAGGTGGAAACTGATCAAAGAGAGATTGAACCTGGAAATAAGGAGAAATTTTCTGACAGTGAGAACAATCAACCAATGGAACAGACTGCCTTCAGATGTTTTTGCTCCTTCATCACTGGAGGCTTTCAAGAAGAGACTGGACTCCATCAGTCAGAAATGGTGTAGGGATTCCTGCTTGGGCAGGGGGTTGGACTAGATGATGCACAAGGCCCTTCCAATTCTGTTATTCTAATTTTAAAGGAGAGAAGCAACCTAGAAATAAGTACAAAATTCCTGACAGTGAGAACAATTAACTAGTGGAATGGCATGTCTCCAGAAGCTGTGGACGCTCCATCACTGGAGGTTTTTTAAGAAGAGATTGGACAGCCATTTGTCTGAAATGATATAGGTTCTCCTCCTTGAGAAGGGCGTTGGACTAGAAGACCTCCAAGTTTCCTTACAACTCTGTAATGCTGTTATTCAGTTTGAACTGTTTTTATTTTTAGTCCAGTCCTGTCCTTCTATTGTTGTTGTTTTTGCCTATTGCAAGCAAAGTCCTACCTGTGGTATCTTGTAGAGACCCAGAATGTCTGCCATATGGAAAGAAGTATCAGAACCAAGTCCTCCAATGATGGCTATCAGGTTCTTCTGCCTGGAACATTTGTAGTTGGGAAGAAAGCTAGCTGACTTGAAGAGCAGGTCCAGAGTGGTCCGATAAGTCATCTTTGCCTCATAGTAGCTGTCGTAGATATGGAATCCAAGAGTAACATTAGGCAAGATCTGGGGGTCCTCATTGATCTCCTTCACAGCAAAGGCCAGGGCAAATGCATGCTGGTGGAACTTTGTGACCACACTGCAAATAAAGATACAACCTTTTTCATCAAGTCAGAGAGAACAAATGCATTCATAATTCACATAGTTACTGTCCAAAGTCAATAGCACCATTCCTATTCTTGACTGCCATGATGCTCTCTTTTTTGCTATGTTTACTAAAAAAAGGTGACATACCACTTCTCAAATCATTCGCAAACTCTTGCTGATGAACTACAGTGCCTGAATTAGAAAAACAGCTACATGAACTGGGTAGAAATTTGATTTATTTATATATTTCAAAAGAAAAATGTGCATCTTCTGAACCTGTGATCAAAATGCCAGTCCTTTCTTATGTCAAATGTAACTTAGAAAATAGGGTGGTGAATGAAACAATATTCAATTTCTTACTATGTATTATGGATCCACAATTTTATCTATTTATCTCATTTCCTATGAGAATGAAAATGAGAACTGAGAGTGATGCTAACAGTTTAAAAGTTATTGGTATGTATATTTTCTTTGAAATTTATAAGTTCTAACTATAAAGTCCTTTACTCTCCTCCAGTAATTAATCCACAGGGGGCATAAAAATTGAATAAAATTATTGACGGAAATATGTGAAGGTGCACAAAGAATACACAGGAAAAAAATGAAAATTTAATTCTGGATAGATGTTGGTTACAAAATTCTCTTTAGGTAGAAAAATGTTTTGAATCATTAATCTTTGGAATAAAATAAAAATGTGAAGTTAAAAAAGGAAAAATGTAAAAATGTAACACTCAAAGTTTGTGATAGACTATAAAGTAAATAAATGAAAGGAATTTCATATCAACGAACATCAAGTCTATCTCAAATAAAGCCTTGCTTTATTTTGAAGCATTGATGGACATAGCATGATAATCCATCATATAAGACTAGGGGAGATGCAACATAAATTATTTCTTAAAGAGGGGAACTTGTTTTATTTTCTCAGAAAACTGGTTCAGTATTGCAAAATGAAAATAGTGTTTAAGGATGTTCTTATGCACTGATTAATTAATTAATTGATGGATTAAGACCATGTTCTAAAAATGAGTAAAACAATCCAGTCCTATCTGTAATTGTCTTAAGCAATCTTGTTCTCTTTCTCACACACAAGCAATGTAAGTTGCATTGTTCTTGACAACCTGCCTAATGTCACGAAATGCAGAGGAAGACAAAATGATTCCTTACTCTGAAATTTCAAATTGGTGTTGAGAAGGCTCATCATCAAATAACAATTCTCTGAATCCATAAATGATCTGGGAAATCAGCCCACCAATCAGGAGGTCACCTGGCTGGTACCATTCATGAGGAAAGTGAAGAACATTACTTATGTGACATTTCAGACTACCTGTTCTTCTCACCATAATAAGAGCAAGGCCCAAAAGCATTGACTGTGTCACCATCTCAGAGCAATGTCTGGCCTTCTGGATGATTTCACCAGCAAACTCCACTGGCATCTGATTTTGGCCACCAAAGAGGAGAACATGCAACTGCACGAATACCAACTGAGAATCTCAGCATTTACTTTTCAGATAGGTTTTACTAAAAAGATGAAAAGTGGGGGGGGGAATGGAATTTTATAGATTAAATGCTATGAGCCTTGCCTCCTGTGGGCTCTGGCTCCCACTGTCATACAGCAAAGCCCTAACAGACATGTTCAGACTTATTGCTTACTTTCTACTGAGAGATTTATGAAGAGTTGGCTGGATGAAATTATAATGACTTGGTGAATTCCAGAGAGATAACCACCTCTTAAGTATTTGAATATGGAATAGCAATTATGCTAACAAATATGTAATAGCTGATCATGAGAGTTTTATACTATATGGGATGGAAGAGCAATATAATTGCCCAAGAGAACAAAGTACAATAGCTTTGAGTAAGCAGCACAAGAAGAAATGCTGTTCCATCAGGTGAATGGACATCCAACATTTATTTATAAACTCATCACCCCTGAATTATTATTATTATTATTATTATTATTATTATTATTATTATTATTATTATTATTATTATTATTATTATTATTATTATTATTATTATTATTATTATTATTATTATTATTATTATTATTATTCCAGCAAAGCTACAAAAAACTGCACCACTCAGAACATCTTACATTTTAAGGAGATACCTGGTTGATACCTAGGATGCTGGCAGCAACCCATGTCAACTATTAATGCCGGTCAATTTGAGTGTTCAGTTGACTGAGTTTCATGTTTTATGAATAAAAGTTTTATAATAATAATAATAGTAATAGTTGGAAGGGACCTTGGAGGTCTTCTAGTCCAATCCCCTGCTCAGGCAGGAAACCCTATACCATTTCAGATAAATGGTTGTCCAGTCTTCTTAAAAACCTCCAGTGTTAGAGCATTCACAGCTTCTGGAGGAAGGTTGTTCTACTGATTAATTGTCAGGAAATTTCTCCTTATTTTAGGTTGCTTCCCTCTTTGATTAGTTTCCATCCATTGCTTCTTGTCCTACCTTCAGGTGCTTTTAATTAACAATTAATTTGTGCACATAAATATTATTAAAATAAGTATTTTATAACTAATACTCAAAAAAGATGAGTTACAATGACAGGGAAAATCCTTCCAATGGATTCGGCCTATTTTTTCCATCCAGAGTCGCTTGGCTGAGATGGACAGCTAAAGAAATTGAATACATAAAGTGAGGTGAGAAAAATAAGGGTCTACATTTAGACAGGAAAAAAACAAATTCACAGGTATGGGATATATGGTACTTCACTCAATAGTAATAATTGTGGTAAGAATCTTGGAGTTCTAGTGGATAATTGCTTATATATGAGCCAGCAATGTATTGCAGCTGCCAAAACAGCTAACACTGTCCGAAGCTGCATTAACAGAGGGACAGAATCAAGATCACATGAAGTGTTAGTACCACTTTATAATACCTTGGTAAGGCCACACTTGGAATATTGCATCCAGATGTTGAGACTCTAGAAAGAGCACAGAAAAGAGCAACAAAGATGATTAGGGGGCTGGAGGCTAAAACATATGAAGAATGTTTACAAGAACTGGATTTGTCTAGTCTACTGAAAAGAAGGACTAGGGATGACATGATATTTGAGGGGATGCCACAAAAAAGGGAAGTCCACCTATTTTTCAAAGCATCAGAAGGGAAGACAAGAAATAGTGGATGGAAACTAATCAAGGAAAGAAGCAGTCTAGAACTAAGGAGAAACTTCCTAACAGTGAGAACAATTAACCTGTGGAACAGATTTCCTCCAGAAGTTGTGGGTGCTCAAATACTGGAGGTTTTTAAGAAAAGACTGGACAGCCACTTGCCTGAAATGGTGTAGGGTCTCCTGCTTGAGCAGGGGGTTGGACTAGAACAGGGTGTCAAACTGCCGGCCTGTGGGCCAGATGCGTCATGCAGAAACCACACCCACCCCATTGCCAGCAATGGCAAAACAGTCATGATATGTCGCACAATGTCATGTGACATCGCAAATTTGACATGTCTGGACCCCCTTAATGGGCTTCCTATCTTCTTTTCAGCTACCTGCCAGGAAGAGAATCAGCAGGGAAAGGACCATAAGTCTTTTTGAATTCCATTCTTCATTGCTAACCAGGGCTGCAAAAAAAGATGTCATGGTAGGTATTAGCCCAACTTCAACCAGAGTGTTTCACATCCAGTTATATGTGGAGCAAAGCTCTAAGTCCTTTAAGGACTCATGAATAACAATAGCCGCTCTTTTCCTCCTTCTCTGTAGTGACAGCTGATGGCAAACTGAAACCCAGTCGACACAGTTCCAAGAGATGGATACTCTTCCTCTGGCCTCAACCAGATTTTGTTAGATGCGTCAGGTTGTGGTTCTCATAAGATCACAAATTAGGACAGTCTCATTATAAACCAGATGCAGTGGCAAAAACAGCAGTGCGAAAAGTAGCACTTGGAGCCTCCAAGAGCTGCAGGGATCTGCGACGCTGGTTTTGGCACCGTGTCTGTGTGCATGTTTGCCTTGCTGTTTTCGGCGGTGCTTTGGGGGGATAGTCTATCCCCTTTTGCAGCATGGCCACTGTCCAATCGCCATGTCACCTTTCGGGAGGGCAGCAACAGTTGCCAATGGAACAGCAGGGAAGATGGAAGGCAATCCCACCCACCAGATCAGTCTGGCAGGGGTGGGGTGGGAAACCAAGTGGGGTGAAAAGCAGAGCCTCCAGGAGCTGCAGGAATCCACATATGCCTTTTGCAGTCATTTTCCTGCAATGCACAGCAGCCAGATTGCTTCAGCTGCAAGGAGTCTGGCCTAAGGTTTCCATCACCCAGGCTTCCTAAAGCTGATGGGAACTGGAGCCCGCCACAGCGGAAGAGTTTAGCTGAACTGCAAAATTGAACTCACAGTGGTAGCACTGGCAGCAGATAAGGTATGGGGAGGCATGCCATCTGGCCTGCCAAAAAATCTACACTGAGACGGAGTGGGTGGGGTCTTAAGTAGGGCTTATTTTGGGGGGTAGGGCAAAACTCACTCAATGCATTTTCCACTTAGCAACAAAAATTCTGGGCTCCATTGTGGGCATAGGTCGAGGACTACCTATATATATATAATTTTTAATGAATAAATTTGAGGAACTATAGAATAGTGTGGGGGGGGAATCTTCCAAAATATCTTCCCAATTCTACTTCTCCAATTGTTTTCAAAACAGGTTAACCATCAGTCACTTATTAGGTGACCCGAAAGAGAGAAAAAAATGTTGATCAGCTCTGCAAAGAAAAATTGCCAGCTTGCCAATGTTTCAGAGATAATTATATTCCTTATAAATAACTGAAATCAGTCTATTATCCATGTAGGCAAAACATCAAAAGATCTCTGCAGAAGGGGAATAGATGTTGAGAATCAATTGGTATAAATATTTCTAGAATAACATTGGGGGCACAAAGGGGTTGATCCATGAGGTTCATTTCCAGAGATTCTCTTCTTCCTCTCTATAACAATAGAGTGAAGATGTTAGTCCTTCTGTTTTTCTTGTTGCACAATGTACCTACTCTGAGATGCCATTCAAGAGATGCTTTCCCTGTTCCACATGAGTGGTTCCACCCTGGTGACCTCATCATTGGTGGGATGGTGTCTCAAATTTTTTATAACTTTATTGAAATTGAATATAAGGAACATCCTTCTCTAAAACCTTATCAGTTACCACTGTAAGAATGTTTTTCTTCAGGTGTGTTCCTCAATCTTAGCCAGCTCCCCCAAAATTTCTTACATGAGTAAAAACTGTTTCAACATAATGTAGACTTTGGATCTAATCTATCTAAGCCTACTTTGTCTTTTCAGTACAACTGGTTGTGGGAGAAGAAATATTTCTTTACATTAAGTTAAAGTCTTTCTCATGAAAATACTTTAAAGTCTTAAAAGTCTTTTTGATTCATACATTAAATCTCCAAAAGACATACTAAAGTTTTTTGAAGAACATTTAATGAGCTGGAAGTAATTCATCTGCAAGCAGTAAATGAGTGATACCAGTTGAATCTGTTCATATTTTGCTTTGTATTAAACTAAATAAATGTAGCTTAGGAAACTATTATTTTTTTGCTGTTGTGCATATTTATTTCAAACCACAGAAACACTGTAAAAATTATTACAGTATATTAGTACATTATACTTATCATCTTCCTACATCCATCAGAGATGGAAATCTTCATTATATATTTAGAAATGATGCCACATTATAAGAATTTTAAAATTACTTCTTCAATGGGGGGGATTTAACTATTGGCAGTGTAATAACCAAATTCTATCAGCACGTCCTTGCCTTGGCCTTTGCTGTGAAGGAGATCAATGAGGACTTCCAGATCTTACCTAACGTCACTCTTGGGTTCCACATCTATGATAGTTACTACAACCCAAGGATGACCTATCGCACCACTCTGGACCTGCTTTTCAAATCTGAGGGATTTTTTCCTAACTACAAATGTGGTAACCAGAAGAATCTCATGGCCATCATTGGAGGGTTAGATGCCTCTACTTCTTCCTATATGGCAGAAAGTATAAATTTCTTCAAGATTCCACAGGTAATTTGGGGCAGAGTAGTAAGAGAGAAACTTCTCTTCTTTTGTAATGAACATTAACAGAATAAATAGACTAAGAAAATAAGAGGATAAGAGGATAACAGATGAAGGGAACCATAGAGGTCCTCTAGTCTAACCCAGTGCTGAAACATGAGACCCTTAAGAGTACATTCATAGTTATTTTTTCCTTTATTCTTATGAATAATGATTGCCTTTTTTTGTTTGTTCAGTTGACCTATGGCTCTTTTGCCCAAGAAGAGTTCCAGGCTACTAAGTTATCTTCACTTTATTGCATGATGCCAAAAGAGGACCATCAGTACATCGGAATTATCAAACTTCTTCTCCATTTTGGATGGACGTGGATTGGAGTCTTTACTTTTGATAAGAATAAGGCAGAACAATTTTTGCAGAAAATTCATCCATTGCTTTCCCAGAATGGGATCTGTTTAGCCTTCACGCAAAAAATTCCACAGCAAGCCCCTTTTGAAGAACTTTCAGAACTTTTTGATCTAATCTCAATTATTTCTAGTAAACTGGTAGAAGAGAAAACCAATGTTTTTCTTGTCTACGGTGAATCATTCACAGTTCTGTGGCTCAGAACTGTTGTGTTTCTACGTGATCCTGAAAACAAAGACAGATCATTATTCAGAAAAGTTTGGATCCTGATGTTCCCAATTGATTTCATACTGACAGGATTTCAAAGAGGTTGGGATCTCCAGATGTACCATGGGTCTCTTTCCTTTACAGTGCATTCAAGAGAAGTTCAAGGCTTCAAAGAATTTCTTCAAGTCATCAAACCTTCAACCCACAAAGATGGATTTCTTCAAGAGGTTTGGCAGCAATTGTTTGATTGCTCATTTTCAAATGAAAAATCACCTTCAATGAACAATGAAACTTGTAGTGGAGAAGAAAATTTGGAAAATCTACCTGCACCCCTCTTTGAGTTACAGATGACTGGCCAAAGCTACACTATCTACAATGCTGTTTATGCAGTGGCACATTCTTTGCATGAGGCAATGAGATCAAACTTCCAACACAGAAGAATTAAAATGTTTGAATTTTCAAATCTACAGCCTTGGCAGGTAATGTGTCTATGCCACACCTATCTTTTCTTTCACTGAATCGCTTTTCTCATCATAATCTAACATGGCTTGTTTGCTACGACCTATGACCACAGATCAATATGGATAATGAGGAAACACCATTATTAATGTAATAGCCGATTATAAGTTATAAAATAAAAGGGATGAAAAATTTGCAAATTTCAGTCTAGTCAATGGAATTTTTGTATCATTTTTAAAAAAAGTGTAGTTTAAAAAAAACCTGACCTTCCACGTCTGCAGATTGCCAGATATTAGATATCAGTGCAATTTATGTAGAAAATCATTGTAGTTTGCATAACAAGACATAGTCAAAGGAGGCACTGTTTTATACAGTCATTTAACATTACTTTTCATTCTCCTTTCCATAAATAAAAAAATCTCCAAAATACTTCTAATTGGCTCATAAATGTTTCAGTGTTGGAAATATGAATATTTTCTCTCTCCCTCCTTCCCTCCATCCTCACTTAAATCTCAAATGAAATTTATCAGGTCCCAGCCTCTCAAATAGCTTTGTATCAATGAAGAAGGAAAAGTGATGAATAAGATTATGTATGGTGTTGTTGTTGTTAGCTGCAAAGTCGTGTCCAACTCATCGCGACCCTATGGACAACGTTCCTCCAGGCCTTCCTGTCCTCTACCATCTTCTGGAGTCCATTTAAGCTCACGCCTACTGCTTCAGTGACTCCATCCAGCCACCTCATTCTCTGTCGTCCCCTTCTTCTCTTGCCCTCAATCTTTCCCAGCATGAGGCTCTTCTCCAGTGAGTCCTTCCTTCTCATTAGGTGGCCAAAGAATTTGAGTTTTAGCTTCAGGATCTGGCCTTCTAAAGAGCAGTCAGGGTTGATCTCCTCTAGGACTGACCGGTTTGATCGCCTTGCAGTCCAAGGAACTCGCAGGAGTCTTCTCCAGCACCATAGTTCAAAGGCCTCAATTCTTTGGCGCTCAGCCTTTTTTATGGTCCAGCTTTCACTGCCATACATTGCAACTAGGAAGACCGTAGCCTTGACTATATGATGTATGGTGTAGGTTTGATTAATTCTTTACATAGTGAATAAAAATAATATACAAAACAGCCTGTTTTCATTTTGCTTTTATTCATTGACATAATTTCCTATTTTCCCTTAAAATAAGATCAAATTAATAAGAGAGTAAACCTATACATTTACTTGTAATATAAATTATCAAGTTTCTCAATTTTACTTATTTGAGCATTATTACAGAGATGGGAAGAATGACTGAAAGAAATTTGAATATGATGGTCTGTTCTCCATTATTATCCTTTCAATTCCCTCTCTCTTTCATTCTCTTTCAAGCAGCTCCATTCCTTTCTTCAAGACATTTCTTTTAACAATTCAGCTGGGGAGAGAGTGTTTCTGAATAAAGAAGGAGCAGCAACTGGAGGATTCACCATCGTTAACCTGATCACTTTTCCTAACAGATCCTTTCAGAAAGTTAGAGTTGGAAACTTAGATCCCAGTGCTCCAAAAGGGAAAGAAATATTCATTGATAAAAATGTGATTATCTGGCACCCAGCTTTTAACCAGGTTTGGAGTTATTTAATCAACTATAATTTCATCCATGATGATACCATGAAAATGTCTTTGCCTTGTACTGATCAGAATCTCTTTATACATTTTTTTCTTTCAGTCTCTTTAAAAGAAAGAACAGATATATTCTGTACAAATGCTGACCATGTTTAAGCATTTGCCAAATTGACAAAATAACATTACAATATGAAAGTCAGATTTTCATCGCTGAGCTACATTTCCATTTGAAATAATGACAAAATAACATTACAAATTGACAAAATAACATTACAATATAAAAGTCAGATTTTCATCGCTGAGCTACATTTCCATTTGAAATAATGATTATTTCCATAAGATTCTGATAATGTACGTTTATTTACTAACCCTGCCCTTCTTCAAACAGGCCATTGAAATTCTTTCCTGCCATAAAGGAAAATAATTAGAAACTGTTTTCCTTCTATTCTTTTTTTTTAAAGCTTTCTTTGAAAAACCTTATCTGTTTATGACCAGGTACTTCCAATTTCTCTGTGTAATGGCCATTGTTCCCCTGGATATTGGAAGAAAGGGATTGAAGGAAAACAATTCTGTTGCTATGATTGTGTTCCATGCCCAGAAGGAAAGATTTCAAATAAAAATGGTGAGACAATCCATCAATTTTTCATTAAATTGACTTAAGCAAAATGTAATTGATTAAGATGTGTATAATGGGTAGCTTTATACGTAAGTTCTTCAGGGTGAATGTTCCTGTCTAAACAGTGATCCCCAGGCTGTAGTCACAACAGTGACAGCTCATATTTGTGTGTGTTTTTTTATTGCTAACAAAGAATTAAAGGGAGACTAATATGGCCATTTCAAACTCATTTGTTCTCATCAGTCAGCCATACCCTTCTGAGATTCAAATCTGGGCCGATTGCACATTAGGCAATTGTTCTAACATTTAGGTCACAGGTACTTTCTCACTTTGTTAGCTGAGAAGCAAGGGAGATATGTGTTAAGTGTTTGTTAAGTATTTTAGAATACCTTGCTAGGCCCAAACCACAGGACAAATCTTATTGCCTGTTTCAGCCTAACCCAAGGCCATCCCCAGGCTGTAATCACAACAGTGACAGCTCATATTTGTGTATTATTATTTTTTTTGATTGCTAACAAAGAATTAAAGGGAGACTAATATGGCCATTTCAAACTCATTTGTTCTCATCAGTCAGCCATACCCTTCTGAGATTCGAATCTGGGCCGATTGCACATTAGGCAATTGTTCTAACATTTAGGCCACAGGTTCTTTCTTGCTTTGTTAGCTGAGAAGCAAGGGAGATATGTGTTAAGTGTTTGTTAAGTATTTTAGAATACCTTGCTAGGCCCCAAACATGGGACAAATCTACGTTTTCGCGGGTGTTTGTATGTAGATCTTTGGTCATTCGGGTTTTTTTCCCCATGTAAAATTGGAGGTATCAGGGCAACGTTTCGATGAAATCTCATCCGTCATCCTCAGGCTGGTGACTTCAGCTTCCTTCTTCTGGGAGAAGTGTGTGATAGTGGCTGTTTTTTTCTTTTTTAAACTGCCAGAGTGGGTGTGTTCTGGGGTGGAGGCTTGGCTGTGTTCTGATGGGGTGGAGGTGTGCTCTGATTGGGTGGGGGCTTAGCTGTGTTCTGATTGGGTGGGAGTGTGTTTTGAATGGGGGCTGTGTTGTGATTGGGTGGGGATGTGTTTTGAGTGGATGGGCTGGTCTCAGCTGCCAGCCTTAGACCTGAACTGGTGAGTTGTGCTGCTTTTGTTAGGCTCCGTGTTTGTGGTGGTGCCATGTTTTTATAGTGGGTGTTAGTTTGCTTATTGTGTGGTTTGAAGGGGTTTAAAGTGGTTAATGTTGCAGCTGTAGTTAGGTTTCTGTTTTGTGGTTGTGTGTCGTTATCGTTGTGGGTTCAGATTTGCTTTTTGAATGGTTGTGTGGTGGTGATGTCATGTGATGTTATCATGAGTTTGGGTCTGGTATCATTCTTGGTTGTTGGGACTCATCTGTCAATCAAGGCGGGTTTCCAAATGGCTGGTAGGCGAGTGGTATCATCTCATTTGTTCATGCTGTGGGGGCGTTTTTCTATCTCGATGGCTTCTCTGATTATTCTGTTGTTAAAGTGTTCAATTTTGGCGATAGTTCTGGTTTTTTTAAAATCAATTTTGTGTCCAGTGTCTTTAAAGTGTTGGAACAGGGATGAAGTTTGTTCTCCCTTTCTGAGTGAGTTCCTGTGCTCTTCAATGCGTGCACTTATTCTTCTGTTGGTCTGTCCGATGTATGTGGTGGGGCAGGTGGTGCATGGGATTTCATATACTCCTTGGTTTTCTAACTCAATTATGTCTTTGGGGTTTCTTAGGATGGTGGATATTTTTCTGTCTGTGCAGAATGCTGTTTTGATGTTGTGTTACATATATATCCGTTGAGCCATAGATCTTCTACGATCATCTATTATCTATTTATTTATTTTTCATATTTTCAACTTAGTTTGCCTATTGAGGGTTCATTTTTTTCCTGTAAAATTAGTATAGGAAAATATTTGTAGCTCAGGGTTGACATGAGGGTTCTTGGTGTTCTCTGAGCTTGCTTCTTTTGTAGCAGATATTCAATTAGCTAAACTAGGTAATCATCCTGTAAGATTGTTCACTCAATAAACAAATATATCATGATTTTTATAAACTCGGGATATATTATGCCTATTTATTTTTTTAAAAAAGCTTCTCGGTATCTTCTATTTTATGATGTCATCATCAGAGCTTGTGATGACAACATAATCACTGTTAGACATGTCAAACTCGTGACATCACGTGACATCGTGCAACGTATCGGGACGGTTTTGCTATTGCTGGCAATGGGGTGGGTGCAGCTTCCACGTGACGCATCCAGCCCACGGGCCGGCAGTTTGACACCTCTTCTGTAAGTCCAGCTAAGCAATATCTGACCTATTAAATATTTAGGAATTAAAGAAAAAGTCTGCTGGAAAAATTAAAGCTCAAAGTACTTTATTCTTATCAGAAAACCCTAAATGAATGTATCATTTGAGGCAATTAGCAATGATTCAACTCATTTTTTTTATCTTTCTTTTTAGCCTAGATTAAAGTATAATGTGGAGACCAATTTCTTCTTTTAAAGACAGAATAGTAATAAGTAGAGCCAAGTTAAATTTATATTTTTAGTTAAAATCTAAATAAATCATGACAGTTTTTTAAAATTGATAGTGTAAAGTTCAACAAGCAACCTTGCCGCTAAGGTTAGTTTATCTGTAAATGAATGCAGACAATTTTCTGTTTGATCTGCCATTTTCCAGCTCTTTTCCTCTATAAAATCTGAAAGGAAGAGAAAGCAAATAAGATTGAGTAGACAAAGATTGTTTTGTGAATGGATTGGATATTTTACCATGGAATGTGTGTTTGTAGAACCAACTAATGTCCTCAACATAAAACCCAAAAGCATAACAAAGGACAGGATAAAATTCAGGAATCAGATTAATATACTTTTATTATCTTGAAATCAAGCATGCAATATTCTTTTTGCTTGTTGAACCCAACATATCTTTTTCAGTATTGATTTCAAAGAAAAATTGCCCTTGAATCCTAAACAGGAAAATCTGCATTTTTACAGAATCATGATTAGACTAGTAACTCATAAGTAATATCAGTGAGAATCCACTAGGAAAATAATTTTCAAAAATAAGGATTGTATAGATGACAAAAGGGACACGGTGGCTCAGTGGGTTAGGACGCTGAGCTTGTCGATGAGAAGGTCGGCAGTTTGGTGGGTCGAATCCCGAGTGCCGCATAACAGACTGAGTGCCTGTTACACATCCCAGCTTCTGCCAACCTAGCAGTTCGAAAGCACGTAAAAATGCAAGTAGAAAAATAGGGACCACAACGGTGGGAGGGTAACAGCGTTCTGTGCGCCTTTGGTGTCTAGTCATGCCAGCCACATGACCACAGAGATGTCCTCGGACAAACACTGGCTCTACAGCTTTGAAACGGAGATGAGCACCACCCCCTAGAGTTGGAAACGACTAGCACGCATGTGCAGGGGAACCTTTACCTTACCTTTTATAGATGACAAATGCCTTTTCTTCCAGATACGAATGACTGTCTTGAATGTCCAAAAGATCATTATCCAGAGAAAGAACAGAAAGAATGTATCTTGAAACCGGTGGTCTTTCTAACATTTGAAGAACCTTTAGGAACTGGTTTAGCCTCAGCTGCTCTTTATTTCTTCTTCTTGACATCTGGAGTACTTGGAACTTTTGTTAAGCATAGGGATACTCCCATTGTCAAAGCCAACAACCGGTCCCTCACCTACACCCTGCTTTTCTCTCTTCAGCTCTGTTTTCTCTCGTCATTGTTCTTCCTCAGCCAACCTAGCAAGGTGACCTGCCTTCTCCGACAATCAATGTTTGGCATCACCTTCTCAGTGGCCATTTCTAGTGTACTGGCCAAAACCATCACAGTGGTTGTGGCTTTCATGGCCACTAAACCAGGATCTCAGATGAGGAAATGGGTAGGGAAAAAAACGTCTTTTTCTATTATCTTTTCCTGTTCTGTTTTCCAAGTATGTATTTGTATTCTTTGGTTGTCGACATCTCCCCCATTTCCTGAGTTAGACATGCACACAGAATCCAAAGAAATGATTCTACAGTGCAATGAGGGGTCAGCTGTGTTCTTCTATTGTGTCTTGGGCTACATGGGTTTCTTGGCCATTGCCAGCTTTATTGTGGCTTTTCTTGCCCGCAAACTACCTGACAGCTTTAACGAAGCCAAGTTCATCACCTTCAGTATGTTGGCCTTTTGTAGTGTATGGGTGTCTTTCTTTCCAGCCTATCTGAGCACAAAAGGCAAAGCCATGGTAGCTGTGGAGGTCTTCTCCATCTTGTCCTCCAGTGCTGCATTACTGGGATGCATATTTTTGCCAAAATGCTACATCATTGTTTTTAGGCCTGAGCTAAACCAGAGAGAGCAACTAATAAAGAGGACTTAGTACATCATGTGAGTTTTCTCACTATGCAAAATTGCTGACAATAAAAAGACTGTTTGCTATTTCTGTGAAAGGATAATTTATGGAGGATTATCATTGTTATTAAGACTTATTATGTTTGCCCACTCCAAAAGGAATGCTCATGCTGTTGTACTTACAATCGTTTTCCAAAGAAGTAAATAAATACATCACCTTTACAGGACAAACCAATCTGCCTGAAATAATGGGTTTTTAAATCAATTTTGGACCATATCAACAATATATTTAAAAAGAGGAGGCAAGTCTTTCCAAGCAATTACTTGTTAAAAATATTTCTTATTAAATATTTACACATATACTAAATGATAGTAATTCTCTGATGTGTTATTTCTCCACTCATGTTTAAAATGCAATAATTCTGTAACTTCATATTTGATAAACAAAGCCATCAGAACTAAAGCAAAACATGAACAAGGAGATTTACTGTCTCCAAAGATAACACAACAATGCTATGCCTGCAGATGAACAATCAGCAATTTGACATAGCCATGTATTTCTGTAGAAGTCATTAAGCATAGGGAACGATAGCAAATACGTTGAATTGTACTCAGTTTATTGCAAGTCAACTCATAGAAATAAACTCAGATTAAAACTTTACTATAATCATTGTACACAAATATCAGTTAAATACATTTATAGGAAGAAGCAAACTTCCCCAATCTGGTACCCAATACAAGCATACATTTTTTTATTGGAAGAGTGAATAAATGACTTTGCAGATGACAGACCCACAAAACATATTAAAATAATAAGCAAAAATACGCTATGATAGTTAGAAAATAACTGTTCATGCAGTCTGATTGATAGCTTTCTTCCTGTTTGGCCCATATAGTTCTTTTTGGCCCATAGTGCAGCAACAGGAAGAAATCTATCAACCAGACTGCATGAACACTTCCTGGCCATCAAAAGACATGACCCACTTTCCCTCATGTCCATCCACAAAGACTCAGAAGGACACAAATTTGATCTAACTGGGACCACAATTGTAATCCATGCGAAATCAAGGAGAGAAAGAGAATTCCTCAAAGCCTGGTTTTCTACTAATAAGTTAATAAACAGATACATTGGCATTGACCCAGACCATATTATTCAGAAGCAACTGAACGAACAACATCATTTGCATCACACAGATGATACTTTACACCAAAGGCTATGGCCCAGCAACACAACCAGCCAATCAAACAGCCAGAAAACAGACCATGACTCAGCAACATCCAGATAAACAACATCCAAACCAATTTGCACCACACAAAAAGGTATTTAAAGGCCGGTGCTCTGACAGACGAGCACAATTCAAAGTGCACTGAAGATGTCCCCCCAGATGGAGATGAAATGTTTTCAGCCAAATTGCTAAGCTCGGGGATCAAACTAATAGCCCAGTCACTGAAATGTTACACAATAAGAGTAGTAATAGATACATAATTATAGATTGTCCTTGGCTTACAACCCCAATTGAAACCAGAATACTCATTCTAAACAAGCCAGTTATTAAGTGAGTTGATTTTACAACCATTTTTGCCAATGTGATACAAGAACTCACTACACTTAAGTGAATCACTGAGTCATTAAGCTAAGCTCACAAATGGTGAACTGGGATGCTTTTCGATGCTACAACTATTATACAGACATGTCAGTTACCAAGGACCTAAAATTTGATCACATGACTGTGGAGATGCTGTAATGGTTGTAAGTGTGAGGATATGTTGTAAGTCATTTTTTCAGCATTGTAATTTTAAATGGTCACTAAAAGTGGTTGCAGGGACGCAGTGGCTCAGTGGGTTAGGACGCTGAGCTTGTCGATCAGATGGTCGGCAGTTTGGCGGGTCAAATCCCGAGTGCCGCGTAACAGAGTGAGCACCTGTTACTCGTCCCAGCTTCTGCCAACCTAGCAGTTCGAATGCACGTAAAAATGCAAGTAGAAAAATAGGGACCACTACGGTGGGAAGGTAACAGCGTTCCGTGCGCCTTTGGCATCTAGTCATGCCGGCCACATGACCACGGAGACGTCCTCGGACAAGCGCTGGCTCTTTGGCTTTGAAATGGAGATGAGCACCGCCCCCTAGAGTCAGAAACGACTAGCACGCATGTGCGGGGGAACCTTTACCTTTACCTTAAAAGTGGTTGCAAGTCAAGGACTACATGTATCTTCTTTTAGTAAAGGAAACAGAAAGGAAGAAGAAGAAAATTGAAACATTGTATGGAACAGAAAATGGACCAGTTGTTTTGGGATCTGCCAATAGGAGATTTACATCCACCGATATGGAATATGCAAATATTTCTCTTTAAAATAAACATATTTTCTACATCTTCTCATAACAACAAATTCAAAACCATCTGTTTCATGGTGCAAAGCTCTTGTCATTCATGTCATCTGTGGTGCCTGTGGAAACCATTGAAAACTAATGGTTTTCAAAGGTTTCCCATGATGTTATACCTAGTCAGGTAATGAAAAGGCTGTAACCAAATAACATATTTCAGAAAGCACCAAGGACTTAATATTCAAAACTAAATCGCTCTTCAGTCAGTTGTCCAAAAGGTGCTTTTTCAAAAGGGAACTGGACTTTGTTTTTTTTTTTCCCTTGAAGATGTTTCGCTTCTTGACTGTTAGAACTGAAGAAGCTTCTTGGATGAGAAGCAACATGTCTTCCAGGCAAAAACAAAGTCCAATTGCCTTTTCAAAAAACGCCTTTGGGACAACCATGACCTGGATGACTGAGAATCTCTGTAGACATTCTTCAGTCAGTTGTTTTATTAATTTCAATTTAACAGACATGATGGTGCGGTGGTTAGAATGCAGTATTGCAGGCTGACTCTGTCCCAATTCCAGGAGTTTGATCCTAACTTGCTTAAACTAGTTTCAGCCTTCTATCATTCAAAGGCCAGTAAAATGAGGATCCAGACTGTTGGGGGCAATATGTTGATTTTGTAAAATGCTTAGGCTGGGCTGTAAAGCACTTTGAAGAAATCTATAAAACTAAGTGCTATTGCTAATGCTATTGCTATATTCTTCATGTTCTTCTTCTACCAACTCTCTATAGGTTAACCATTTTTCTTTATCTGCTATTTAGCCTGCTATAAAATGGTTCTTGGGCTGTGACCCATAAGGGCATTTTCAGTAGCGCAAAATAAATTTTAAATGAGGCAAACCCAATCCTCTTCATTTATTTGCATGTTGGAGGACTCTATATTTTACCTATTTGCATTATGAGTCTCAGATATGTATCTTTCTGCTTTACTTAAATGGCATATGGGTAGTCAAAATATATATCATTTGAAGCAAAAAGATTCTTCTAGACAATGCATTCATATTTCTCCTTTATTTCACAATGTTTTGTTAACTACATTTCCAGATATAGTATCTTTGGCCTTTGTGTGTTAAAATTGATTTTATCCATTTATAAAATTCTCACCAATGTCCATACCTTCCAAGACCTCTTCCCAATCCTATTTTTTTCCAAGTATTTTAAAAACCGGTCATTTACTAGAACATTCAAAAGAAAGAAAGATGTTGCTCAGACATACAGGTTGCCAATGTTTCAAAGGTAATTATGTCTCTTATGAATTACTGAAAACACTTCATTATTCTAAAAGGTGGAAATATCAAACATTCTTTGCAGAAGGGAATAGGAATTGAAAACAATCGATGTAAATATTACTAGAGACACATGAAGGCGCTTACTCTCTGAGCTTCACTTCTACAAATTCTCTCCCTCCTGTCTTGTGTGCCAGAACTTCTCTTTGAATGATTGACCCAGACATTTTCCCATAATAAAAGAGTAGAGATGTTTCTTCTGATTTTCTTGCTGCACAGAGTAGTTACTCTGAGATGCCCTTCAAGTGAAGCTTTCCCTGTTCCACATGAGTGGTACCAGCCTGGTGATCTCGTCATTGGTGGGATGGTGTCTCAAATTTTTTACAACTTTCATGAAATTGAATTTAAGGACTATCCTTCTCTAAAAGCTTATCATTTACCAATGTAAGGACTTTCCCCCCCACCACCACATGTTCCCTAAACGTAGCCAGATCTAGCAAATGTGCTAACATCAGTAAACACTGAGAATGAATGTAGTTTTTGTATCTAATTAAAACTTTCTCTTTTGAATGGCTGTAAGAGTAGAAATATTTTCTTTGTGATAACTTAAAAGTCTTTCTCATAAAATGTACACTTTCTTCATTCTTATGCTAAAAGTCATTCAAACAACTTATTGAAATTTTGAAGAACATTTAATGAGCTGAAGGTAATTTTTTTTTCCAGAAAAGAAAAGGTCTGTATTATTCTCTCTTTGAAAATGTGCAGGCAGTAAATGAATGGTATTTGCTACATCTGTTTCTATTCTGGTTTGTGCTAAACTGATAAAAAATAAATATGGTAGCTTGGAATAAAAATTAATGTTTTTTCTTTGTTATTCTGCCTAATTATTGCAACTCATGTAAATACGTGGAACCACTCTGTACAAATTATTACAGTACTGTATGTTAGCATTTTATTATCATCTTCCTACTTGCATCAAAGGTAGAAGCCTTTGCTATACATTTAAAATTGATGTCACATTATAAGAATTTTAAAATGACTTCTTCAATGGGAATATTTAACTTATTGACAGAATAATAACAAAATTCTATCAGCACGTCCTTGCCTTGGCTTTTGCTGTGAAGGAGATCAACGAGGACTCCCAAATCTTACCTAACATCACTCTTGGGTTCCACATCTGTGATAGTTACTACAGCTCAAGGATGACCTATCGCACCACTCTGGATATTCTTTTCAAATCCCAAGAATTTGTCCCGAACTATAAATGTGATAGCTGGAAGAATCTCATGGCCATTATTGGAGCGCTTGTGTCTGATACTTCTTCCTATATGGCACAAATTATAAATGTCTTCAAGATTCCACAGGTAAATTGGGTGGAGGAGTAAAAGAGAAACTTCTTGTCTTTAGTAATATTAGAGTTCATTCAGTTTCCACATTTCCCCCTTCATTGTCATGAATAGTGACTGTCCTATTTTTGTGTGTAGTTGACCTATGGCTCCTTTTCGCAAGAAGATTTGCAGGCTACTAAGTTATCTTCACTTTATTGTATGGTTCCAAAAGAAGAGTATCAGTACAGTGGAGTTATACAGCTGCTTCTCCATTTTGGATGGATGTGGATTGGAGTCTTTACCTTTGATATGAATAAGGGAGAACATTTTTTGCAGAAACTGCATCCGTTGCTTTCTCAAAATGGAATATGCTTGGCTATCACCCAAAAAAATTCCACAGCAAGCCCAGTTAGAAGAAATTTCAGAATTTCTTAATATAATCTCTATTATTATTATTATTATTATTATTATTATTATTATTATTATTATTATTATTATTATTATTATTATTATTATTATTACTATTACTATTATTATTATTACTATTATTAGTATTACTATTAAGTTTCCTGGATGAGAAGCAAAATATCTTTTCTAGGAAAAAATAAAGTCCAGTTGCTTTTTGAAAGAAAAAAACAACACCTTTGGGACAACCAAAGGTGTTTATTAATTTAATAATTAATTAATTAATTAATTGATTTAAATTAATTTATTATTAATTTATTAATTAATAATTAATATTAATTAATTAATTAATTAATTAATTAATAATTGTGCAGTAGTTAGAATGCCTTATCGCAAGCTGAATCTGCCCACTGCCAGGAGGTCATTCCTGACTTGCTCAAGGTTGACTCAGCCTTCTATACTTCTAAGGTCAATAAAATGATGACCTAGATAGTAGGGGGCAATATGCTGACTCTGTAAACTACTTAGATAGGGCTGTAAAGCACTATGAAGCAATATTATAAGACTAAGTGCTATTGGTAATTCAATTGTTATTTTTCCATGTTCTTGTTTTAACAACTCTTGATAGGTTAACCATTTTTCTTTTTCTGCTATTTCTTACTTATAAAATGGTTTGTGGGCTGTGACCCATAAGGGCATTTTCAGGTACTGCAAAATAAATTTTAAATGAGGCAAACCCAGTACTTCTCATCCTTTTGTATTTTTGAAGATTTTATATATTACCCTTAATTTGCATTTAATTCTGCATTGTTTAAATGATACATCGGTAGTCAACATATATATTGTTTGAAACAAAAACATTCTCCTATGTAATAACTTCATTTTTTCTTGTACCAGATATTTTTCCCTACACTGACAAATGTAATTCTTCCCATCTCAGCATGTTTTTCTTAATTTCATTCACTATGTCTAATACAATTCATATTAGATGTAGTAATACGTAACTATTTTACTTTTTCTCAACATTAACACCAGAATTTTCCAAATAGTTTTATATGGTATTCTGTTTTCATATTTTTGTTAACATGATTGTAATATGGTTTGTCATATGGTTGTTAGAAACAATAAAAGTCTTCAAGATTCCACAGGTAATTTGGGCAGGAGAGTAAGAGAGAAAATTTCCTTCTTTTGTAATAAATATTAGAATTAAGTTTTGGAATTCATTCAGTTTCCCTTCATTGCCATGAATAATGACTCTACCTTTTTTGTATGTAGTTGACCTATGGCTCCTTTGCCCAAGAAGAGGTCCAGGATACTAAGGTATCTTCACTTTACTGCATGGTCCCCAAAGAGGAACATCAATACAGTGGTGTTATACAGCTTCTGCTCCATTTTGGATGGAGGTGGATTGGAGTCTTTACTTTTGATAAGAATAAGGGAGAACATTTCTTGTGGAAACTGCATCCTTTGCTTTCTCAAAATGGGATCTGCTTGTCTTTCACACAAAGAGTTCCACAACGAGCCCAGTTAGAAGAAATTTCAGAATTTCTTGATGTAATCTCAACTGTTTCTAATCAACTGATGGATCAGAAAGCCAATGTTCTTCTTGTCTATGGTGAATCACTCACAATTCTGTGGCTCAGAAGTGTTGTGTTTCTACGTGATTATGAAAATAAAGAGAGTGCATTATTTAGAAAGGTTTGGATCCTGATGTATCCAATTGATTTCATACTGACAGGACTTCAAAGGGCTTGGGATGTCCAGTTGTTCCATGGGTCTCTTTCCTTTACAATGCATTCAAGAGAAGTTCAAGGCTTCAAAGAATTTCTTCAAGTCATCAAACCTTCAACCCACAAAGATGGTTTTCTTCAAGAGGTTTGGCAGCAATTGTTTGATTGCTCATTTTCAAATGAAAAATCACCTTCAATGATCAATGAAACTTGTAGTGGAGAAGAGAATTTGGAGACGCTGCCTGCTCCTCTGTTTGAGTTGCAGATGACTGCCCAAAGCTATAGTATCTACAATGCTGTTTATGCAGTGGCACATTCATTGCATGAGGTGGTGAGATCAAACTCCCAACACACAAGAATTAAAAACTTTGAATTTTCAAATCTGCAGCCTTGGCAGGTAATGTCTCCTTGCCACACTTATCTTTTGTTTCAATGAATAGTACTTCTCCTCCATACTCTAATATGGATTTTTCCCCACAGATCAATGCAGTTATTGAAAAACAAAATTATTAATGTAATAGCTGATTATAAGTTATAGAACAAAGGAGGATGAAAAAAAACCCATGTTTTTGCAAATTTAAATCTATTCAATGGGACTTTTGTGTTATTTTTGATTCCATAAATAACCACTTTATTTCTATCTAGATTTGTCCTGTCTTGTAGATTTATTCAGCCTTGTGCTAAAAAGAATTAAGAGACAATGCAGCTGGTGGCAGTCTTTCTTTCCTGTTCAACATACTGTTCTGAAATGTAAACATTTCACTTCACTAGATTTTTGTAAAAACTTGGCTGTTAGACAGGAGAAATAGTTTTATGACAGTCATTCTTTGCTAATATAGGCAAATTATTTTGTTGAAGATATGTTGATTTTGAGACTTATGGTAAACCACCAAGAGAGTTGCAGGGTTTGGTGCTCTAAAATTTGTGTCATCGTTAATTAGTAAAATACATATGAGCTGCATATTTCAGTTATTGATTTTTTTCCTAAGTTGACATTTTCTTCTTCTTGGAATAATGAGCAACAAAGAAAAACAACAACAAATGCACTGGTACAGTATAGATGCTACCTCGCACAATAGTAGTAACTGTGAGAGGGATCTTGGAGTCCTAGTGGATAATCATGTAACTATGAGTCAATAGGGTGCTACAGCCAAAAAAACCAACACAGTGCTAGGCTACATTAACAGAGGGATAGAATCAAGATCACATGTTCTTGATTTATGATGCCTTGCTAAGGCCACACTTGGAATAATGCATCCAGTTTTGGTCACCACAATGTAAAAAGGATGTTGCTACAATTTTTCTTTTTGAGTTCTTTTTCTTATCATCCTTTCGTCACTTCTTCAGGACATTTCTTTGAACAACTCAGTTGAAGAAACAGCTTTATTTAAGGGTATAAGAGAAAGTACAAGTTGGAATGAGGAATAGTTTTAGACAATTGATATAAATTGGTTTATTTGGGATTGTTTTTATTGGGTATCAGATTGGAAGGTATTATTTTGTATTTGAATAATCATTGATATAATATATATATATGTATGTTTGGAATTTACCTATATGAGTTAAAGTTTGATAGTTTGAATAGTTTAGGATTGTTTGCGTAAGTTAGATCATGATTGTTTGTATTTTTATATCCTGTGTTTTGGTATTAGATTGGAAAGTATTATTTTGTATTTGTATAATTATTGATATGATATATATATATATATATATATATATATATATATATATATATATATATATATATATATATATATATATATATATATATATATATATATATATATATATATATATATATATATATATATATATATATATATGTTTGGAGTTTCTTTATATGAGTTAAAGTTCGGTAGTTTAAATAGTTTAGGATTGTTTGCGTAAGTTAGATCATGATTGTTTGTATTTTTATACCCTGTATTTTGCTCTGGGAAGGGGGGGGAGGGGAAAGGGAGGGAGGGGTTGGGGAGGGTTGGGGAGGGGGAAGAGGGTGGGAGGGGAGGGGGTTGGGAGGGTTTTTTTTTCTTTTTTTGGTTTGTTAAAGATAAAATGTATTGTAAAACTTTTTAATAAAAAAAAGAGAAAGTACAGGTGGCCTTGACATCAAACCTTGATCACTTTTCCAAATGGATCTTATCAGAGAGTTAAAGTTGGAAAATTACACTCTAGCATTCCAAAAGGAAAAGAACTGACCACTGAGGAGAACACCATCCTTTGGCACCCTGGTTTTAATGGAGTGTGAAGTCATCCTGTTGTACAAAGGATCAAATTTCCTCTCTAAAATTACCTCATGAACTTGTACTACTCTCAGAAACAAAATTGGCTCTGCTATCATCTTGTTGAAATATAGTTCAACAATGAATTTATGTTATGGTATACAGAGAATCTGCTGTTCATGTTCATACTTGCAAGAATTACTTGGAATTCTTGTCTGTGTGATTTCAGATCTATGTACATATAATCTATTCTCCAATATATGTCTACTTAGCTCATGAATATTTCAGGGTTAAGAACCTGAGTGTACTGTTTTCTCCTCTGTGTGTGTGTGTGTGTGTGTTTCTCTGTGTGTCTCTCTCTGTCTGTCTCTCTCTCTCTCTCTCTCTCTTTCCTCCTCATGCTCCTGTTTTCCTCCTCCTCCTCCCTTAAATCTACTTACCAAAGAATGCTTGAATCTCTAAAATCTGACTAAAGGAAATTTGTTAGGTCCTAGGCTCTCAAAAGCTAACTATGAAGAGGAAAAATGGAGGATAAGACAATATATAGTGTCTAGGGTTGACCAACTTGAACAGTAAATAGAAATCATATTCAAAATATTCTGTTTTCATTTTGCTCTTATTGATTGATACTATTTCCTGTATTTCCTTAAAATAAGATCAAATTAAAAATAGAATAGACCTATACATTTCCATGCAATATAGATTATCAATTTTCTCAATATATATTTGAACATTATTACAGAAATGGGAAAAATGAGTGAATTAAATTTGAATATGCTGGTCTTCTCTCTATTGTTATCCTTCCAATTCCCTCTCTCATTTTCTTTGAAGTAGCTCCATCCATTTCTTCAAGGCATTTCTTTTAACAATTCAGCTGGGGAGAGAGTGTTCCTGAATGAGAAAGGGGAAGCAACAGGTGGCTTTGACATCATCAACCTGATCACATTTCCTAACAGATCTTTTCAGAAAGTTAGAGTTGGAGACTTGGATCTCAGTGCTCCAAAAGGGAAAGAATTATCCATTGATGAAGATATGATTGTCTGGCATCCAGCTTTTAACCAGGTATATATACATTCAATGGACTGTATTGTGAGCCATTATGATAATCATGAAGATGTCTTTGTCTGTAAAGGCATATTGAACATAGTCTCTTTCTAAATATAAGGGGTGGGGTTTGAAAGAAAAATAAGAGATGTATTCAGTGCAAATGCTGACCGTGTTCACGTATTTAGCAAATTGATAAAATGACATGACATTCTAAAAGCCAGGTTTTCATATTTGAGTAGCATTTTTATTTGAAATCCTAGGAGTCATGCTGTTTCCATAAGATTGTCATCACACAAAAGCATTTATTCACCCTGCCCTTCTGCAAGCAGGTCCTGTTACCCATCTTTGTAATTTCAACTTCTTTATAGTAAAAATCCTATTTGATAAAATTGAATAATAATTTGAGAAGTCAATTTAAGAGGTTTCCACAAAGAAGAGAGAGGGCATCAATCTATTTCCCAAAGCACTAGAAGGAAACACAAGAAACAATAGATGGAAACTAATCAAAAAGAGAAGCAACTTAGAACGAAGAAAAAAAATCCCTAACATTGAGAACAATTAAGCAGAGCAACAGCTTGTCTCCAGAAGTTGTGGGTGCTTCATTACTGGAAGCTTTAAGAAGAGATTGGGTTGTCACTTGTCTGGAATGGTATAGGGTAGGGGTGTCAAACTCACAATGTCATTTATCACGATGTATCATGACTTTTTTTCCATTGCCAGCAATGGGGTGGGCACGATTTCACTATGATGCATCCAGGCTCTGGGCTGGCAGTTTGGAACCCCTGGTATACTGTAGGATCTCCTGCTTATGCAAGGGGTTGGAGTAGAAGATCTCCAAGTTCCCTTCAAACTCTTGTTATTCTGTTATTCCGTTTCCTGACATAAAGAAGCAAAATTAGAATTAGAAACTGTTTTAAAAATTTCCCCTTACAAAACCTTTTATGTTTATGACCAGATACTTCCAATTTCTCTGTGTAATGATCATTGTTCCCCTGGATACTGGAAGAAAGGGGTTGAAGAAAAAAAATTCTGTTGCTACGACTGTGTTCCATGTCCAGAAGGGATGATTTCAAATCAAAATGGTAGGTTAAAGGTTCCATCAAGTTTTCATTAGATAGATTTAAGCAAAATATAATAAACTACTTTAGAATGAATATAATTAGTAACTTTAAGGGTGAATATTCATTTCTGTACTGTTAAAGTTTGCCCCTAAGATTCTGGCAGATAGCATTCCCTAATACAAGCCCCAAATATGGATCCATTGAGTCATAAATCTTCTGTCATCATATAACCTATTTTCTATTTATTTATTTTTCAAATTTTCAACTTCATTTGCCTCTGGTGGGGTTTTTTCCCCATAAGATTGTTCACTCAGTAAACAAATATATGAAACATTTTTTAAAAAAAGAAAATTGTTTTCTGATCTCCCCTGTATGATGTAATCTTGATAACTTGTGACCTTAATCATTGTAAGTCCAGCTTATCATTATCTGACTAATAAATATTAAAATGGGAGATCACCAGATAATTAAAATTTGTAGATTAACTTGGGACTTAAGGAAAAAGTGTACTGGAATAAGCAAAGTTTGTTCTTACCAGAAACCCACACATGAAATATACTTTGAGTCTACATACATTGAATTAATTCAATAACTTCTTTATCTTTTTCTTTTTGGCCCCTATGAAAGTACGATATGAGGACCTCTAATCTCTACTTTTCAAAGACAACCTTTAGTTCAAAGTTAAATTTAAAAAAATGACTGCTTTGCATTGTGCTTTTTGCATGCAAATCCTAAAAGATACAATAGAGGGGGGGGGAATGCAATTTCATAGAAAAATGATCCTACTAGTAACCATAGTTAACTGGCACCCATCAGATGAATATTTTCAAAATTTTGGAATGGATAGATGACAAATTCCTTAACTTTTCTTCCAGATATGGATGACTGTTTTGAATGTTCAGAAGATCATTATCCAAATAAAGAAAAGAAAGGATGTATACTGAAGCTGCTTGTCTTTCTAACTTTTGAAGAAATCTTAGGAAATTGTTTAGCCTTGACTGCTCTTTGTTGTTTCTTCTTGACATCTTGGGTACTTGGAACTTTTATTAAGCACCGGGATACCCCCATTGTCAAAGCCAACAACCGGTCCCTTACCTACACCCTCCTTATCTCTCTTCAGCTCTGTTTTCTCTCCTCTTTGTTCTTCCTCAGCCAACCTAGCAAGGTTACCTGCCTTCTCCGACAACCAATTTTTGGCATCACCTTCTCAGTAGCTATTTCTAGTGTTCTGGCCAAAACCATTACTGTGGTTGTTGCTTTCATGGCCTCTAAACCAGGATCTCAGATGAGGAAATGGGTGGGGAAAAGACTGCCTTTTTGTACTGTCCTTTCCTGTTCTCTCTTACAAGTGTATATTTGTATTCTTTGGTTGTCAACATATCCACCATTCTCTGAGTTGGACATGCATTCAGAGCTCCAAGAAATGATTTTACAGTGCAATGAGGGGTCAGCTTTCTTCTTTTATTGTGTCTTGGGCTACATGGGTGTCTTGGCTATCGCCAGCTTTGTTGTTGCTTTTCTTGCCCGTAAATTACCTGACAGTTTTAATGAAGCCAAGTTCATCACCTTCAGCATGTTGGCCTTCTGCAGTGTGTGGGTCTCCTTCTTTCCAGCCTATCTGAGCACAAAAGGCAAAGCCATGGTAGCTGTGGAGGTCTTCTCCATCTTGTCCTCTGGTGCTGCATTAGTGGGATGCATATTCTTGCCAAAATGTTACATCATTGTTTTCAGACCTGGGCTAAACCAGAGAAAGCAGCTAATAAAGAGGACCTAGTACATCCTTTCTCACTATGAAAAATTGCTGACCAAAAATTGAATTTATAGAAATGTTTAATTTTGATTTCTGTCAAAGGAGATGTTAAGGAGGATTCTTAATAATATTTATTATGGTTACACATTCCAAAAGAAGTGCTCATACTGCTGTATTTTCAATCACTTTCCAAGAATCTTTAACCCAACTCTATCTCTTTTCCAATACCCCAAGCTAAAAAGTCTTTGGAATTATGTAGGTTTTCTTGCTTGGTTGCTTTCAGGAGATTTGATATATTGATTAAATACAGGTGCATGTATGTATGACATATGTATAGATAGATAGATAGATAGATAGATAGATAGATAGATAGATAGCTGATGGATAGAGATAGAGATGGAGATATATAGAGATATGTAAAACATGTAAAAACCAAGAAAATGTTTAAGGAAACTATTGGTCCATTAGTGGGGAAAAGTGGCAAGAAGATGACAAGCATCAGGGAGAAAGCAGAGCTATTTAACTCATTTTTTGCATCTGTTTTTACACAAAGTGAAAATACAATCCAACCTATCAAAAACAATGCCATAAAAAGATTAGAAACACAAGTTAAGATAGGCAAGAAAATGGTAACTGAGCACCTGTCCAGTCTAGATGAGTTCCAATCACCAGGACCAGATGGACTTCACCCCAAGGTTTTCAAGGAACTGACAGATGTGATCTCAGAACCACTGAACTATATTTTTCAAAGATCCTGGAGCACTGGGAAACTCCCATAGGACTGGAAAGATGCAGTTCCCATCTTCAAAAAAGGGGAAATAATAGATCCAGGAAACTAGAGACCTATCAGCCTGGGAAGATTCTGGAAAAGATAATCAAACAATGAATCAGTGAACACCTAGAAGCAAACAAAGTCATTACTAAAATTCAACATGGGTTTGTCAAAAACAGATCATCCCAGACAAATCTTATTGCATTCTTTGACCAAGTGACAAAATTAGTGGACCAGAGGAATGCTGTGGATATAATTTATTTGGTCTTCAGTAAGGCATTTGATAAAGTAGACCACAACCTACTACTTGATAAGATAGAAAAATGTGGGTTAGACAGCATCACCACCAGATGAATTCGTAGCTGGCTGACAGGCCGTATTCAGCATATGGTCCTCAATGGAACTGAATCTACATGGAGGGAAGTGTGTAGTGGGTTGCCCCAGTGCTCTTTTCTAGGCCCAGTACTCTTCAATATCTTCATCAACGATTCGGATGACAGTTAGAACAATTAACCAGTGTAACAGCCTGCCTCCAGAAGCAGTAAATGCTCCAACACTGAAGTTTTAAAGAAGAGACTGGACAGCCATTTGCCTGAGCAGGGGGTTGGACTAGAAGACCTCCAAGGTCCCTTCCAATTATTATTATTATTGTTGTTGCTGTTATTGTTATTGTTATTATTATTATTATTATTATTATTATTATTATTATTATTATTATTATTATTATTATTATTATTATTATATAAAATCAAACTGTATAAGTACAGTACTTCTCTCTCTCTCTCTCTCTCTCTCTCTCTCTCTCTCTCTCTCTGTGTGTGTCTGTGTCTGTGTTTGTTTGTTTGTTTGTTTGTTTGTTTGTTTGTGGTCTGCCATCCATAAGCCAGAATGGGACTTCTTGCCCCAGCCAACTTGCCAATGGACAACTCGCCACCGGATAATTCAACAAGTACAAAAGTTAGATTAATTTAAATGACCAATAATAAAAGTAACTGAATGAAACAATTAATATAGCATTGAATTGTCTCATGGTAAGTTGGCCATGGTGAGTTGCTTAGACCCTCCCCAAGCTAACCATTAAGCATTTCACCTAGAGATGGAAGATGAGATGAAAGGATAAACCCCACAGATGAAATATATCACTTCCTTGAAGACAAGAAAATACAGACCCTTCTTGTGGGCACAGCTGGCAAACAAGCTTCTCTGGTACACAGACTATTTTGTCACACCAATGCAAATGCATGAGATAGGAACCTTGTAATTACCATAAAAACTGGGTCAATGGTTAAATATAGTAAAGAAGACCAAAAACATCACAACACATGCAACAACCATCCTTAAAATTGATAAACAATACATTGAATCAATGGATAGATTTTCCCTGTTAGGATCAATGATCAACAATAAATGAATGAACCATCACTCAAAAAATATGCTTCAGACTAATCATTTGGTAGGATAGCAAGAAAGGTTGCAGAGAAGATTTTTTAAATTTTTAAATGCAATCATATGACAATACTTAAGAATATAAGAATTGTGTTTGATCCAACGTAACCCATTAAATCAACAAACTATCATCAGCTCTTCAACTCCCAATGAGCATCCTATTAAAAATACCATATTCACTATGGAAGATAAGAATAAAAGAAAATGATGCCATTACAAAATTCCAAACAATGGGCATTTTTGGAAAAAAATGAAATGATAGGGATCTGAATTTCTTTTTTTAAAAAAAACATTGTTTCCAAATTTTAACGAGAGTTTTACATGGGCCTCCTGGCCATTACAAATTTCTTTGTGGCTTTTCATACTTGAAAATTAGCTACCAGTTTTAATGAAACTATGTTGGTCACCTTCAGCATGTCACTATTTTGTATTGTCTGGATAGCCTGACTACTGGGTTACTGGCTTGCATCTTTTCCCCTAGATCAGGGGTAGGCAACCTTGGCTTTTTTTATTACTCATGGACTTCAACTCCCAGAATTCCTGAGTCAGCTATTTCCTACCCCTGCCCTAGATGCTACATCAGTGTAACAAACCATCACTGAATGGTAGAGATCAATTAGTTAGGAGAAAAAAATAAAGTTGTTATGCCTCTGTTAATTATTTGATAAGCCTTTTCTATTTATTTATTTGATTTATTCTCTTTCTACTTTGGCAAGTTCTCAAGGCAGTTACAAACATTTTAAAAACTCAAAGTAAATGGTTAATAACAGGGATAATTAAAACTCAGATAAGTGTAATAACTCATTTCATGTGTATTACAGAATTCTAATTTTGCATATGCTAGCACTGAGCTCAGAGAGCACCAAAGACCTCTCATTTCAACCTGAGATACAAATATTCTCCTTCATTTGAAATAAGTGTTTTAAATTAACTAAAATAATCCTTCCCATGGGAAATGACTGTTGTTTTAATTGTGAATAAAAAAAATAGAATAGGTAATTTAGTCTTCTGATATTTGGGCCAGTCAATCACATCTCTTGACCTACTCAAATCTCTGAAGGCTATACAAAAAAAATGAAAAACAGAAAGCAAATATGAAATAAGATAAAATCTCAACCTCTCTGTGGGGATCATGAAAGTAAGAAGAGAGAAACAGTACTATTTTCACGATTCTGCTGTCTGTTGTTATTGTTAATCAGGAAACACGGCTGTTAATATTGAAACGTTTATTTATTCTCCTGTTGAAATTCAAGTTTAGATAAATGAATTTCTCTCAAGAAATGGACTAGTCCATTTTTAAAACTCCAGCAGACTTGTTCCCTTTGTGCGGAAGACATGTTCTTCCTTCTGATGTTTTCAGTGATCAAAGTGGATATGCGGAATTGCTTGGTTGCTGATCCTTTTCCTGTTTTGTATGATTGGTACCAGCCAGGTGATATCTTAATTGGAGGAATGGTTTCTCAGATTGTATTTGTTTTCAATGAACATTGGTTTGATGAATATCCATCGCACAGGATATTTGAGATTACAAAGTAAGCAAATATCCATCTTCATCTTGTGGGACTTTTCCCCTTCTTGGCTTTTGCAGATTCAGGGCTTTTTTTTTTCTCATAGAACGCTCAGAACGGAGTTCCGGCACCTTTTTTGGATGGAACCTTGTAGGGTAGGCAAGGCGGGTTGTATGACATGTGTGAGTTCCGGCACCTTTTTCTTTTACAAAAAAAGCACTGTGCAGATCACATCTCTTGTTTCTGGTCTAACAAAAAAAAGATGAAGATCTTGACTTATTCCTCAGTTTCTACATTGGTTCTAATCAATGCTTTTTTTTTTTGTAAAAGAAAAAGGTGCCGGAACTCACACATGTCATACAACCTGCCTTGCCTACCCTACAAGGTTCCATCCAAAAAAGGTGCCGGAACTCCATTCTGAGCGTTCAATGAGAAAAAAAAAAAGCCCTGGTTCTAATGTTATACCAAGAGAGAATGTTATTCTCTCGCTATAAATGATCAATCCCCTTTCTGAAAAGATGTCATGAGGAACAACTTAAAGACCTGTTTTAGCACTGTTAATGCATAACAAGATTATGAAGACGTTGTTCAAGATTTCACTTTAGATGCCCAGACAGTAGGCTATGGAAACTGAATTTAGAATCCTGTATCTTTTCTATCCTGTATCTTTTGTACTAATCCCTCATAGAAGAGGGATCCTTGGTGCTCTCTGAACTTGCTTCTTTTCTTCCATATGTTTCATTACCCTAACTAGGTAACATCATCAGTGCTAGTAAGGAGTGCTGTTTGCTGTCAGCTTATATTCTGGGGTCTTGCCTGTCTGTGTGGGTGGGAGCAGTCTTAGGGATTCATTGGTTGGGCTGTCTATTGATGGCTCTTTGGCAGTGTCTTGATTGGAGTATTGCTTTCTTGATTGCTGGTCTGAAACTGACCTTGGAGTTAATCTATGCTGATCTGAGTATGGATTACTGGTGGAGAGATGCTGGAGTGTTTTTTTTCTCTTTGGGGCAGGTTGATTGTCTCTTTTGCATAATCTATAGATGTTAATGTCTGTGTGTCTATTGATGACTGATTTGTCAAAGTGCTAGGTTTCTAGAAATTCCCTAGCATTTTTGGATTTGGCCTGGTCCATTTTCCCAATTAAAACTATGGTTAAATCTGTCTACATGTTGTGAAATTAAAGAAGTTTAATCATGCCTTCTGAAATGTCTTCAAGAAAACAACCTAGCTCAGAGAGCATCAAGGACCCCTCATTTCAACCCTAAGCTACAAATATTCTCCTTTATTGGAACTCTTTTATCTTCTCATTTTTTCATTAATTTACTTAGATGAGTTGTTTTATTAATTTACTTAGATGAGATCTAAGATTCTTACTTTCTGTCTTTGTTCCATAAGCATATACATATATGAAGATTCTTGGTGTACCTCCTAGCAGAATGCATCTTGCTAGATGCTGTTTTTCTATAAATACTTCTTTATCACTAAAGCTATAACCCTATGTCAATTGTCTGCAGAATTTGGGCTCCATTCATCATGAACAGACAAAAAAATACCAACAACCCAAAATTGCATCTCTGTCTCCTCTACATAAAATATGGAACTGCTTTAGAATTTCTAAAAATTAGTTGGATTACATATAAATAGGGAGATGATATGCTGATGTGATATATATAATATATTAAAATATGATGATATGATATAAAGAAAAATTGGAAGTAATAGTGTTCAAGTGTGGTGTTCCTCTACTACCTAAATTAAGAAAGATGCAATAAAATTTGTTTAATCAAATTGAAATGAGAAATAGCTGTAAAAAAATAGCACAAAACTGTAATATTAAATCAACTTCCATTCAGAGATCTAAAAAACAGCAATATTTAGTTTGTTCATGCAGAACTACGTCAGGACTGAGCAAAGCTGAAAGAAAAAATAGATTCAATAAAAAATGAAATTCCATTCAGGAGAAACAGGGAAATATATATATATATATATATATGTGTTACAATCTAGCAGTCTATAAAATTGTATGTCCTAATGAATAAAGTAATATAATAAAAGAATATGATAAAAAAGAATAAAAGAATATGCAATAGAAGGAACAATAGAATGGCGACTTCCCCAAACATACCTGCAATTTAGTATTGTTATTATGCTACATAATTCTGAAATATTAGCACCAAAAAAAGATTTTGACCTTTCAATTCCAACTCTAGACATAGCAAATTTTATATGAACCAATTCATTCATAATTCAGGCTTCTTTTCTGAAAGTCTTTATTATTTGTTTGTTTGTTTGTTTGTTTATTATTTATTTATTTATTTATTTATTTATTTATTTATTTATTTATTTATTTATTTATTTATTTACAGTATGATCACAAAATTCTACCAGCATGTCCTTTCCTTAGAATTTGCTATCACGGAGATCAATAGGAATCCACAAATCTTGTCCAATGTTACATTTGGTCTCCACATCTCAGATAGCTTCATGAAGGGCCCCCAGGTTTTGCACTAAGTCTGTAGAGTCCCATCCAGCCACCAAATATGGAGGAGGAGGAAGAGGAGGAGGAGGAGTTATCTGAATTGAAATATGATAGATTTCATAAAAATTATAACTCAGAGGCATCTGTGTGTACATATATGCATGCTTTTACAAACAAAATAAAGCAATGGATAAATAAAAGGTGATAATGATCATGTCTAGAGATTAAAGTTAGATCTTTATCTGTAACATATAAAATCCTTACCAGCAGTAAGAGATTCAGAGAGAAGTAAACCTCCTATGAATTAAACTAAATGCCAAATGTAATTTTAAAACAAATGCACAGAAAAAGATATGTTTCTTGAGTTCCCACTCTGAAAGAAGTATGAAAGAAACCCAACTTCACAGGAAGATATTTCTTAGGATGTGAAAAAAGCAGAAAGCAGCTCTCTTCTGTTTGAAGAATAAACAGAAAGACTTAACTTCACAAAGTCAATGAATCAGTTTCTATGTCTAAAGGTGGACTTAAACATGACTCTACATAGCTTTTTAAAATATGACATATATGATTTATTTGATGAAAGAAGAATGATATATCTGAATATATTAAATATTATTTTAGCTTTAAAAATAATCAGGTAAAGGATATCATTAAAGCACTGGGCTTATACAACTCATTATCAGCCATACTAATATGGCAGGTTCCAAACTTTTAATTAAATGTTTAATCCATTTTTGCCTTATTAAACTGTATATGCTGTTTTTATATTTTAATATTTTATACTTGTATACCGCCTGGCATCGCTCTCTGAGTGAGATGAATAGTCTCATTGATTGATTGATTGATTGATTTTACTACTGATTTTATTATTTTATTAATAAACTAGTAAAAAAAAGTTTCATGAGTTCAAAAATAAAGTCAGGATTTTGACCACTCCCAGAAACATATTTGAGGGAAATTTTAACCTTGATGTTCCTGACAAATGCTTGCACACAACTGTTTACAAGGTAAGAGCTTCATTAGTCCTCTTCAAAAGCATTAGGAGACACTCCAAAAATAGATTGGAGAATAGTAATTAACAAACAATAGGGTATTTTTTTTATTCATGTTTTTTATTAAAATTTGATTTGTTAGAGTGGAAATAGAATAGAATAGCAGAAAGGTGTATGTTTAATGTTGCAGAAATATTATGACATGTACACATTCTTCATTATATAATGACCTGAACTGAAGGCACAATTACTCTTGGTGGCTAACATATGATGTAAGAACTTGACAATTCATGCATTATTTAACCATTATTTTTATTAATTGTGCCCTGTTTATCTCAGGTCTCAGCACAATGATGAAGCATTTAAGGGAAAAAGACACACAAATAAATCAGCACTGGTGGTCAAGATGAAAAAGATCTCCACAACCACCATGTTTTGTGGTTGTGCTCATATTGGTTGGCACAAAGGAGACACATACTGCAAAAGATCAACAGCTGAATTGGTCTCTCCACACGTCATCCTTAGTTGATTGTTGGAGCAGTGTTCTAATGCCTCCTTAAGTAACACCAGCTGCCTGCAATTTTATTTATTTATTTATTATTATTTATTAATTTAATTTGTATACCACCCTTCTCCCGAAGGACTCAGGGTGGTGAACAGGGCAATACATAAAAACAAGATAGAAAAATTAAAAATTATTAAAAAGTAATTAAACAGTGCCCATAATAAATTAATACAGATTAAAAATTAAAATCCATTTATAAAATCCAACCCCGTCCCATCAGGCCAGGCCAGCTTGTTCAAAGAGATGGGTTTTAAGATTGCGCCGGAAGGAGCGGAGATCGGGCACCATCCGGAGCTCGACCGGAAGATGGTTCCATAAATCCGGTGCACCCACAGAGAACGTCCTCCCCCTGGGGGCCACCAGTCGGCATTCTTTGACTGGTGGCACCCTGAGGAGGCCCTCTCTGTGGGAGCGTACTGGGCGGAGAGAAGTTGACGCCGGCCACAGGTGCTCCCCAAGGTATTCCGGACCCATGCCATGTAGGGCTTTGTAGGTCATTACTAACACCTTGAACCTCACCCGGAAGACAACTGGAAGCCAATGCAGCTCGCGGAGCAAAGGTGTGACATGGGAGTGTCGGGAAACTCCCAAAACAACTCTCGCGGCTGCATTCTGTACCAGTTGGAGCCTCCGTGTGGTCTTCAAGGGTAGCCCATGTAGAGAGCGTTGCAGTAGTCAAGACGAGAGGTCACGAGCGCATGAGTGACCGTACGTAAGGCATCCCGGTCTAGATAGGGCCGCAACTGGCGCACCAGGCGAACCTGGGCGAAGGCCCCCCTAGTCACAGCTACTATATGGTCTTCTAGGGAAAGCTGTGAATCTAGGAGGACTCCCAAGTTGCAAGCAATTAGTGCAGGTTCGCATCCCACCAGGCTCAGGGTTGACTCAGCCTTCCATCCTTTCGAGGTAGGTAAAATGAGGACCCATATTGTTGGGGGCAATAAGCTGACTTTGTAATAATGCTGCTTGGGGGGAGCCGAAAGCCCTAATAAGCAGGCATATACATAGAATGAAGGCTATTGCTAAGCACATTGGTTTGTGCTTAAAATTGTAAGCCGCCCTGAGTCTTCGGAGAAGGGCGGGATATAAATGGGATTAAAATAAAATAAAAATAAATAAAATAAACCAGCATCTGCATTTCCTGCATCGGATAAGAAGAGCAACTCTTTCTACTTCTGTCCTGGCCACTTTTTACAGAGACATGATTAAGAGCATTTTAACAAACTGCATCAATATTTGATTTGGTGGTACCAAAGCCTCAGATAGATAGAAGGTCCATAGAGAGAGTGGTAAGGACAGCTGAGAAGATCACAGGAAACTCACTTCCTGTGATTCAGGACACAGCTTATAAGCACTTATATGTACTTAGAGCTCAGAGTATTGTTAGAGACCCCATACACCCATTTCAGGGTCTGTTTCTGTTGTTCCCCTCTGGGAGGAGATTTCAAACTATTTATAGCAGGACCACTAGATTCTGTAACAGTTTTGTTCCCTATGCCATCAGTCTGATAAACTCACATGATTCATTTTTCTTGCCATGTACATGTATACAACTGAACTAGACTGTGTTGTTTCTCTGTGTCATAGAATATATTTTACCGGTCTACCATAGAGAGCGTCCTCTCCTATGGTATTGTGGTTTGGTATGCTGGTCTGACAGCCGCGGATAGGAAAGCATTACAGAGGGTGGTAAGCACAGCACAAGACATTGTGGGCTGTTCCCTGACACCACTGGATGACATCGCCAGGGCTCGTTGCCTTGGAAGAGTGAGGAAGATTCTCAGGGATGACTCACACCCTGGACGGTATCGCTTTACTCTCCTACCATCCGGTAGGAGATATAGGAATATAGCCAGCCGTACCAACAGGCTGAAAAATAGCTTTTATCCATGGGCTGTTAGGCTTTTAAATGGGACATAATCTTATGCAGAATTGACTTGGGAGGCTGGTGTGTGGTGTAGTTGGTTCACATAGTGTGGTGGGATGGAGGGTTTGTTATCACTGTGTGTTGGGGGGAGAGAGCACAGGGGGAGGCTCAGCTAATCTCAATGTACACATGTTGTATTTTATTTTATTTATTTATTTATTTATTTTAATTCCATTTATATCCTGCCCTTCTCCAAAGACTCAGGGCGGCTTACAAGCTTAGCAGTAGCCTTCATTCTATGTATATGCCTGCTTATTAGGGCTTTCATACACCCCCCAAGCGGCATTATTACAAAGTCAGATTAATTGCCCCCAACAATCTGGGTCCTCATTTTACCTACCTCGGAAGGATGGAAGGCTGAGTCAACCTTGAGCCTGGTGGGACTCGAACCTGCACTAATTGCAGGCAGCTGGTGTTACTTAAGGAGGCATTAGCCCATTGCTCCACCAATAAAGGTTTATTTATTATTATTTATTTATATGTGGGTATGTGGGTATATACATTTTTTGTCATATTTATCTAGTGTATATTGAAGGTGGTGACCCTTTGAGAGCTGTATGCAATGAAATTTCATTTTAATGTATGCCAATTAGTGTACATTTAAAATAATAATAAAGTTATTCTGTTCTGTTCTGTTCTATATTGTTGAATCACTTCTTCAGTAACTGAGAACAAATCTAATTTAGGAAATGGAGAAGAGATTATAATTACATAATACAAATATTGGCTTACAAAGTTGGAAGGAACATTGGAAATGGTAGTCTTTATTTTTTCTGTCTAACATCCTTCCCTTTTTATTCATAAAAATAATGTAAACATAATTTAATTGTTTCGTTTGATTAGTTGGTGCCTGCTATTTAGTTCTGGTCTCAACACGATGATGAAGCATTTTGGGAAAAAGATACATCCCAATAACCCAGCACTGGAGGACAAGATGGAAAAGATCTCCACAGCCACCATGGCTTTTCCTCTGGTGCTCAGATAGGTTGGAACAAAGGAGATCCACACACTGCAGAAGGCCAACATACTAAAGGTAATGAACTTGGCTTCATTAAAACTGTCAGGTAAATTACGGGCAAGGAAAGCCACAATGAAACTGGCAATAGCCAAGAAGCCCAGGTAGCCCAGGACACAATAAAACATGAAAATAGAACCTTCATTGCATTGCAAAATCATGATTTCCAAAAGAAAGTGCATGTTTAACTCAGGGTATGGAGGAGTTGTTGCCAGCCACAGAATGCAAAGACCTGCTTGAAGAAAAGAACAAGAAAGGACAATGGAAATAGCCAATCTTTTTCCCACCCATTTTCTTATTGAAGAACCTGGTTTAGTAGCCATGAAAGCTACAACTACAGTAATAGTTTTAGCTAACACACAAGAAACAGCAACTGAGAAGATAATGCCAAATGCTGGTTGCCGGAGAATACAGGTTACTTTCCCTGGCTCACCAAGGAATAACAAGGAAGAGAGAAAGCAGAGCAGAAGTGCAATCAAGAGTGTGTAAGTGAGATCCCGGTTGTTGGCCTTGACAATAGGGGTATCTCTACGCTTAAGGAAAATTCCAAGCACACTGGTTGTCATAAGGGAAAAGAAAACAGCAGCTGAAGCCAGACTGATTCCTAAAGGTTCTTCAAAAGATAGGAAACTCGTTGTTTTGTTAAGGCATTGATCTTGCTCCATGCTTGGATACTGATCTTCAGGACATTTGATACAATCTTCTGTGTCTGGATTAAAAAAAAATCAGATGGAAACTTATTGATGTCTTATTTATCACATTTTAATGAATGTTTTATGCTACTGTTTGAAGATTGATATTGAGTCTGTCATTAGTTGTTTGTATACCTACATTAACAAAATAACAGAGAGTGATAGATTTCAGAGTTTATGGTTGTTAGCATTTGGATGTTTATGAGTGTTTTTTTTGTTTTTATACCCTGTACTTAGCTCTGGGAAGTCGGGGGGGGGGGAGGGGGGGAGGGGTAGGGAGGGATGGGTGTGGGAGGGGGAGGGGGGATTGTTAAAGATAAAATGTATGTTAAAACTTTTTAATAAAAAAAACAAAATAACAGAGTTGGAAGGGAACTTGGAGGTCTTCTAGTCCAACACATTGCTCAAACAGGAGAACCCATGCCATTTCAGATAAATGGCTGTCTAATCTCTACTTACCTCTTCTGGAGGTAAGTTGTTCCACTAGTTAATTGTTCTCACTGTTATAAAAATTCTCCTTAGTTCTTGGTTGCTTCTCTTATTGACTAGGTTTCATCTATTGCTTCTTGTCCCTTGATCGAAAGTTGGTCAGATTCTTGTAGAGGACTTAAATTTGCAATAAATCTTTATACTGATTTGAACTACCTGAATCTCCTGATTTCCCTAGCACTTGACATCAATAACAATTAGAAATTATAACTTTTTAAGGAAACAATTTCTTTGCAGTCCAATGTTCTCATAATTTATAGGACTTCAAAACTGACCTATCTTGGTTGAAATCTTCCCCTGTGGACATGAAACACAATCATAACAGCAGAAGGTTTTCTGTTCAGATTTTCTCTTCCAATATCCAGGCTGACAGTATTCATTACATAGAGAAACTGGAAGAACCTGGTCATAAAATAAAATAAAAAAATTCAGAAATAGTTGTCAAGTTGTTTAGCTTTTTCACCAGCTGAAAACAGAGTTAGTTAGTTAGTTAGTTAGTTAGTTAGTTAGTTAGTTAGTTAGTTAGTTAGTTAGTTAGTTAGTTAGTCAGTTAGTCAGTTAGATAGTTATAAAGAAAATCATGACCAGCATGGAACAGTTGGAAGCATTTTAACATTTTCATTTAAGGAAACTGTAAAACTATATGCATTCAACATATACCTGATTGAAACCTCTGTGCCATTTAATCTGATGTTCATTAATGATAAATTCATTGCCATAAGATGCATCACAATCTAGCTTTCCCACTTTCACACTCCGGATGGACTTGTTTGGAAAAATGATCATGTTGTGGATGTCAAATCCTCCTGCAACTTCTCTTTTCTCATTAAAGGACACCTTCTCTCCTGCTGAGTTGTTGAAAGAAATGCCTTGAAGAAATGGGTGGAGCTACTTGAAAAGAAGAAAGCAATGAAGTTGAAAGAACAATAATGAAATAAATCAACTTTAGACATTCTCTGTTTTAACGTTAGACATTCCACTTGGAATACTGCATCCAATTTTGCTTACCACAATATTAAAAAGATGTTGAGACACTGCAAAGAGTGCAGAGAAAAGCAACAAGGATGATTACAAGGCTAGAGGTAAAACCTATGAAGAATGATTTCAGGAATAGGGTATGTCTAGTCTAGTAAAAAGAAGGACTAGGGGAGAGATGATAGCAATGTTACAATAAATAATAATAATAATAATAATAATAATAATAATAATAATAATAATAATAATAATAATAATAATAACAACAACAACAACAACAACAACAGTGATACCCATTGTCATCGGCGCACTGGGAACTATCTCCAAAAACTTTGCAAAATACATCAAGAAATTGCAGCTTCCTGCAATAACTCCAGCAAAGCTACAAAAAAACTGTGCTACTCGGAACATCTTACATTTTAAGGAGATACCTGGTTGATACCTAGGATGCTGGCAGCAACCCATGTCAACCTTTATTGCCAGTCAATTTGAGTGTTCAGTTGATTGAGTTTCATGTTTTATGAATAAAGGTTTTATATAATAATAAGTTGGAAGGGACCTTGGAGGTCATCTAGTCCAACCCCCTGCTCAGGCAGGAAACCCAATACCATTTTGGACGAATGCCTGTCCAGTCTCTTCTTAAAAACTTCTAGTGTTGGAGCATTCACTGCTTCTGGAGGGAGGTTGTTCCACTGGTTAATTGTTCTGACTGTCAGGAAGTTTCTCCTTAGTTCTAGGTTGATTCTCTCCTTGATTAGTTTCCATCCATTGCTTCTTGTCCTGCCTTCAGGCGCTCTGGGGAATAGCTTGATTCCCTCTTCTTTGTGGCAGCCCCTGAGATATTGGAACACTGCTATCATGTCCTGCCTCGTCCTTCTCTTCATTAAACTAGACATACCCAATTCCAGCAGCCATTCCTTATATGTTTTAGCCCCCAGTCCCCTAATGTTTGTTGCTCTTCTCTGTACTCTTTCTAGTGTCTCAACATCTTTTTTACATCGTGGTGACCAAAACTGAATGCAGTATTCCAAGTGTGGCCTTGCAAAGGCATTGTAAAGTGGTATTAATGCTTCATGTGATCTTGATTCTATCCCTCTGTTAATGCAGCCTAGCACTGTGTTGGCTTTTTTGGCAGCTGCAGCACACTGCTGGCTCACATTTAAGTGATTGTCCACTAGGACTCCGAGATCTCTCTCACAGTTGCTACTATTGAGCAAGGTACCACCTATACTATGCCTGTACATTTGGTTTTTCTTGCCTAAATGTAGAACCTTACTTTTTTCACCACTGAATTTCATTTTGTTAGATAGCGCCCAGTGTTCAAGTCTGCCCAGATTCTCCTGTATCTTAAGCCTGTCTTCTGGAGTGTTGGCTATTCCTGCCAGCTTGGTGTCGTCTGCAAATTTGATGAGTTCCTCATCTATCCCCTTGTCCAAATCGTTGATGAAGATGTTGAAGAGCACTGGGCCCAGAACAGAGCCCTGCTGCACCCCACTACAAACTTCCCTCCTTGTAGATGCAGTTCCATTGAGAACCACACGCTGAGTACGGCCAGTCAGCCAACTACGAATCCATCATGGTGGTGATGATACATTGAAAATAATAATAATAATAATAATAATAATAATAATAATAATAATAATAATAATAATAATAATAATAATAATAATAATAGTAATAATAATAATAATAGTAATAGTAATAATAATAATAATAATAATAATAATAATAATAATAATAATAATAATAATAATAATAATAATAATAATAATAATAATAGTAATAATAATAAAAGTTGGAAGGGACCTTGGAGTTCATCTAGTCCAACCCCCTGCTCAGGCAGGAAACACTTGGACAAATGGCTGTCCAGTCTCTTCTTAAAAATGTCCATTGTTGGAGCATTCACAGCTTCTGGAGGCAGGTTGTTCCACTGGTTAATTGTTCTAACTGTCAGGAAGTTTCTCCTTAGTTCTAGGTTGCTTCTTTCCTTAACTTTCTCTCCTTGATTTTCATGGACCTACAGAAGAGATTAGACACCCATTTGTCTGAAATGGTATAGGGTCTTCTAGTCAAGCAGGGGTTTATCTAGAGGCCCTCCAAGGTCCCTTCAAACTCTGTTATTCTATGTTTCTGTGTTTTATTTCCAAAATTCTTTATGCAGTTTCACAGGATAAAGTGTGAATACAAAGCAAAGAGTACATTTTGTAAAGAATTTAGACTTTGTCAACCCAACAAGTATTGTCAGTGAATAACATACACAGAATTGTGTGATGCAATCTTCCTTGTGGAGAAAATTAAATGCAATCTAATTGGGGCAGAGAAAGTCATTTTAGCTATAGTTATTGGAACAATAGATTGTGCTAGAATCAAGGTTTAGCTCGTTTTGTGAGCTTACTTATTTTGTACTAAATTCTTCATTGAAAGGAAAATATGTTTGTTGGAGAAACCTTACCTTAAAAGGCTGTAATTCTAGAGATTCAGTCACTTTATCTGCCAAGATTTTTCTGAGATTAGATCCCTTTGATAGCATGCTATGCAAAGAATGAGCCACAGCATAAACTCCATTATAGATACTGTAGCTGTGGCCAGACATCTGTAATTGAAACAGAGATTCAGGAAGGTTTCCCAGTCTTTCTTCACCAGTGCATTTGCGACTGCCCAATGATGACAATCTTGAATTAGGAAATAAACAGTCAAATGCTTGCTCCCAAAAATGGTTTCGGAATCCATCTCTTTGCCTTGAATGGGGTTTTATGGACCAAAGAAATTGCTCAAATTCCAGATTTTCAATTGAATGGATTTGGAAGGCAATGGCCCCATCATAAAACTGGAGATTCCATTCCCTTTGGGTTCCTGTTAGTGTGAAATCAATTTGACTGGTGGTGACCCACACCTTGCTTAAAGATGCATTTCCCCGATTTGCAGCATCCCATACAGATTTGAGAGCTGTCAGCCAGGCTAATGTCGAAGATTCTCCATAGATGATGTATGTATTTGTTTTAACATCTGTGAAATGTGTATAAAAATGAAACATTATATCACTGAATTTGCCCAAGTCATCCAAACGCAATTCTTTTGGAAATCTTTGTATGAAAGCTAAGCAGATTCCCTGCTGGAAAAACAAGGGCTCCAATTTCTGCAAAAAATGTTCTCCACTCTCAGTGTCTGAAGCAAAGAGCCCAATCCATTTCCATCCAAAATGTTGAAGCAATCGGACAATCCCAAAATATTGAGGAACCTCATTTGGAGCCATAAAATAAAGTGAAGATGATTTACTGTTATCAATTTTTCCCATAGGAAATGATCCATATGTGAGCTAAAAGAAAACACCAAGCCATGGAGTTAAGGACAGGTATTCATTTTGCTTATCCATGTTTATGGATCACTACAAAAATCGGATGGACATATTATAATTTATTCTTTATCCATAATTTCTTGATTTTTTTCTGAAAATATAGAAACATTTTTTTGGGGGAAAAACTTTATATCACCCAAACTAGCAGGAAACACAACAGGGGGTCAACCTGTTCTCCAATGCTCCAGAAGGCAGAACAAGAAGCAATGGATGGAAACTAATAAAGGAGAGAAGCAATCTAAAACTAAGAAGAAATTTTCTGACAGAACAATCAACCATTGGAACAGTTTGTGAGCCTTCAGAAGTTTTGGTACTCCATCTCTGGAGGCTTTTGAGAAGAAACTGGACAACTAATTCTCAGAAATGGTATGAGGTCTCCTGTTTGAGCAGGGGATTGGACTAGAAGACTCCAAGGTCCCTTCTAACTCTTTTCATTCACCATGGACTTTAATTTTGATTTGCCTCACTTAAATCTTTGGTGAGATTTATGAGAATGAACAGCAAAGGATGCTCTTGGGTATCCTTAATCAATTGATTAATCTTTTAATCAATTAAGAAGAACAGGATAAATCCCCTCAACTGTGAACCCACCTGTGGAATTTTGTAAAAATCTACCATTTCTGCTATATGCAATGAAGTATCTGACCCAAGTCCTCCAATGATGGCCATGAGATTTTTCCTGGTGCCACATTCATAGTTGGGGACAAATGTATGTGATTTGAAGACCATGTCCAGGGTTGTCCGATAAGTCTTCTTTGGATTGTTGTAGCTGTCATACATGTGGAACCCCAAAGTAACATTAGATAGGATATGTGGATTCTCATTGATCTCCTTCACAGCAAAGGCCAAGGCAAGGACATGCTGGTAGAATTTTGTAATGAGACTGCAAACAGAAAAAAAACCCAACAGAAGACAATTATACAAAGCATAGAATACTGTTGAAAAAAAATAATAGTTTCTGCCTGAGATTGGAATTAGGTTTTTAAAATATAGTGCTGATGTTTCTAATCTATTAAATACTTTCGGCTACAGTCCATATAGTATTTAGAAAGGATCATTTTATTACCCATTTCATTCAGAGAAGGTTGCTCCTTTCAATGGCAAAACACTTAACTGTTTGTCTGTAGATATATTCTAAATGTATTCCACCTTTTCCTTTACTACTCCTTTATGAAGAACGGTTGCAGGAATTGGGTATTGCCAGTCTAAAAAGAAGAACTAGGGGAGATGTGATAGCAGTAATATAGTATTTGAGGGGCTGCCACAAAGAAGAGGGGCTCAACTTATTTTCCAAAGCACCAGAAAGTGAGAAAAGAAACAATGGATGGAAACTAATCAAGGACAGGAGCAACCTGGAATTTAAGGAGAAACTTCCTAACAGTGAGGACAATTAACCAGTGGAACAGGTTGCCACCAGAAATTGTGGGTGCTCCATCACTGGAGATTTTTAAGAAGAGACTGGACTGTCATTTTTCTGAAATAATATAGACTTTCCTGCTTGAGAGGGAGTTGGACTAGAAGACCTCCAAGGTCCCTTCCAGCTCTATTCTGATTCATTGAAGCTTAACTGTTCATTTTTCTTTTCTAGCTAATTTCCATGGACCTACAGAAGAACGGAGGAAAAATGGAACAAACTGTTCCCTATTGCTTTGATTACTGTAGCATCAGAACTAGGATAGCGCCATAAGGGGTAAGGGTGGTGGTGATGATACTGTGGGAAGAAAAGCTGATACATCTGTTAGATAAGACAACTGGCAGCAAAGCAAAGACTAGTTGGAAGGAGCAAATTGAAAAGGAAAAGGCAGAGGCTGATGCCAGTAGAGAAGTCCATTCAGAACCACTCAACAGGTGGACCTTCCCTGCACAGATTAAAAAAAGGCAAAACCCTGGAGAATAAATAATCAGGTCCTACAGTAACAAGAAGAAGAAGAAGAAGACGAAGACAAAGATGAAGAAGAAGAAGAAGAAGAAGAAGAAGAAGAAGAAGAAGAAGAAGAAGAAGAAGAAGAAGAAGAAGAAGAAGAAGAAGAAGAAGAAGAAGAAGAAGAAGAAGAAGAAGAAGAAGAAGAAGAAGAAGAAGAAGAAGAAGAAGAAGAAGAAGAAGAAGAAGAAGAAGAAGAAGAAGTTGGAAGAGACCTTGGAGGTCATCTAGTCCAAACCCCTGCTCAGGCAGGAAACCCTATACCATTTCAGGCAAATGGCTGTCCAGTCTCTTCTTAAAAACTTCCAGTGTTGGAGCATTCACCACTTCTGGAGGCAAGGCATTCCACTGGTTAGTTGTTCTAACTGTCAGGAAGTTTCTCCTTAGTTCCAGGTTGCTTCTCTCCTTGACTAGTTTCCATCCATTGCTTCTTGTCCTGCTTTCAGGTGCTTTGGAGAATAGCTTGACTCCCTCTTCTTTGGGGCAGCCCCTGAGATATTGGAACACTGCTATCATGTCACCCCTCACCCTTCTCTTCGTTAAACTACACATACCCAATTCCAGCAACCATTCCAATAGTCCAAACTCAAATCATCCTGGCCTCAATACCCACCCACTGCAGTCCAGATTGGAATTTCAAAAATTGGCTTAAGAACTAGAAACTGCAAAAGAGATCAATAGCTTAGGACATAGTGTGGAATTCCTCAGAATCTTTGAGAAACTAATTCTGCAGTGAGTGACTTAGTTGAGAAGGAAGAATCCTCATTTTTGCCAGTGACTTTTTTTATTACTTCAAACACTGTCTTATAATTTGAGATAAACATTTCCAATTTCAGATAGGTATTCCTTGAGCACTATGTTTTACGCAGCTTTGCTTTCTAAATTTCTTCAGTTACAATATTTTCAATTATAAAGAGCACTGTAGATAATTTTTTCAATTCTGTCTTTCAAATAAACTTTGTTTGAAGTTAGACGTTGGTATGCTTGTCTTATCTCTCTTTCCACAAAAATAACAAATCAATAAATTTTACTCTTGCTTTACTTAATAGACTAACGATATCTTTTTAAATATTTTTTTTTATTTTATTAAATGCCTGTGTCTTAGAGATTTCTAATCCAACAATTCATGTTCAGCCTCTCATGTCATCTTCCTAAAAACAAAATGAAGTGTTTTAATGGCAGCACAAAAGTTTTATTTAGCTTACAGCCGCAGACTGTCTGAAAACTCAACCGGTTACATGAGCAGATCAAATTTTCATCTCCTTTCTTTGAGCAACATTTAACTCAAAAGAATAGGTGTCAACATATAGAAAATCTGAGAAGAAACAAGGGATCATTAGGTGAAGAAGAGTGTAGGATTTGCTTACTCTGAAAGTCCATATAGATCCTGAGATGGATGTCCATAAAAGGTATGTTCACTGAAGGCATAGAGATGCTGTGATGCCATCCCTCCAATGAGGAGATCACCTGGTTGGTACCATTCATGTAGAATAGGAATAGGATCAACCTCCAGGCACTTGAATGCGTTTGCTTTGATCACTGGGAACATCAGAATGAATAACACATCAGCAGCCAAAAAATCTTCTAAAACAGGTCTCCAACATATCAACCCACACCAATAGATCTGACTTAGCATACCAGATTTTTTCAACACACCTCCTAAGAAAAAAAGCATCAATCTAAACCTGTAACTTTAATGGATATACAGACATGTGCTAGAGTAAGGACTGAGATTTCCACAACTCAGAGCTAAAACTGGTCTGATCAAAGAAAGAGCAGATGCTAGAAGAAATTAACCCAACAGCCCTTCTTTGACACTTCCCACCACCCCAAGTTCTCCATGGAACTGGGATTAGTTTATAACCTCTTTCAACCTTGCTTTGTATTTTTCACTGCTTTCTGGAAAATCTCTGGAGCTTTGAACAAATAAAAACATAGTAATTTGAACCAATTCCAGGAAGAGTTATCTATTAAACATTTTTCCATAAGTGGCCATAAAAATGAAAAACAAAAAGAACTTATAATTCTTAATTCAAAATTTGAAAAAGTGACCCCTTATACTTTTCTGATATAAAAGTAATTTTCTGATATAAAAGTAATTTTAAAATTCAAATGATTTTTTATAATATGCACAATGGACGCAGATGGAAAGATGAAATATTGTTTTAGCTATCTTAATTCATGGTGGGGACTTGCAAAGAACTATAAAAAAGTAGAATAGAATAGAGATGGAAGGGTCTTTGGAGGTCTTCTAGTCCACCCCCTGCTACAGCAGGAGAACCTATACCATTTCAGACAAGTGAGTATCCAGTCTCTTCTTAAAAACCTCCAGTGATGGAGCACCCACAATTTCTGAAGGCAAGCTGTTCCACTGGTTAATTGTCCTTACTATTAGGAACTTTCTCCTTAATTCCAGGGTGCTTCTCTGTTGATCAGCTTCCAACCATTGTTTCTTATCCTGCCTTCTGGTGCTTTGGAAAATAAATTGACCCCGTTTGCTTTGTGGCAGCCTCTCAAATACTGGAATACTACTATTATGTCACCCTTATTTCTTCTTTTCTTTAGACTAGGCAAACCCAATTCCTGCATTTGTTCTTTTTGTATTTCAGTTTGTTAGAGAGATCTTTGTGCAGCCATGCTGGTTTCTTTTTAGATTTCTTGTTTTTTCTTTCTCAGTGGTATTGTGCTGGTCTGGGCTTTTGTGATCGCATTTTTCAGGGTTTCCCACACTTCCTGGGTTGTTTTCCCTTTTAGGATTTTCATCCATGGGATATTTCCTAGCTTCTCTCTGAGTTTGTTAAAGTCAGCTCTTTTGAAATTTAAGACATTGGTTGGATTGTTTTCTATTGCTAGTGTTTGCATTATGTTAAATTCCAGTATGACGTGGTTACTTTCACCCAAGGTTCTGGCAGTTCCCTCTATCGCTTCTTCTCTATTTGTAAGGATTCGGTCCAATATGGCTTTACGTCTAGTTTCCTCCTCCACCTTTTGGGGTTTTTTTTGTTTTTTTTAATTCCATTTATATCCCGCCCTTCTCCGAAGACTCAGGGCGGCTTACAAGCTTAGCAGTAGCCTTCATTCTATGTATATGCCTGCTTATTAGGGCTTTCACACACACACACCCAAGCGGCATTATTACAAAGTCAGCTTAATTGCCCCCAACAATCTGGGTCCTCATTTTACCTACCTCGGAAGGATGGAAGGCTGAGTCAACCTTGAGCCTGGTGGGACTCGAACCTGCACTAATTGCAGGCAGCTGGTGTTACTTAAGGAGGCATTAGCCCACTGCTCCACCAAGGCTCATGACAAAGTTGTCAGCTAGATTGGTTAGGAATCTGTCTGATCTCCCGCTCACTGCAGAGTTTGTCTCCCAGTTGAAGTCTCCCATTGCTGTTGTGGTGTCCTTCCTGCATACATTTGTTACCTGGTTGGCAAAGAGTTCATCTATTTCTTCTGACTGGCTGGGTGGCCCGTAATATATACCTATGGTAATGTCACTTTTCCCCCCTCTTTTATATTGACCCATATATATATTCTGGAGAGATTTTGTCTTGGATCATGTGCATTTCTGCAGATATGTGGTGTTCTCTTACATATAGTGCAACTCCCCCTCCTCTTTTTGTAGACCTGTTTCTTTTGAACAATTTGTATCCATCCATCAGTCCGCTCCATTCATGGGTTTCGTCCCATCAGGTTTCTTTTATCCTCCCTAATCAACAAATGAAGACAAAACTTGAAATTTAGAAACCTAGAAGAGGCTGGTAATTTTGAATTCATTCAGTTTCAGTTTCATATAAAAGGTTTGTTTTATGTATTTATCATGGTGCATGGTTATGAAAGCATTTAAATATTGAGGCTGAAGAACTACTACACTCCCCAAATTCAAGCTATTTATGGATAACCAAATTAAGAGGAGAACAGAACAGAACAGAACAGAACAGAACAGAACAGAACAGAATAGAATAGAATAGAATAGAATAGAATAGAATAGAATAGAATAGAATAGAATAGAATAGAATAGAATAGAATAGAATAGAATACATGGAATAGAATAGAATAGAATAGAATAGAATAGAATAGAATATAATAGAATAGAATAGAATAGAATAGAATAGAATAGAATAGAATAGAATAGAATAGAATAGAATAGAATAGAATAGAATAGAATAGAATAGAATAGAATAGAATAGAATAGAATAGAATAGAATAGAATAGAATAGAATAGAATCTGGAAGGGACCTTGGAGGTCTTCTAGTCCAGCTCCCTGCTCAAGCAGAAGACCCTATATCATTAAATAGAAGTGGCTGTCCAGTCTCTTCTTAAAAACCTCAAGTGATGAAGCACCCACAGCTTTTGGTGGCAAGCTGTTCCACTGGTTAATTGTCCACAACATTAGGAGGTTTCTCCTTAATTCCAGATTGCTTCTCTCCTTTAGTTTCCATCCATTAGTTCTTGTCTTGCTTTCAGGTGCTTTGGAGAATAATTTGACCCCCTCTTCTTTGTGGTAGCCCCTCAAATACTGGAATACTGTTATCCTGTCCCCCCTAGTCCTTCTTTTCTCTAGACTAGATATATCCAAATCCTGCAACTGTTCTTTTAGTCTTCAGGCCTTTAATCATCTTAGTTGCTTTCAAGTTGAAGAAAACCAAAATCAGGGGCATGTCAATAGCCCTCTCCCCAAAGCTATCATACTGACAGTATTTTTGCAATTTAAAGAAACACACACTTGCCAGAAATGCTAACTTTGGTGGGGATCAAAAAGAATTGTTTTGAAAACGAGCAAGAAAAATGAACAATAAGAGGTAAATGAAACAAAAATAAGGCCAAAAAAGAAACAAATACATACATATTATATATGAACCAATAATAATATATTTATAAAATTGTCATATGTATTCTGCAGTAATTGGTAATTGAGTCTATTTGCCAAACATAATATTTTTAACTTATCTAAAATGGAAAAACCACTTTTCTTATTCGTATTTTAATAATCAAGCAATTCCTTTCATGGTATACAGTCATATAGATATGTGCATTCAATATTTGAGAGTATTAAAACTTTTCTCATAAGAGAATGCATGCAAAAATGGGTTCTGAATGGAGGTTACTATTGTAAATACTGACACAGGCTGTCTTTCTTCTTTGAAGGAGAAACACCTTTAAGGTTTGGTTGCACCACTGGTTCAGAAGACCTTGGTTGAAGGAGATTATCTAGATTCTTTTCACTCAGGATTCAGACCCAGGTATGGGACAGAAATGGTATTGACTGTACTTTTGGATGATCTCTGGCCTGTGTCAAATGTGGGTTGTATATCCATAGTGCTCTATTTGTACCTCTTGGTGGCTTTGTACCATTGATCATGGTGTAATTCTGGATCATTTCAGAGGATTGAAGGTAAGCGGCCTGGTGCTGTGCTGGTTTTTCTCCTTTTTTTCAGGGCCCAGTTATAGTTGATGGTGAGAGGGGCGAAGAGATCCTGCAGTTGGTCCTTACTACATGGAGTGTCTTATGTTTTGGTGCTCTCCCTCTTCTTATTCAACCTCTACATACCATGGGGTGGAGGTATCATCATTGCCCTTGGCAAATTAAGTGATCCCATGTACATTTTAGCCCAATGCCTAGAGACTGGTTGGGGGACAACTGGATTCGGCTCAACTGTAGCAAGACTGAGTGGTTCTGCATTTTAAGGGCTATTGGTTCAAGGACTATAAAATTTTGGGGTTAGACTGGTGGCACTGCCTCTGACAGACCTGGTGTGCAATCTGGGGGTCCTTCTCAGAGAACAGGTGGTAGCCATGGCTAGGAGGGTCTTTGCACAGCTTTGTGTTGTATGCCAGTTGCATCCTTTCCTAAAGCAGCAGGCTGTGCTCATAGACACTCAGGCCCTAGTCAATTCCAGATGGATTGTTGTAATGCACTGTACCTGGGTTTGCCCTTGAAAAATATACAGAAGCTTCAATTGCTGCAGAGTGGAATGGTATGGGCAATATATGTTTTCCTAGAAGTTTACATGTTATATCTGTGCTCAACAAGCTGCATTGGCTACCAGTTTGTTTTCCACATCCAATTCAATTCCAGGTCCAAGTCCAGGTCCAAGTGTTTTTGACCTTTGAATCCCTACATGATATAGAGTCCCATTATCTGAAGGATCAACTCTCCCCAATGATTTCAACCAGTCCATTAGTTCTAGCAAAGAAGGCATGTTATGAATAACATCTGCCAAAGACCTGCATTTGAGGGGCCCAAGAAGGCAGGCCTTCTCTGATATGGCACCTGCCCTATGGAACATTCTCCTCCCTGAAAACGGTTGACTCCATCCATCAAAACCTGGTTATGTCATGAAGATTGAGGAGTCCCAAGGAACCAGATATGTTTTTAGAAGGCTCCACTGTAATTAATATTTTACTCTCTCTGTGTGGCTTATACATTTAAATGCATTATTGATTTTTTTAAAAATTTTTAATGATGACTTTATATTTTCAGAATGATTATTTTTGTATAGTTTTTGTTGTTTGCTGAATGCCATTCAAAATCTCTTTTTGTGTCATGGCCAGCCATATCATTGTGAGAAAGCAATCAAACAAACATCATTTTCAGTTATTAATTAACGCAAAGTTTAAATCCTGGCTTTCACCCAACTTTTCTATTAATTGAGTTAGTTTTTCCTTCCTTCTTTCTTACTTTCCCAAGGTAGAAAATCATCCAAGTTTTAATAGTCAAAGAGAGTGGCTTTGAGATGAATTGAAGCACACCTCTGAACTTTTCCACTTATTATACCACACACAGAGAAAAGAAATTAAGACATATTAAATACAGTATCCTTAAAAAAGCATATGTCCAACAGTGGAAGAGAAAATTATGAAGTCATAATTATCTCCCCACTAGAATTATTCCAAAGATAATAATTTGTTCTGTTCATAAAATCTGTAAACACTTGAATAAGACTTTAAAGAAATGAAAAAAAAATGTAAAGAAAGATCTGTCTCATGGAGACTGGGGAGTACAAGAAAATGATACACAACTCCTGTGATGGCAACTGCCCCAAATTAAGTTGCATTGATGGAGTTCCTCAGTGCCATTCAAATCTTTTGGGTATAAGCACTACAGTATAATATGCAATAAGAATCAGGGGTAAAAGTTAGGCTTCAGCCTTGCTCTTAACAGGAATTTTGAGGCTGGTGAATGCAGATTAATATTGGAAGCTGCTGGTAGCGGAACGTCTATATTTAAAGAACATTTGCTGCCCAAATGTTCTTTCTTCTCTTATTTCCACTCTTCAGAGTGAAGTCTCTGCCATGTCATCCAGGTGTTCCCATCATTGTTCCAAATGAATGGTACCAGCCAGGGGACCTTGTCATTGGTGGGATGGTATCTATGGCTAACTACCATTTTAATGAACTTTCATTTCAGCAGCATCCCTCTCAGGAGTATTTTGGCCATCCAGAGTAAGCAATTCTTATCTTTCACATTTGTGGCATCTCTAGGTAGAGGAACTGTAATAAATTGGGGGGGGGGAAGAGTACATTTTCTTCCCTAATGTGAACCCTTTCTGATGAAAGATACCGCTTTATGGAATATGGAATGCCATAAAGCTATTTTTGTTTATAATGCAGCAAAATTGTATATTTTGAAATTCTAAAATTTGAAAATGTGAAACATTAGATCAGGAAGCCTTCATTATGTCAAAAGGAGAATACCTAGGGAAATATGCATATTTAAGTGTATATACCCCTACAAGAAATCTGGAAGATTCTACCTTGTAATATCTATGAAGACTCTTAGTCATCCAGGTCATGATTGTCTGAAAGGTGATTTTTCAAGAGGCAACTGGACTTTCTTTTTTTCTTTAAAGATGTTTCACTTCTCATCCAAGAAGCTTCTGCAGCTCTGAGTGGATAGTGGGGAATGGAAGGGTTTATGCTTCTTGCAGACATCTGGTCTTTTACATTCTTTTAGAGAGTCATTAAGGCCACTTGGATGTTTATTTGTATCCTCAGGGTCACCTGAGTGCTGCAAATGGATGTGGAACCTTCTTGGAACTGTTGAAAGGACTGTGTTGTAGACTGGAGATAGATGATGTCCTATCCCTCCCCCTCTGTTGAGAGAAGCTTGTTCAATTCTGATATAAATGGCTTCTTTGACCCCTCTTTCAATCTTTGACCGCTCTTTGGTCATATAAATTATCCTATTTTCAGAGTGCTAACAAAATTCTACCAGCATGTCCTTTCCTTGGCTTTTGCTGTGAAGGAGATCAATGAGAATCCAAAAATCCTGTCCAACATCACTCTTGGCTTCCATATCCATGACAGCTACTACAATGCAATGATGACCTATCGGACCACCATGGACCTGCTCTTCAGATCAGAGAGATTTGTCCCCAACTATAAATGTGACACCAGGAAAAATCTAATTTCGATCATAGGAGGGCTCAGCTTTGAAACCTCTTCCTATATTGCTGACCTTTTACTGTTTTACAAGATTCCACAGGTAGGATCTTTGGGGAGAGAGGTCTCCTTTCTTTCTCCTCCTTTCTTTTTCTCAACCAAGGCTATCAAAAATTGATTGTCTCTGAATGATGCCCACATAGCTCAACAATCTGACCAAAACTGTTGACCAATGTTAGTTTCAAAAATAGCAAAAGAGAAATAGATGCTGGTACTGATACTATAATATGTGTTTATTTTCTTTTAGCTTACATATGGGTCATTTACCCCCCAGGATATTCATAGTGCTGAGATTCCCTTCTATTACTCCATGGTCCCAAATGAGTCCACACAATATGTTGGGATTATCCTACTGCTTCAACATTTTGGGTGGATATGGGTTGGGCTTCTTGCTATTGATAACAGGCATGGAGATTATTTTCTGCAGACCATGGAGTCCCTCTTTTCCCAGCATGGAATATGTTCTGCTTGTACACAAAGAATTCCCTTTTTAACTTACTGGGATAAATTATTTGAGATGCTTGAGAAAGGGAGAACTATTTATGACCGAATAACTACTAAAAAGATCAGTACCTTTATCATGTGTGGAGAATCTTTGTCAATTATATGGGTGACAAGTATCATTTTTTGGATTGATCCTGGAATTGGGCAGAGTTCTTTGGGAAAAGTGTGGATCATGACTGCCCAGATGGATTACATATTAACAGGAATGCAAAGAAAATGGGATCGGCAGTTCTTTGATGGTGCCATCTTTTTTACTATTCACTCCAAAGAAATCCCAGGTTTCAAGGAATTCCTGAAGTTCATAAAACCTCCTTGGATTCAACAAGATGGCTTTTTCCCACTTTTCTGGGAACAAGTATTTGATTGTTCATTGCCATCTCCTCCTGTGACTCTTCTGGATGATGACACTTGTACTGGAGAGGAAAAGCTGGAGGACATTCCTGGGGCTCTTTTTGAGGCACAGTTGACTGGACACAGCTATAGTATTTATAATGCTATCTATGTATTGGCTCAAGGTTTACATGCTCTCTCCTTACTTCAATATAACCATAGGCATTTGGTGAAGCATAAATTATCAGAATATGAAGGTGTGCAACCATGGCAGGTGATTTTTGTGCTACAAGTACTTTCTACTAGATAAAGGTTACAAAGTTAGACTAATTGATTCCAACAAGGAAGAAGCAGTTATTAAAATGGACATCTGTCCTTCGGTAATTTTTAGGTGTATATTTTTATTTCCATCACTTTGATATAACTTCTATTTCATTCCTGAACATCTTCAGGATGCAAAGATGCCTGAAATGAAGTAAGATTCATGGTTTGGTTTTCAAACCCCTGTAGCATTTTAGGCATATCACCTATTATTGAGGATAACAGAGGAATCATATTTAACAAGCCAGCTATTCTTCAGTTTTAGCAAATCTTATCATGTCCATAGCAGCCTTATATCTCTAAGAATAACTTGAATAAAAGATGGGAGCAAGTTATTTTTCCAGTTTTTCATACACTTCTTCCTATGCAATATGAAGAATTGGGATCAGGAAGATGTGGGAGTCTAGAATCCATTTTATCTCTCATTTAACAAATGTTCAAAATATCTAATATTTCTTATTGCTTGCATATGTAGAGGGTGGTAAACAGGTTCTCAATGCGCTTTCCATGTTTTCAGAGTGTCTCCCTCAAAGACACTCTGAAAGTAGAACTAAATTACTCATACCTTTCTATTCTTTATTTTTCTATTTTTTTAAAAAAAATCCCAATATAGCTCCACCAATTTATTAAAGGTATCAAATTCAATAATTCACTTGGAGAGGCCATATTTTTTTATGATCAAAAGAAGATGGAAGGTATATTTGATATCATCAACATAGTCACCTTTCCCAATTCCACCTTCCAGAGACGAAAGGTTGGAAAAGTGGATCCAGATGCTCTGAGTGGAAAGGAATTAGTCATTAATGAGGATATGATTGTTTGGCATAGATCATTTAACCAGGTATTTTTTTCATGGAAAATTTGTATGACCATTCTCAGTTTATTTATTTTATTTATTATTATATTTGTATACCGCCCTTCTCCCGAAGGACTCAGGGCGGTGAAGTTGAGTACATTAGGTTGGGATATTTACTTTTATCCTTCTGGGCAGTTTATGAAGATTAACAGGGTTAAGAAATGACATAACAGGATAACAGAGTTGGAAGGGACCTTGGAAGTCTTCTAATCCAACCCACTGCTCTACCAGAGACTTTATACCATTTCAAACAAATGTTTCTCCAATCTCTTCTTAAAAATCTCCAGTGATGGAGCACCCATAACTTCTGAAGGCAAGCTGTTCCACTGGTTCAGTGTTCAAACTGTCAATAAATTTCTCCTTATTTCTAGGTTGGCTTTCTCCTTTTCTATTTTTTTATTTTATTCAGAAAATTAAAACACAGATTTCAAAAAATAAATTTTACAAAACCAGAAAAATTGGATAAAACATTAAAAATATGCTTTGGAAAAAAACATATATGTGTTTAAGGTTCTCTCCTTGATTAGTATCCATCCAGTGCTTCTTGTTCTGCCTTCAGATGCTCTGGACTTTACTTATTAAAAGCTAACAATAATTGATACAATGTGCTATGTTTATTAGACTTTCATCATATGTTGAAATGAACATGAAGATGAACAAATAAAACATTCATTTAAGTGACTAGATTTCATCAGTTGGAGTGAAGCTTCATCAAATGTGCAATTTCAAGTAAATTTAATTGACTCAATCCTTCTGATCGAGTGAATGATTTGAATTAATAATATATCACATGCTGAAATTTTCAGATGAAGCATATTGAAAAAACAAAACTGGACAACCAAATCATCTGTGCTCACAAAGTCAAATTGGAAATACATTCTTCAATTTATTTCTCGAACATTTTGTACAATTAGTCCTTGACTTATAAACACAACAGAGCCCAAAATTTATGCTGCTAAGTGAGATATTTGCCCCATTTTACAACCTTTCTTGCCACAGTAATTGTTAAGCGAATCTGGCTTCCCCTTTGACTTTGCTTGTCAGAACATTGCAAAATGGGATCAATTGGCCCCAGGACATTGCAACCATCATTAATATATGTGTCACTTGTCAAGTGATTGAATTTTGACCAAGTGACCATGGGGATGCTGCAAAAACAAACTCTTGTAAGTTGAGGACTACAGGTACAGCCTTAAATGGGGCTTTTCTTTTCAATGGAAGAGAGCATTTCATTTTCAGTGTAAGAAATTATTTTTCCAGGATCCAATCTGGGTCAGTCATGAGGAGCAGAGATTTTGTCTTCTGAGCTTTTGGACATATGATGGAGCCCATCTCTCTAGGGTAGAGAGAAGTTCCCAGAAGAGCAGGGGTTGGACTAGGTGACCACCAAGGTCCCTTCCAACATCATTATTATTATTGTTGTTGTTGTTATTAGTGTGGTTGTTGTTGTTAGTAGTAGTAGTCTGAAAGCTCAGAAGATAAAACCTTTGGTCCTTGAAAGACCAATCGCAACAGAGATATATTGTGGAGTGGAGAAGATGGATTGATTATATTCAGAATAAATATGGGACTAAAAAGTTTCACTTAGCATTTGAATAAGTAGTGGATTTATATGATGTATACAGTAACTAGCTTGTAGTTATTTTATTAAGAGTTAAAGTGCGATAGAATTTTATATTTTATTGTCGTTTGCATATTTTAGATTATGTTTGTTTGTATTTTTATACCCTGTATTTAGCTCTGGGAAGTCGGGGAGGGGGGGAGGGGAGGGGAGAGTTGGGGAGGTTTGGGGAGAGGGGAGGGGGATGGGAGGGGTTTTGTATTTAAAAATGTACTGTAAAACTTTTCAATAAATAAAAAAAACACCTTTGGTCCTGGTGACCAAACCAGATTGGATCCTGGAACATTGTCCTGGAACACATATATTCACTTTCCTTCGTGAAATTATTTTTCTTCAGAACAGTAAATCTTCTTCCAATATTTTAATATTGATAACTAGGTGCTTCCCTTTTCTCTATGCAATGAGTATTGTCACCCTGGTTATCAAAAGAGAAAGAAGGAAGGAAAGAAATTCTGCTGTTATGATTGTGTTCCATGTCCAGAGGGGAAAATCTCCAAAGAGATGGGTAAGTTAACAAAATCCTCTGATTTTGTTGCTGTACAATTGGTTGTGTTGAACACTAATTAAATTTTCTGGCTGTGCATTTGTGAGATTTTATTCAGAAATTAAATGGGGAAATAGAATTAAATTCACAAGATTAAAAATGATAGATTCTAACCTTGGAATTTTCAAGTGATGATGATTGATGTAACAACGATGACAACAATGTTTTAATTAATTAAATAAAATGGAATGGTTTGGGCTTTATAATCAAACAAGTATCCTAATAGTGATTTGAAAAATGATTACAATGAAGATGTCTATGGAGATTCTCAGTCATCCAGGTCATCGTTGTCCCAAAGGTACTTTTTCAGGAGACAACTGGACATCCTTTTTTTTCTTTGAAGTTATTTTGATTCTCATCTAAGAAGCTTCTTCAGTTCTGACTGAATAGTGGGGAATGGAAGGATTTCTATTCCTTTGCAGATAGATGGTCATTTGCATTCTTATAGAGAGTCATTGAAGCCATTTGGAGGTTTACCTGTGTCCTCAATAGTATAAACGTGTGTGGAACCTTCTTAGCTGCATGATGTTTTTTGCCCTACATGCTCTCTTCAATTACAATGAAAAGAACATACAGGGAGCAAAAAAAATGTGATTATTTCAGACTTGCTTTTAAAAAAATACAGATGAAATATAAGAAACACAGTGATTATAAAATTACAATATCTACATATTATGTATTATGTAGCCATGGTAGCCCAATACTTAGAATGCAGTATTGCAGGCTGACTCTGCTCACTTCCAGGAATTTGATCCTAACCAGCTCAAGATTGACTCAGCCTTTCATCCTTCCAAGCTCAGTAAAATGAGCACCCAGATTGTTGAGGGCAATATGCTGACTCTGTAACCTGCTTAGAGAGGGCTGTAAAGCACTGTGAAGCAGTATATAAGTCTAACTGCTATTGTTATTCTGATGACTGAAATGGTAGGCAGGCAAGCAGGCAGGAAGGAAGAAGAAAGAAGTTGGGACTCAGAACTGATGTCTATATTTTTTTTATGAAAATGATTCCTATTGATAAGAAATCCAGAAACATACAATGTGCCCGACCAAATAAGAACATTCTCAAAATACCAAAATGAAATTAGATTTTTTAAAAAAATTATAGACCTAAATAATTACTTCTCGGAACACTGAACAAACTAATGAAGCATTTATTGTAGCAATAATGCACATTATAAAGTTTAAGAAGAAGAAAAATAAATTATTCCTTATTTTAAATTATTATTTTTTATTTCCACTCATATATAAACATAAGAAAGGAAGTTATAAAAGGCCAAAGAAAGCAAAAATAGAAATATTAAAAGAAAAGGAGATATATGTTTCTCTTGCAGCATCAGAAAATTATTTTTCGTATACAGTTTTCACTTGAAATATGTCTATTGATATTTTTTGGAATTGCTCCCTTGATATATTATCTTTCATCTTCACTTGAAGTTCGGTGAAAACATTCATTTACATACCATATTTTGATCTTGAAGTCAATATGGTTTTAAATATGAAAATAATCATTTCAGGTGTTCATGAACTTTCATAGGAATAGTCCTTTACCATAAGAAAATGAATAAAGTTAAACATGGATGGAGATTTTCCTGGAGTTTGTTAGATATAGATATAGATATAGATATAGATATAGATATAGATATAGATATAGATATAGATATAGATATAGATATAGATATAGATATAGATATAGATATAGATATAGATATAGATATAGATATAGATATAGATATAGATATAGATATAGATATAGATATAGATATAGATATATAGATATAGATATAGATATAGATATTAATCCCATCCTTCTCCGAAGACTCAGGGCGGCTTACAATCTAAGCACAAATCAATGTACTTAGCAATAGCCTTCATTCTATGCCTGCTTATTAGGGCTTTCGGCCTGCCCCCCAAGCGGCATTATTACAAAGTCAGCTTATTGCCCCCAACAATCTGGGTCCTCATTTTACCTACCTCGGAAGGATGGAAGGCTGAGTCAACCTTGAGCCTGGTGGGATGCGAACCTGCACTAATTGCAGGCAGCTGGTGTTACTTAAGGAGGCATTAGCCCACTGCTCCACCAAGGCTCTTTTATGTTTTGTATGTTTTTAAAGTAATACTTGACTTAATTCCAACAACACACAAAACATACATAGGGAGATATTCAAATATATTTTCCTACTGCAAGTTATATATTTTGTACCAAAGATATAAATATCAAGATGTGGATAAAAATGAAAATGAACAATTATAATTCTTATGAATCTGTGTTGACACAATCTTTTTTTTTCCTTTTAGACACTGTTGCTTGCTTTCAATGTCCTGATGATCAGTACGCAAACCATAAGAAAGATGGATGCATTATGAAAACAATTAGCTTCTTGTCTTATGAAGAACCTTTAGGACTCAGTTTAGCCACTGTTGCTACTTTATTTTTCCTCACTACGACATGGGTGTTGGGAATATTTATTAAGCACAAAGACAGTCCTATCGTCAAAGCCAACAACCGGGATCTCACCTACACTCTCCTCATCTCCCTTCTGTTTTGCTTCTTCTGTTCTTTGCTCTTCATTGGACAACCTAGGAGAGTCATTTGTCTCCTCAGACAATCTGCATTTGGTCTCACCTTCTCATTGTCCATCTCTTGCGTGTTGGCAAAAACCACCCTTGTTTCTCTTGCCTTCAAGGCCACAAAGCCAGGATCTCGGATAAGGAAATGGGTGGGGAAAAGATTGGCTGTTTCTATTGTCCTTTTCTGCACTCTGTTCCAAACAAGCATCTGTATTGTGTGGTTGTCAACCTCTCCCCCATTCCCAGAATTACACATGCACTCAGTCCGTGAAGAAATGGTTTTACAATGCAATGAAGGGTCTTTCTTTATGTTTTATTGTGTCCTGAGCTATATGGCTCTCCTTTCATTTGCCAGCTTTCTTGTGGCTTTCCAGGCTCGTAATCTGCCTGACAGTTTCAATGAAGCCAAGTTCATCACTTTCAGCATGTTGGCGTTCTGCAGTGTATGGGTGTCCTTTGTTCCAACGTACCTGAGCACCAGAGGCAAAGCCATGGTGGCTGTGGAGATCTTCTCCATTTTGTCCTCCAGTGCTGGGCTCCTCAGTTGCATCTTTTTCCCCAAGTGTTACATTATTGTTTTGAGGCCGGATTTAAACAACAGGGAACAACTGATAAGAAGACATGTTTAATACCTTTTTATTTTTATTTTCTTTTTTTCCTGTTTACATTGTGATTTACTTGTAGCTCTGAAATCTGGATTTTGGGGAACTTCTATCAAAGTTAGTTTCTTTTCCCCAAGAACATCCAAGGAAGTCTCACATACATTGATGAGAAAGACCATATTCTTCATTAGACAGTTTTCTTTTTAAATGTTATAAAGAAATAAAAATTAAATAAATAAGAAGCAAAATCTAGTGGTGTCAACTTTATTGTCCAAGACATTGTGTAAAGTAAATTAATATATTTTCTATAACTAAGGAAGTTGGATAAGAATACCATTTTCCTTTTCTTGCTCTAAATTTTTCTTATTTTATTGATTATGTTTTAATTGGTTATTAAAAGCCAGTTATTATAACACCAGTTATTATAAGCTAATTTTAAAAAATAAATCAGATCAAAAATATTTATCATCATCTGAATAATTACTGGAAAGGTGTTACCACATGTAAATATGCAATTTGAGCTTTGAGTCCAGATGAAATATGAAATTAAGTCAAAAGGTGGGTCTATTAAGAAATCTGTCTTTACTTCATGAGTGATTTCCATTTAGTTCACCCCCTTCATGTCTACAGGACTGCATCCTCTCCATCACTTTCATTCATTTATTTTTTTCAGTAGCCTCTTCTAATATACAATTGAATCACAATTCACCAAATCAATGGTCCTCTATTTTATATGCAAACTGAGTTGAAACCTTTACATGGATTTATTCCAGATAAAACATACATATGAATGAATGAACTTTTATTGTCAAAGTACAACCATGTATACATTGAGATTGGCTGAGCCTCCCTTCGTGCCCCCACCCTCCAACTCACAGTGACAACAAACCCTCCATCTTATTACACCATGTGAACTAATTGCACAACACACCGGCCTCGCAAGTCAATTCTGCATAAAGTTTATAAAAATTAGGAATATCAGGAATTGTTGATACCCATAACATAAAAGAAGATGGTGTCCATTTAATTTCATATAGAATCGCACCCATGTGATATGAAACTATTCATTAATGTAGCAGTTTGTACCCTAAAATAGTTAAAAGGTTGTTTTACCATTACTTCTTATATTCCACCAAGCCAGAATTTTTAGTTCATTCAAATTCTATTCCATTCAAATGATTTGTTTCTAATGCATTCATCCTGGTTGATGATTTTTAAAGCAATCTAAATTTTGAATCCAAAGAAGTAATACACTCCCCAAATACACTATTAATGGGTAACCAAATTAAGGAGAAAACCTATTGAATTTTATCTCCAAGCTTTGGAGGGGTTCTAAAAAGAGAAAGTCTTTTGCAGGGGAAGATGTCTTTTGTTAATTAAACACTGACAGGTCCAAACAATAGATGAAGACTTGAAGAGTTCTTGATTACAATAATGGAGAAATCTCCCTAGTGTCAAGTTCCACCTAAGAAGCCCAATGAAGCAAAACACCAGAGACATTGCAATCTCTAATGTAAATTTTATTAGGCATTAACAAACCAGTAAGATAGAAAGTAAGCTAGCTCTGAGAAAATGGCAGGAAGCAGATAATTAAAAGAGTGAAACTTTCCCTCCTCTCTCTGACAGTTCAGGTCACATTGTCCAATATATCTTCCAGTAATTGTTATGAGAAGAAATTTCAGTTCGCCAAAACAACTCTTCAATGGCTTCAGCTCCCACATGGATAAGGAACACCTGTGGATCCAAAATTCTCCCCTCTTTCCCCCCCATACTGTTGACAGTCTAGAAGCATCACAGTGGTCCTAAAGTAGGTAGCTTGACACCTAGACTGCTTGCCTTCCCTTGGGAAAAGTTAAATAAAGTTCCATGAAACTTTTGTGTGTGTGTGTGTGTGTGTGTGTGTGTGTGTGTGTGTGTGTGTGTCAGTCCTGGATTTCTTGTGACTGAAACAATTCAAGGCTAACTCCCCATTTGATTACTCCTCCCTGCCTGGCTGGGCATTTCCCAACCATTACAGAAACAAAAGAAATTAAAAGAGGTAAATAAAAACTGAAAAAGAAACACATGCTATGTATGACCCAATAGTAATACATTTACAAAGATTTTACATAAATGTTCTGCATTCCATTGAGATTTATTTGCCAAACAAAAGCTTGTTAGCTCATCTAAAATGGAAAGTCCACTTCTTCACATTCATATCTTCATATTTCTGGCATGGTGTACACTCACATAGTTATATAAATTTAATTTAATATTTGAGAATATTAAATCTTATCTCACAGGATAATGTGTTTATTAGGATCATAATAGCTGTTAAATTGTAAATACTATCATTCACATTTTACAGTACTATCATTTACATATCATGGCTGTCCTAAGCAAAAAAAAATGTTTGCTTTCTAAAGGAGAAAAACATTTCTAGCTACTAATTGATGTGAAGTGTAAATGCTGGCTTTTATTATTTTTTTTCCATTTATTATGTTTTTTCCCCATTTAGCTGATGTTGAGATGGAAACTAATCAAGGAGAGAAGCAACCTAGAACTAAGGAGAAATTTTCTGACAGTTAGAACAATTAATCAGTGAAACAACCTGCCTCCAGAAGTTGTGAATGTTCCAATGCTGGAAGTTTTTAAGAAGAGACTGGACAGCCCTTTGTCTGAAATGGTATAGGATTAACTGCCTGAGCAGGGGGTTGGACTAGATGACCTCCAAGGTCACTCCCAACTTTATTATTATTATTATTATTATTATTATTATTATTATTATTATTATTATTATTATTATTATTATTATTATTATTATTATTTTCAATGTATCATCACCACCACCCTTATCCCTTATGGCACTATCCTACCTCTGATGCTACAGTAATCAAAGCAATAGGGAACAGTTTCTTCCATTTTTCCTCCGTTCTTCTGTAGGTCCATGGAAATTAGCTAGTAAAGAAAAATGAATAGTTAAGTTTCAATGAATCAGAATACAGTGGGAAGGGACCTTGGAGGTCTTCTAGTCCAACTCCCTGCTCAGGCAGGACACCCTATATAATTCCAGACAGATGGCTGCTCAATTTTTTCTTAAATACTTCCAGTGATGAAGCACCTACAATTTCTGAAGGCAAGCTGTTTCAATGGTTAATTGCTCTCCTTGTTAGGAAGTTTCTCCTTAATTCCAGGTTGCTTCTCTCCTTGATCAGTTTCCATCCATTATCTCCTGTCTTGCCTTCTGGTGCTTTGGAAAATAAGTTGACCTCCTCCTCTTTGTGGCAGCCTCTCAAATACTGGAATACTGCTAGTCTTGTTTTCTGGTACTTTGGAAAATAGGTGACTCCCTCATCCTTGTGGTAGTCCCTTAAATAGAAACACGGAATAGAATAGAATAGAATAGAATAGAATAGAATAGAATAGAATAGAATAGAATAGAATAGAATAGAATAGAATAGAATAGAATAGAATAGAATAGAATAGAATAGAATAGAATAGAATAGAATAGAATAGAATAGAATAGAATAGAATAGAATAGAATAGAATAGAATCACAAATTAAGATAGTCAAGAAAATGGTAAGTGAGCACCTGTCCAGCCTAGATGAGTTCAAATCACCAGGACCAGATGGATTACACCCCAGTTCTCAAGGAACTGGCAGATGTGATCTCAGAACCACTGAACTATATTTTTCAAAGATCTTGGAGCACTGGGGAACTACTAGAGGACTGGAAAAGAGCTGATCATCTTCAAAAAAGGAAAAAAAAATGGATCCAGGAAATTACAGACCTATCAGCCTGACCTCAATACCTGGGAAGATTCTGGAAAAGATAATCAAACAACGAATCAGCGAGCACCTAGAGGCAAACAAAGTCATTACTAAAAGCCAACATTATTATTATTATTATTATTATTATTATTATTATTATTATTATTATTATTATTATTATTATTATTATTATTATTATTATTGTTGTTGTTGTTGTTGTTGTTGTTGTTGTCGTTGTCATTGTTGTTGTTGTTGTTGTTGTTGGTTTTGTTTTTGTTTTCCTTTTTTTGCTATCTAGACACTCCCAAAGGTGCTTTTTCAAGAGGCAACTGGACTTTCTTTCTTTTTCCTTGAAGGCATTTTACTTTTTATCCAAAAAGCTTCTTCAGTTCTGACTGAATGGTGGGGGATGGAAGGATTTATATTCCTTGCAGTCATCTGGTCATTAGCACTCTTTCTGAGAGTTGTTTAGGCCACTTGGAGGTTTATCTGTGCCCTTAATAATCTGTCCCCTGGATAGTACAAATGGATGTGGAAGCATTTTGGAACTCCTGAAAAAACTGTGTTGTAAACAGAAGATAGCTGGTGTCATATACCTCTCCTGTTGAGACAGGGCTGTTCACTCTCAGAAAGAGTGCTAATGAACAGATGACTGCAAGGAATATAAATCTTTCCATTCCCCACCATTGAGTCACAACTGAAGAAGCTTCTTGGATGAGAAGTGAAACATCTTCAATGAAAAACGAAGAAGGTCCATTTGCCTCTTGAAAAAGCACTTTGGGGACAACCATGATCTGGATGACTGAGAATCTCCATAGACATAGAATAGGGACAATACACTGCAACTTTCATTGTCTTCCCTGCAATTACCTGAATTATTATAATTATTTCTCAAAAACAAAAATCCAACAGATTTCCCAAAGTGAAAACAGCTGATGTGTAATTTCAAACATGGTTATAAAACCCTTCTGCCCCCTGCCATTCAGATCAGTGCTAGCTGGAGAGAAGAGACAGATGTGACTGTTTCCATGCTATGTGACATTTCGCATAGTTGAATGTTATTGGAAGAGGTTGCTTCAGTTAAATACAGTGCTACAGATGAAGTTCTTGATGGGTATCTGAGCACCTAACCTGCACATAGATGATGGTATTAGAAGTTCTGTTTCTTCTTTTATCTCATATAGAAAACAATATCAATGCAAAGGTCTGCTTCCCACTTGATACACTTCCTATCCCTCACGAATCCTATCAACCAGGTGATTTCCTCATAGGTGGGATTACTTCTCAGATGTGGTACTTTTTTCATGAGCTTTCTTTCCACAAGCAACCTTCACAGGACCTGAGCTTCCAGTTTCCAATGTAAGAAACTCTCATACCTGACTGTACTGTAACTCCATTCTCTTTTCTATGAAAGAAGATATTGGTTGGTCAGCTCTGTAAATAGCAAGGTTTGGTGATCTGCAAATGCAATGGATGAATAAAGGAAACAGTTTACAAACTTAACTTCTAAGGATGAATTAAAGGAAGTGGGGAAATGAGTAAATAAATTAGCTAAACTCTCTCCATTTATACCTCTAAGACATTATAATTGGAGTAACTGTTGCCAAAATAATTCTTATTTGGTTTTATCCCAGTCACTGAATTCATCCAATAATTCCATTCTATTTCCCTAGAACTCAGGAGAAATGACCTAATAGTGAAAACAATTAACCAATGGAAGAGCGTGCCTTCAGAAGTTGTTAGTGCCCCATCACTGGAGGCTTTTAAAAAGAGACTAAACAGCCATTTGTCTGAAATGGTATAGAGCCTCCTGCCTGAGCAGGGGGTTGGACTAGAACACCTCCAAAGTCCCATCCAACTCCGTTATTCTGTGTTCTATGTTCTAGCAAAATAACAAGCATATACGTTCATCATTTGCAGAAAATGGTGTTAGGTAAGCATTAGAAAGGGACATGGTGGCTCAGTGGGTTAGGACGCTGAGCTTGTCGATCTGAAGGTCGGCAGTTTGGCGGGTCAAATCCTGAGTGCTTTGTAACAGAGTGAGCGCCTGTTACACGTCCCAGCTTCTGCCAACCTAGCAGTTCGAAAGCATGTAAAAGTGCAAGTAGAAAAATAAGGACCACTACGGTGGGAAGGTAACAGTGTTCCGTGCGCCTTTGGCGTCTAGTCATGCCGGCCACATGACCACGGAGATGTCCTCAGACAAGCGCTGGCTCTTCGGCTTTGAAACGGAGATGAGCACCGGCCCCTAGAGTTGGAAATGACTAGCATGCATGTGCAGGGGAAACTTTACCTTTACCTTTAAGTATTAGAAATATCAAGCCAAAGAAATTTAACACCTGAAGGGAAAAAAAGAAAACTTATTTGAAACTAAATGTCTATGGTGATGATCAATCATCCAGATTGTGGTGGTCCAAAAGTGCTTTTCTAAAACACAACTAGTTTTTTCTTGGATATTTTTTCCTTGCTTCTCATCCATTTGAAATTAGTTTCTGCCAGTAGTAAACCAGTAGTTTATACCATTCACCATACTTCTGCATATCTTTTTTATCTCCACAAACCATTCTTGCTTTTACCGCCTCCCTACATAGTTTCATCTGTTCTTTAAACTTCTCCCCTCTCTTGTTGACACATTGTATGAGGAGAACCATGTTGGTACATGGTATCCAAAACTCAGAGGGTGACTGGTAGCACCTTGTGCATCTAACAAATTCTCCTAAAAGGCCTGGAAACTAAAACATATGAAGAACGGCTACAGGACTTGTGTTTGGCTCATCTAAAGAAAAAAAGAAAAGGGTCAACACGATAGCAGTATTCCAGTATTTGAGGGGCTGCCACAAAGAAGAGGGGGTTAAATTATTCTCCAAAGAACCAGAGAGCAAGACAAGAAACTCACCAAAGAGAGAAGAAACCTGGAATTAAGGAGAAAGTTCCTAACAGTGAGGACAATTAACCAGTGGAACAGCAGTTGCCTCCAGAAATCATGGGTGCTCCATTACTGGAGGTTTTTGAGAAGAGACCGGACATCCACTTTTCTGAAATGGCATAGGTTCTCCTGCTTGAGCAGCGGGCTGGACTAGAAGACCTCCAAGGTCCCTTCCAGTTCTGTAAATCTCTTCTCTTCTCTTCTCTTCTCTTCTCTTCTCTTCTCTTCTCTTCTCTTCTCTTCTCTTCTCTTCTCTTCTCTTCTCTTCTCTTCTCTTCTCTTCTCTTCTGCTCTGTTCTATTCTATACTATTGTAAACATATCAGCTTTCAAGAGATGCAGCTGACTTCATTAGATGCAATGGACTGGCTGAACTGATGTAGGAATTGCATTGGATTGAGCTGTGAGAAGAGAGGAAGGGAAGTCAGGGTGGTTATGCAGATGCAAGTTCCATACAAGGCAAGTTACAGATACTTTATCATGAGTGGGGTGCACCACCAGGTCAGGATTCACTCCTGGCAACTGCCTGGATTAGTCCCTGCAATTTTCTTGGCAGCATTTTCTGAAGTGGTTTGTCCTTGCCTTCCTCTTCCTAGGACTGAGCAACAGCAACAGGTCATCCATCTGGCTTCATGCTCCAGGAAGGGCTAGAACTTTTAGACTGCCGGTTTCTAGCTTGATTCCTTAATCCCTACAACAAACAAGCTCATTTCATGTTAAAAGTCTCTCTTTTTGAGGATCTCATTCATTTCCTCAGTCTTGCCTTTCCTTTTGATTCATTAATGCTTCTTTTCATCTTTTCATCATTCAATCAAGATCATGTGAAGTGTTAATACCACTTTACAATGTCTTGGAGTGCTGCATCCAGTTTTGGTCACCACGATGTAAAAAAGATGTTGAGACTCTAGAAAGAGTGCAGAGAAGAGCAACAAAGAGGATCAGGGGACTGGAGGCTAAAACATATAAGGAACGGCTGCTGGAATTGGGTATGTTAAGTTTAATGAAGAGAAGGATGAGGGGGGACATGATAGCAGTGTTCCAATATCTCAGGGGCTGCCCCAAAGAAGAGGGAGCCAAGCTATTCTTTAAAGAACTTGAAGGCAGGACAAGAAGCAATGGATGGAAACTAATCAAGAAGCAACCTTCAATTAAGGAGAAATTTCCTGACAGTTAGAACAATTAACCAACTGCCTCCAGAAGTTGTGAATGTTCCAGTAGTGGACGTTTTCAAGAAGAGATTGGACAACCATTTGTATTAAATGATATAGGGTTTTCTGCTGGGGTTGGACTAGAAGATCTCCAAGGTCCCTTCCAACTCTTCTATTTTATTCTGTTCTGTTCTGTTCTGTTCCATTCTGTTCTGTTCATCTTCTTTTGATTCAATCCTCTTTCTATCTCTATGACCAGCCCACCTCAGTGTATACAAAGTGATGTGTGGATGTGGTAGAAACAAGTATCAGTTCCCTAGCTTTCAGCATGCTTGCCTTGATATTTATCTGTTGTACTTTGCTTTGAGAATCACAGGGAAAAGCATACAAAAACAATTTCTTTGCAGCAACTGTAAGAGCAGTTCATGCTTGCTTTAAAGCTTCACTAGTGGGATGCTTTGCTTTTCCAATCTTGTTTCCCAATTGAATATTTTTTGGAGCTTGCGTTTAAAAAAAATTCAGTAAAAACAAAGTGTGTCTGAAGCATTTCTTTGAAATAATACCAACACCCCTACTATTTATACTATATTATCTGCATTGATTTCACAGTTATATAACCTTTCATGAACTTTCTATTCTTTCTTGTCTTATACATCTTTTTGGCTATTCCGTCTCTCTTTCTTACTATTTTTGCAGCTTGTGTCCATAATTACATAAACAGCATCTCATTTTGTTTCTGTTGATTTTTTTTTAATTTAAAATTTCTTGTAGTAAGTAAAATGGATCCAGAGACTGATAAAAAAAAATAAACAGTTATATGGGTTGTACAATCTGAAAATAACTGTCTTTCAGCATAGTGACAAAGTTCTACCAACATGTTTTGAGCTTGGTGTTTGCAGTAAATGAGATTAACCAAAATCCCCAGATCTTGCCCAATGTCACACTTGGGTTTCAGATTTATGATAGTTACTACGATGAGAAGATGACTTATCAGACAACATTGGACCTACTCTTCAAATTCCATAGATTTTTCCCCAACTATGCATGCAGTTTCCAGAAAAATCTCATGGCCATCATTGGTGGACTTGGCTCTGATATCTCCTTCCATATGTCTGATATCTTAACCCTTTACAAAATTCCACAGGTAAGATCTTTAAATGCATTTTTGTTCCTTCTAGTCTATATCTTGACTTTTGGTGACTGCCTAGGTAAGTCCCTACATTTTTTCTTGCCAAGATTTCAGAAGTTGTTTGCCATTGCTTTCTTCCCAGAGTTGAGAAAGAGTGACTTGTCCAAGGTCAAACAACTAACTTCATATCAAATGAAGGACTAGAATTCACAGTCTCCTGGTTTGTAATCTGAGGACTTAACTGACTCTCATGTCACTATAAAGGGTATATTGATATGATTATGAATTAAGATAGAGTAGGAACCCATTTAATTCATTTTTGGAACAATATTGTAGTTTAGATAAAAGGAAGAAAGATTTGACCGGCAACAAATATTTAACTATTCAAAATGTGTTTTAAAGGATTTTGGCAATTAAAGAATAGAGATTTAAGACAGAATAATGGATTTGAACAGATTTCTTTATTGTTATTATTTTTGTAGAAATTGTTTCATCTTCCCATAGACCAGCATTGTTTACTTTGAATGAACAATGGACATTCAAACCATGATCCAAGTCCCCATGTTCTAAAAAGGCAAAGGCTGAGAGATGTTTCTTATAGTAAATATATGTGCATTTTCTTTTAGCTCACATATGGTTCTTTTGCTTCTGAACAAAACAACCCAACACGGTTCCCTTCCTTTTATCGCATGGTCTCAAATGAAACTCATCAGTATGCAGGAATTGTCCAATTATTGAAGCATTTTGGATGGACCTGGATTGGACTCATTGTTTTGAGAGATGAGAGTGGAGATAATTTCTTGAAGATCTTGGAACTTTTGTTTTTCCAAAATGGAATCTGTTCTGCTTTCATACAAAGAATCCCAAGCCAAGGTCGTTTGCCATCATTAACCCAAATCAATGAAGTATCCTCAAGTACTTATCAACATGTCATGGACAACAGAGTCAAAATATTTGTTGTGTATGGAGAAACACTTACAGTGATGTGGCTGAGTTCTTTAATGTTTCAGTCAGATTCCTTTGATCAGGAAAATGCATCAATTGGAAAGTTGTGGATTGTGACTGCACAAATTGATTTCACAATCATGGGCCTTGTAACAAACTGGGATCCAGAATTATTCCTAGGCACCATTTCTTTTGAAGTTCCTTCAAATGAACCACTTGGGTTTCAGACATACCTTCAGAACCTAACCTGTTGCTCAGAACAAGACGACAATTTCCTAAAAGACTTTTGGGAGCAAGCCTTTCATTGTACATTTTCAAATTCAAAAGGATTAGAGGAGCACAATAAAGCATGCACTGGGGTAGAGAAGTTGGAGATGCTTCCAGATTCTGTTTTTGAAATGCAAATGACTGGTTACAGCTACAGCATCTTTAATGCTGTCTATCTTTTGGCACATGCTTTACATGCCATGTCTTCATTCAGGTCCCTCCACCAAGCATTAGTGAAAAGAAAGAGACTTTCACTTCAAGATCTTCAACCTTGGCAGGTAATAAAGAGTGTGGTGGCTCCTGTGGTTAGTACACTGGGTTGACTATTAGCAAGCCCTCATTCAAGACCCGAGTGTTCCTTTGTGGTGGGGTGAGCTCCCATCATTCGCTCCAGCTTCTGCCCATCTAGCAGATAAAAAGGTACCACTTCAGTGGGCACATTAACAGGAAAGGAGCCCCAGACCAAGAATCCCCAGGGCAACAGTAATCTCACTAGCTAATCCTTTCAACCTGGAAGCTCCTTAGATAGGCTTTTGATACCAACAGGATGGGGGCAAGCAATTTCTCCAAAATGAAATGACTTTATTATTAGGAACATATTTTGGGTAAGTGAAATAGCCCTCAGTTGCAATGGAACCATATTTTTCATTCTTAGTGAATACATGCCAGTTCTGTGCTTACTTGCCCTTTATCTATTTTTCTCCTTTTTCTCCTTTCTTTTTCTGATAGCTTCACTGGTTTCTTCAAGGCATTTCCTTTAACAATTCAGCTGGAGAAAGTGTGACTTTTAATGACAGAATGGAGGTGGCCACTGGCTTTGATATAATGAAGATGGTCATATTCCCTAACAACTCCTTCACTGAAGTGAAAGTCGGTAGGATAGCTACCAAGGAAGGGCAGACCTTCAGCTTTTATCAAGATAGAAAGAGCTGGCACAGGCTTTTCAACCAGGTGCACTTTCTCAATTTTAATAGGCTGTTCCATTGTCTGAAAAAAGTATTTGATGGATAGCACCTATATAACACTTCATAGTGCTCTACATCATTCTCTAAGCAGTTTGAGAGTCAGCATATTGCCCCCAACAATCTGGGTCCTTGTTTTACCAACTTCGGAAGGATAGACGCTTGAGTCAATCTTGAGCCTGTTAGGATTGATATCCTGGCAGTGGGCAGAGTTAGTCAGCAATACTGCATTCTAACCACTCTACCACCACAGCTCTTGCTTTCCATGTCATAGTATGCAATCATTATAGGAGGAAAGTCATGTTAGTCTAAGATTAGACAGATGGAACAAGACTTAAGAACATCTCAACAAACAAAAGGGTCCATGGACAAAGTGTGTCCATGTACTTCTGGTGGGCCATTCATGGCCTGGGAGGCCTCCCCTAGGCCTCCAAAGCCCAGGACAGACTTCTGGAAGTGGCATCCATGCATTTCCAGTGGGCCATTCTGTGCCTGGGAGGCCTCCCCAGGACATTTGAAGCGCAGAACAGACTTCCGGAAGTGGTGTCGACTCGCTCCTGGTGGGCTGTTTTGGCCCTGGGAGACCTTCCAGAAGTGGCATCCACATACTTCCAGTGAGCTGTTTGGTCCTGGGGCTTGTGAAAAAGGGCTAGGCTCCAGCCGGTTCGCTGAAGACAACCAAAAATTAGCTACCAGTTCTACTAAACCAGTGTGAACCTGCTGAATCTCACCACTGGTTCTACATTAGAAAATGCATTATATTAAAAAACATGTGAAGTCATTATTCCTTTCTATTTGATGAGGCTGCATATGAAATATTGTGTATAATTTTGGGCAGCATCTTTATAGAGGAATATTGACACGTTAGAGATGGGAGCAATACAAATGATACAAAGATTTGAGGACATGGCATATGAGGTTAGGCTTAAGGAACTTGAGATTTTCTCTTTAAAGAAAAGAAGACTTAAGAGACAGATGATAGCTATGTATAGTACATAAAAGGAAGCAAAGATGTTCAAGAACTGTTTTTCATGACCACATAAAGAAGGACCAGAAACAATGAAAATAAATTGTATTATCTAGGTTCTGTTTAGATACAAAGAAAACCTCCTGATGGTAAAATTGGTTTGACAGCTGAATATTTAGGTATAATGGGTTTCTCCATCTCTGGAGGTCATTAAAAAGAAACTGGACAGACACTTTTCATGGATAGTTTAGTTGGGTTTTTTACATCTTGCAGGTTAGATGGATGTTCCTTTCCAACTATACAATTGTACAATTTTGTGATACTTTGATTCTATTCTCAACCCTGTTCTGTTTTTTGCAATAATTATTTGGCATATTTATTTATTATATGTCAGATAAACTGTGGTAAAAGGTAAAGGTAAAGGTTCCCCCGCACATGCGTGCTAGTCGTTTCTGACTCTAGGGGCCGGTGCTCATCTCCGTTTCAAGGCCGAAGAGCCAGCGCTTGTCCGAGGATGTCTCCGTGGTCATGTGGCCGGCGTGACTAGACACCAAAGGCGCACGGAACGCTGTTACCTTCCCACCGTAGTGGTCCCTATTTTTCTACTTGCATTTTTACGTGCTTCTGAACTGCTAGGTTGGCAGAAGCTGGGACGAGTAACAGGCGCTCACTCTGCTACGCGGCACTCGGGATTCAACCCACCAAACTGCTGACCTTCTGATCGACAAGCTCAGTGTCCTAACCCACTGAGCCACCGCGTCCCTAAACTGTGGTAGAGCCCCAAAAATCTTATTTATGAATCAAAATGGACCTCAGGCCACTCTATCTGTATCCCTGAAGCATCACTTGGGAAGCAAATCTTTGATCTTTCAAATTCTCCCCAACCAGTCTCAAGAAATTCTTCCTAATCTATGTGCATATCTATACATATTAAGTAATACAGACTTTCTTTTTAAATAGTCTACATGATGAAGAAAATCAGTTTTTCTATCTTAAATATTTTTCACATTTATGGATAGGTTCTGCCCTTTTCTCTGTGTAGTAATCCTTGCCAGCCTGGATACCAAAAGAAAAAGAAAGAAGGGGAAAAATTCTGCTGCTACGATTGTGCTCCATGCCCAGAAGGGGAAATTTCATGCCAAGTAGGTAAGTAATATAGCACAAAAAATATTCCAGCATGCATTAATGCAAGTGAACGTGTGCAAAATGTGTTAATGTGTCAGGTAGTCAGGAGAACTTGGATACACTTCTATGTGTCTGGGAAATCCAAAGAAGAAACTAATTTCTACCAACATGCAATGATTTTTCAGTGGGATCAATGAGAAATCAACAGAAGATTTTTAAAAAAAAAACAATATCTGTGTGTAAAAGGTACAGGTTAAGCTTTCCTGTCCAGTTGTGTCTGACTATAGATCAATGTGCTCACCTGTTTCTAAGCTGAGGGAGCCAGCATTGTTGGAAGATACTTCTGTTATCATGTGGCCAGCATGATTGTATGTCCAGCACACTGAATGTTGTTACCTTCTCACCAAAGTGGTACCGATTAATCTACTTGCATTTGCCTGCTATCTAACTTCAAGGAACGGGAGCTCACCCTGTCACATAGTATTGGGTCTCTAACCCATGGTGCAGGCTCTCCAGCCGACAAGCTCAGCATCTTTAACTGCTGAGCCATTACATATTATGTATTAATATTGCATATGTATTCATGTGTAGGTAACTTAATGATAAGCAATCGTATTACTAAAAAGATCTTACAAGATTCTTCCTAACTAATATCAGTTGTATAGATATATTTCCATCATGCTATTATAGTTTGGGTAATGAAATATCTGCAAGAAAACAACCAAGCTCAGAGAGCAGCAAAGACCCCCTCAAACCTTCTTTTCAAAGGAAGAATATAGTTTATAAACTCTAAAGGCACCAAATACCGGTAGGTTTTAATGCCTATACTTGCTAAGGGTTTGGTTAAATACCAACTGTATACAACAATAAGACATAGGATAACACAATAATGTTCAAAAGGGAGGTATTATATTGAATAAAACATGGAAATGCCCCTTGGGCCACATATGGTCAATTTTTTAAATTTCTTTTTTTATCAAAATCCAGATATGGTTGACTGTTTGCCGTGTCCAGAAGATCAATACCCAAGCAAGAAGCAAGATCAATGTATTTTCAAGACTTTAAACTTTCTGTCTCATAAAGAACCATTAGGGATGAGTTTAGCCTTGGTTGGTATTAGCCTATTTATAATTACAGCTTTTGTCCTTAGAACCTTTGTTAAGCACCAAGACACTCCTATTGTCAAAGCCAACAACCGGGAACTTACGTTTACACTCCTTCTTTCCCTTCTCCTATGCTTTCTTTCACCTTTACTGTTTTTTGGGCAGCCCAGCAGGACCACTTGCTTTCTTTGCCAAACGGCTTTTGGCATCATTTTTGCTGTGGCTATTTCCTGTGTATTGGCTAAAACCATCACTGTAGTTGTAGCTTTCATGGCCACCAAACCAGGGTCAAATATGAGGAAATGGTTAGGGAGAAAGCTGGCCAGTTCCATTGTTATTTCCTGCACTCTTGTTCAAGCAAGTATTTGTTCTTGGTGGATGATAACCTCTCCTCCTTTCCCAAATTTAGATATGCACTCTCTCACCAGTGAAATCATAGCAGAATGTAATGTAGGATCTGCTGTCATGTTCTATCTTGTCCTGGGCTACTTGGGATTTCTAGCCATCATTAGTTTTATGGTGGCTTTTTTTGCCAGGAAGTTGCCAGATGCTTTCAATGAAGCCAAGTTTATCACCTTCAGCATGCTGATGTTTTGTAGCGTTTGGTTGACTTTTGTCCCTACTTATTTGAGCACAAAAGGGAAGTACATGGTGGCTGTGGAGATCTTCTCCATCCTAGCATCCAGTGGTGGACTGCTGTCTTGTATCTTTTTCCCCAAATGCTATATTATTCTGTTGAGACCTCAGTTAAACAACAAGCAGCAGTTAAAAAAGTAATTAAGCAAAGTTTATGTGTTCTTTGTGTGGTATGCATGTAAGCATGTGTGTGTTACAGTTGGTGGTAATAAAATTCTGCTTAATTTTAACTGCAGTAGAACAAAATTTAGCTATGATCATGGAGATTAAATCATGCTGATCTGATAAGTGTATAATAAAAAGATCTGAATTTTCTGTTTTAAAAGGTAAAGAGTTATAAGTTGGATCCTTGGGCCCTTATAGAGGATACAATATAGCAGAATATCAGCTTAGGTTTAACAGCAGCTTTTCCACAGGAATGTAGTCTCAGCTCATAGGTGCATTGCATCAACCCTCCAAAACTGCTGTGGGGAAAGAACTGAAGTGTACTGAAGTTAGTTCTCTTTGGAAGTTTTAAAACAGTTATCTGGTGTAAGTATCTCACTGATTTATTTAAAAATGGGGGGGGGCTTGGCTGCTCAGAATAAAACATTCTTAGGTAGAGCAGACTGGCCTTGTTGGACTTCCAGATCTTTGGTAAGTAATTTAAATGGGCTGAGTGCATGTTTATACAACATCATTAGGAATGCCTCCCTAGAAAAGCCAAAATGTTAAAGATTTTGTGAGATGGTTCTGAACCATATTGATTTGTAATAGTCTTCAAGAAGAAAATAACTGAATCTGGTTTGAAAGAACAGTGGCTTCAAACAATGTACCATGAAACAGGCCTATGTGCCTGCTTCAACTTTAGATGCCCTTCCTCCCTTCTTAATACTACATTTGGAACACATTTGGAACACAAATGTTCCACCTGGAATGTAGATTTTAAGAATGTAAATTGGGCCTTTTCAAAAGGAGAACAGAAAGTATAAAGTCCTAGTTCAGGGGTCAGCAACCCGAAACAGCAAAAGAGCCACTCGGAACCGGTTCCGTCATACACACAAAAAAGTGGGAGCCGCAAAATGTGCGCGCGCATGTGGGCGCGCACGCGCATGTGGGCGCGCACACGCATGCACAGAACAAGCAAAAAATACACCACCCCTACGCCTGCACCGCATCCTGAGCTGCACGCACCTGTCGCTGCCCAGTGCCGCCAGCTTACGCGGGGGGGAGGGATGGACTCGCAGGTGACGGGCACTGGGTTGCGGTGGCACCTTCAGCCCGGGCACCGCCGGAGCCACCCGAGCGCCCTCCCCCTCTCCCGGGACCTCCAAACCTCTCCGTTTGATGAATGCAGCAGCTCTTCAAATGTGGAGGCGGAGATTTGGGGAGCTGCGCAGCTCGCCAAACCGCCGCCGCCCCGTTTGCAGAGCTGCTGCATTCCTCCACGTTTGAAAGAAACACGGATGAACGCAGCAGCTGTGCAAAGAGGACGGTAGCAGTTTCGAGAGTGCGCGCGCACCTCTCCAAGCTGCTGCCATCCTGTTCGGAGACCTGCCGCGTTCATCAAACATGGACGAACGCAGCAGCTGTGCAAACGGGACAGCAGCAGTTTGGAGAGTGAGTGCGCACCTCTCCAAGCTGCCGCCGTCCCGTTCGGAGACCTGCCGTGTTCGTCAAACATGGACGAACGCGGCAGCTGTGCAAATGGGACGGCAGCGATTTGGAGAGTGCGCGCGCACCTCTCCAAACCGCCCCCGCCCGTTGGGAGACCTGCCACGCTCGTCAAACATGGACGAACGTGGCAGCTGTGCAAATGGGCCGCGGCAGCTTTCCCAACGAGCGGCGCCACTGCCCGTTCAGGCGGAGGTGCGCGTGCACCTCTCCAAAGTTTTGGAGAGGTGCGCATGCACCTCTGCCCTTTGGAAAGGTGTGCGCGCACCTCTCGGAACGGGAGGTGCCACTCTCCATTTGGAGAGGTGCGCACGCACCACTGCCCGTTCGAAGAGGTGTGCGCCCACCGGGCGACTGGGAGCCGCAGGAGACGGCTCAAAGAGCCGCATGCGGCTCCGGAGCCGCGGGTTGCCGACCTGTGTCCTAGTTGGATACCAAAAAGTAGCTGTGCATGGAATGACATGATGTTTCTTTTTTCATAAAACAGAATTGGTCTTTTTTATTATATCATCATCAGTGTAATCATCTCCTTCATTACTATGTCAAGATAAAAGCCTTCATTTCTCAACACATTTGCCAACATGCATATGATTTCATAGAAATCAAAGTATCCTTAATTATGCCAAAAAAGCTTGGGCAACTTATAAGAATATTAAATCAAAGTTATTTAAACTTCTAGCAGACCAATTTTTCATCCTTCCTATTTCTGGGATCAAAAGGTCTTTTGAAATCCTCCACCAAATTAGCAGATTGAATAATTTGAGGTAGGGAGATTACTCCAAAGAAAAGAGACATTCTCCAGCACTTTCCGATGATAGTCACCTAAATCAGGATTCAACATGGCATCATCATCTTAAGAAAATGTCCAGTGGGAAAATTTCACTTCCTGGAATTCTTCACAGACCTACTGGCCCTTTTTATATCTAACAAAGTTTAAGATCGCTACCTTCCACCCAGGACAATTTCTCTGAAATTCACCTCTTCCTTGAAAATTTCATCTAACTGAATTACAATGGGTGAAAAAAAATGCAAATATTCTCCTTGTCCCATATATTTTTTCCTAGTTATAATATTTCATTCCAACACACGATGACCAAAATGGGGGGAGGGGGAATATAACCATGTTGGAGAAGTTGAAATGCCTGTTTTGATTGGCAGGTATGCTCAGACAGAGAGAAACAATTCTCAGAGAGAGAATTATAACAAAGATAACAAGTCCATTGGAGTTACTTTAAATGCCAATGCATTTAATTGTGTATGTATATGCATATATGTTGTATACATATACATGTGTATTGAGAGAGAGTGAGTGCATGTGCGCACACACAAACACAGAGATTTAAAGGATAACTATGCATACAGAATGAATAGAATAGAGCTGGAAGGGATCTTGGAGGTCTTCTAGTCCAGCCCCCTGCTCAAGCAGGAGAACCTATACCATTTCAGACAAGTGACTGTCCAGTCTCTTCTTAAAAACCTCCAGTGGTGGAGCACCCACAATTTCTGAAGGCAAGCTGTTCCACTGGTTAATTGTTCTTACTATTAGGAACTTTTTCCTTAATTCCAGGTTGCTTCTCTTTTTGGTCAGTTTCCAACCATTGTTTCTTGTCCTGCCCTCTGGTGCTTTGGAGAATAATTTGACCCCCTCTTCTTTGTGGCAGCCTCTCAAATACTGGAATGCTGCTATCATGTCTCCCCTATTTCTTCTTTTCTTTAGACTAGCCACACCCAAATCCTGCTGCCATTCTTCATATGTCTTAGTCTCTGGACTTTTGATCATCTCAGTTGCTCTTCTCTGAACTTTTTCCAAGGTCTCAACATCTTTTTTGAACTATGGTGATCAAAATTGATTGCAGTATTCCAGGTGTGGTCTCACTAGGGTTTTATAAAGCAGTACTAATACTTTGCATAATCTTGATTCTATGCCTCTATTTATACAACCCAGGATTGTATTAGCTTTTTTGGCTGCTGCTGCACATTGCAGTGTCATCTACAAATTTGATGAGTTCCCCTTCTGTTCCCTGATCTAAGTCATTGATAAAGATATTGAAGAGTACTGGGCCTATGACAGAGCCTTTTGGTACCCCACTGCTTACTTCTGTCCATGTGGATGTAGTATCTTTGAGGACTATTCATTGAGTACGGTTTTTCAGCCAGCTGAAAATCCATCTGGTGGTGATATATACTATGTATACTGATGTATACTGTGGGTATACATACACACACAGAGAGAGACATATTTTAAATGATAACTCTATATGTAAATATATTTGGGTGTCTTTTACAAATATTTTTCCAAATATGCACTTATTCACACTCACATGATTTTGATAGTATACATTCATTTACATCTACAGAAAGCCCACAGAATATTATTATTTTACTCCCATTGTTTTAAATATATAACTCTGAAAGTGTCAACATAGATCTAGTTGCTCGTTTTCAGCAGCAGGAAAAAGTATATAGTGACTCTAGAGATACAAATAAATTTTGTGCATATTTTTGTGTGTGCTGACTCCTCTAAAACATTCTCATATCCTCCAAGCAATTCAGTTTCCATGTCAGCAAATTCCAGAGATATCTGAAATTATCTTAGCTGTGAAAAAAGCTGAGCTAGTCTGTGAGAAACTCTCTTGGGGACTGCAACTCTCAAAGGCCTGGAAGTGCTCTTGTTCTCAATGCTGAGGCTGAGAATACATCTGAGGAAACATCTAAAGCCAAATTGCAAAGCCTTTATCCTGGAAAATAAACAATGGCATAATAAGATGTCTGTAGAATTAAGCATTAGTTATCCTCAGTGCTTTTTTTGTAAGAAAATAGGTGCCAGAACTCACATCTCATTAATCTTTTATTTAAAAATATATATATTCAGTTCTTAGCAGGACCGGTGGTTGAGAAGTTTTTTTTTTTTCATTTTTAAATTTGGGGTCACACTTTTACACTAAAAATTTAAAAAAACATTTTCAATTCACCAACAATTTGTTTAAATAAGAAATTATTTACCTTTCACACATAGTCAATACCCACACATGTCAGTTGTGTAACAAAACATGACAGTTGCTGCCTGCAGTAAGCACTCAGTACGTGACCAAATGACCAGTCACAAGCCAAGCAGCGCCATCACAACCATTGTGGAGAAAGTACGCAAGCAGCCCGCATGCATCGTTTTAATGATTTTGCCACTGACCTGCTATGCTTAACAATGAGATTCAAGTCCATGTGGACCAAACATCAAATTTTCAAAAGTTACTTTTAAAACTTGGGAAAATCTGTCGAAAAAAGGTGCCAGAACTCTGTTCTGGTGTGTTCTATGATAAAAAAAACAACACTGGTTATTCTACTGTGGCATGCCTCTGGCCAGCAGATATGAACATTAGATTAGTCTGCAAAGGATATAGAACTAAAGTTAGTTTCATGTGCAGGCTGAAGTCCTAAAATACATAAAAAGAACATTGAGTAAATAAGGACACAGATTAAACAACCTGTAGCAAAATTAACAGAATAACAGAATAACTGAGTGGGAAGGGACCTTGGGGGATCTTCTAGTCCAGGGGTGTCAAACTGGTAGCCCGCGGGCCAGATGAGTCATGCACAGGCCATGCCCACTGTTATGTACTGGGCTTTTGGAATATCACCACGTGGTATTCAGATAGGACATCTCTGGTCCTGCAATTGGTCAACTTTGGGCAGCAAACATGGTTTCAATCCGATTGGTTAATACCATAGGGCCTGGCTATATATTGAAGCAGGGTGACTTCAATCTCTCAGTACAGTTTCTACTTAAATAAAGTATGAGTTTACACTCTGCGTGTCCTCATTCCTGCTCATCAGATCCCACGACATAATACCCACCCTGGCTCCACAAAGGCAAAAAACATCATGATATGACATGATACATCAAGTGATGCGATGAAATTTGACACCCGTCTGCTAGTCCAAACCCCTGCTCAAGCAGGGAATGCTATACCATTTCAGATAAGTGGTTTCATGTCATTTTAGGTGAAAAGATTTAGGCATTCCTATTTAGGCTGTAGGTTTCAATGACTCCTTAAGTCAAAAATAAGGAAGAAATAAGATGCAGTTAAGGATAATATCTTTCATCCAATGTGACTGTATTTTTATTATGCGGGAATATACTTTGGCATATAAAGGTAAAGTAAAGGTAAAGGTTCCCCCGCACATGCATGCTAGTCGTTTCCGACTCTAGGGGCCGGTGCTCATCTCCGTTTCAAAGCCAAAGAGCCAGCGCTTGTCCGAGGACGTCTCCGTGGTCATGTGGCCGGCATGACTAGACGCCAAAGGTGCACAGAATGCTGTTACCTTCCCACCGGAGTGGTCCCTATTTTTCTACTTGCATTTTTACGTGCTTTCGAACTGCTAGGTTGGCAGAAGCTGGGATGAGTAACAGGCGCTCACTCTGCTACGCGGTACTCGGGATTCGACCCGCCAAACTGCCGATCTTCAGATCGACAAGCTCAGCATCCTAACCCACTGAGCCACCGCGTCCCTATACTTTGGCATATAAATGAACCTAATAAAAGTTTGAAACTTGGTCATAACAAATGGCTGACTCTTCCATTGTTGTTAATCCCCTTGATCAGGGATTAAACCAAGATAAATTTTAATGTAATGAAGTCAAATTTCCTTTCTTTTCTGCCACATATTAATTTGGCAGCATAACATCTAAAACTAAGTATAGCTCCACTCCTGAACCATTGCACAAGGAACTGAAGTCTTGATTTTTCCTATGGGCTTTGATGTTTTATGGAAGAGTGTTCTGAATCAAAATTGTAAATGCAGAAGAGGGTATAATTGTGTAACTACATTTTTTTTTTCCAAAATCTCCCTAAAAGAAAAAATTCAAAACGGGCTGTAATATATTCTGTGACAGCATGGTCTATCTTCTAATCAGAAAAGGAACTATTACTCTTCGGTGGGCTCTATTGTCGTTGCTGTTCTTGTTGTTTTAGATTTGATTTAGGCTTATCTTAGACTTAAAATGGTAAAAAAATAAATTCGAGTTTCTCAATGGTACATTCATGGCCAATGTAACTGAATATGTCAGTCTTCCTGGTGGTTGTCCTCTGTTTCTCTTTCCTTCCATCTTTCTAAACACTAGAGCTTTTTTCGAGAGATCTGGGTTTTCATATTAGGTGTCCAACTGGAATAACTTGTGCCTGGTCATTTGTGCTTCAAGTAAAAACTCTGGGTTGATTTGTTTCATGATCCATCTGTTTCTTTTCTGGGATGCCAATAAAATTTTCAGGGATCTTCCCCAAGAGAAAACTTCAAAAGAATCAATACTCTTTTTTAAAATCCCACATTAGCGTCTGTAAAGTCACGGGAAATACTATGGCAAATAAGATTCTTTGTAGGTATAGATGCATCACAGCATTTGAATATCTTTTCCAAAGCCTTCACCTATACTAGGGGTGTCAAACTCAATTTCATTGAGGGCCACATCAGCATTGCGGTTGTCCTCAGGGGGCTGGGTGGGCGTGGCCAGGGTGGGCGTGGCCTACTGGGTGGGCGTGGCTAGAGTGCATATGGCCTACTGGATGGGCGTGGCCAGCTCTACATCGTTCGCATCAAGGGTGCCTATGGGGGCCCGGGCAGGAGTGGGACAGATCTGAGGGTCTCAGGCAGAAGGAGGGTCTCCGGGCCAGGGCCAAGGCCATTCCCTCACTGTTTCCAGGATGGCTTCGCGGGCCACATGAAACCACTTCGCGGGCCGGATCTGGCCCCCGGGCCTTGTGTTTGACATGTCTGACCTATACTATTCTGCAGCATATTTGGAACATAGAGCTTAGAATAACCGAAAGAGACCTTGAAGGTCATCTAATTTAAAGCCCTGCACAAGCAAGAGAATTTATACCATTTCAGACAAATGGCTGTCCAGCCTCTTCTTAAAAGCCTCCAGTGATGGGGCACCTACAAATTCTGAAGGCAAGCCATTCCACTGGATGATTGTCTTCACTGTTAGGGAAATTTCTCCTTAGTTCTAGATTGCTTCTCTCTTTGATTAGTTTCCATCCATTTCTTCCTCTTCTTTTGCCTTCTGGTGCTTTGGAAAATAGTTTGCCCTCTCATCTTTGTGGTAGCCCCTCAAATATTGGAACATTGATATCATATCTCCACTAGTTCTTCTTTTCACTAGACTAGGTATACCCAATTCCTGCAACAGTTCTTCATATGTTTTAGCCTCCAGTCCCCTAAAAATCTTTGTTACTCTTTTCTGTACTCTTTCCAGAGTCTCACTTTCTCGACTGCTTGTTCCTTTAGTGTTAAAATATCCTTTCAGTATATTGTAAAAGGCAGCTGCTATCTATTTCAATTCATTTCCATTAACCAGTCAAGAAAAACTGACTTTTTTCCATACCACTATAGAATATCTAGAATTTCCATAAATGATACCCTTGGAACCCTAAAATAAAGATAGCAAGATGGAAAGATGATGAAAAGATAGATAAACAGATTTTAAAAAAATATACCCAGTGGAGGAGAACGGTATGAGTTGTGTGGGATGGGGTGGGAGGTGAATTCACCATTCTTATTATAAAAACCACACACAAGATAAAACATGAAACATGTTTTACTTTATTTTTTCAAATATCCCTATCCACTCTTCTTTCTTCTTTTTTCCTTTGGAGGGTCTGTGTGTGTCAATGATTTTCTATTTAACTTTCACTTTTCTCCAGTTTCCAAAGGATTTTCAAATCAAGATCTGCTAATCTGTACCTAATAGTGGATGTTTGACCATTTCATCAAACATTTTACAGGGGAATAGATTCCTAATCCATTCATTAAAATTAAATATTTGTCCTGATTTTTACAATTAGAGCAATTTTGTAGTTTGAAAACTTCTCAATTCTGTTTCTCCACTATTTTTGAAACAGGTTCAGCATCAGTCACATATTCGGTAATCCCAAAGTAATAAAGTTGTTAACCAGACATATACAGGAAAAAATTGCCAGGTTGCAAATGGTTCAATGACAATTATATACCTTATGAATGATTATAATCACTCTATTATTCTACTAGGCCAAAATATCCAATCTTCTGTACAAAAGGGAATAGGAATTTAGAGACAGTAAATATTTCAAGAGCCACATGGAGGAAGGGAGTGCTAAGGCTGTCTCTGTGAGATTCAAAGTTCTCTTCCTTCTTTTTTATCTGCCAGAAGATAGACTCCATACACAGAGAGTCATAAAACTGATCCTTCTAGTGTTCTTGATGCACAAAGCAGTTACTCTGAGCTGCCCTGCAAGTAGTGCTTTCCCTGTTCCACATGACTGGTATCAACCTGGTGACCTCGTCATCGGTGGGATGATGTCTCACTTGATTTACCATTTCTGTCAAACTCTATTCAAGGAACATCCTTTTCTTAATCTTTATGATTCACCAATGTAAAGATTTTCCCTTGAATTATCTGACCTTACGCATATCCCTAAGAATCGTTTATATGACTAATAGCTTTTTGTAGAGAAAATGTAGAGTTTTTCATGTAACATTAAGAATGTTTGTGTTTTGAATGTTTTCTAGTGGTGACAGAAGATGGAACTTTCTTTGTGTTTGTTTCATTAACAATGTTCTCATAAGAAAAGCCCATTTGATTGCATGAAGGTTATGACAAAGAAGAATGCTAAAAAATAAAAATCAGTACTGCCACACTTTACAAAACAAAAATAAAGGTGCTTTTCCAAAAGGCAATTGGATGTCTTTGGTTTTATCTTTGAAAACATTTCAGTAAAGTTCCTAGAAAACTAAGCCAACAGAGATATTGAACATTGAAGTTAAAACTTTAGAAATTAGTATGCCTTATGATGAATCAAAATAGAAAAATATTAAAGGAAATAATTGGTGTGCAAAGTATGCTTGGACTGATTATAAAATTATTTAATGCTTCAATCAGAAACAGGTTTTCTGATAGTCAGTTATAAATAATGACCATCCTAGAATTATTTGCAAAATTATAAATTATTATTATTTTGAAACGGTGTGCTCAATCTATTTGCAGTGTAATAACCAAATTCTACCAAAACATCCTTGCCTTGGCCTTTGCTGTGAAGGAGATCAATGAGGACTCCCAGATCTTACCTAACGTCACTCTTGGATTCCACATCTATGACAGTTATTACAATTCAAGGATGACCTATCGTACCACTCTGGACCTCCTTTTCAAATCCAAGGAATTTGTCCCTAACTACAAATGTGATAGCCAGAAAAATCTGATGGCTATCATTGGAGGATTAGGTTCTGATACATCATCTAATATAGCTGATGTTGTAGGTTTCTACAAGATTCCACAAGTAAGTATGGAGCGAATGAGCAGAAAAATTCTTCACCTTGCTGTTATAGCATAATTACTGATAATCAGATATTAGACTTTGATTTGTATTAAGACATTCTGTAGATCTTAAGGTATAATACTAAGCACTCTTTTCTGAAATTACAATGCCACTCACAGAAGTGAGTATCCAGGGATATGACATAACTAAAGAAAGATTTGAATGTAGTATTCACTGGTCCTGTTCAGACAATTGAACTAGTATAATGTATTCTAAATATTTCCTAGAAATCCCATACTATATTAATATTTCAAAAGAAATAGAGGAAAAATGTCTTCCTTGGATATTTTTTACAAGCAAACTAGATCCAGAAAGATCAGATTTGAGCTAACAATTCAACAGAATATCACTCTGCTTTCTTTTAGCTGACATATGGCTCATTAGCCCAAGCGGAATTTCAGACCAGTAAGCAATCTTCATTTTATTTCATGGTCCCCAAAGAGGACCATCAGTATGTTGGGATTATCCAACTGCTTCATCATTTCAGATGGACATGGATTGGAATTTTTGCTATGGATAACAACAATGGAGAACGTTTCTTACAAAAAATGCAGCCCATACTTTCACAAAATGGAATCTGTTCGTCATTTCTACAATGGCTGCCACAACTAATCCACATAGAACACCTTACAAAACTTTTTCACATAATCTCAAATATTTTCACTAATTTGAGGAATGACAACACCACTACATTTCTTGTCTATGGAGAATCAGCGGCAATTATATGGCTCAGAGCTATCATGTCTGTAGCAGATCCTGAACGCATTGTAACTGCATCATTTAGAAAGGTGTGGATCATGACTGCACAGATTGATTTTGTGCTCTCAGGCTTTCAGGTCACGTGGGATCTCCAGATGTTTCATGGGGCTCTTTCCTTCACTGTTCCTTCAAGAGCAGTTGTAGGTTTCAAGGAGTTTCTTCAGAACATAAAACCTCATTCAGGCTACAGAGATGGTTTTCTGCAGGATGTTTGGGAACAATTATTTGATTGTTCATTCTCAAAATCAGGGTTAAAAGAAATGTCCAGTACACAGTGCCCGGGGGAGATGAAGCTGGAGGATCTTCCTGCACTAGTGTTTGAAATGGAAATGACTGGACAAAGCTACAGTGTCTACAACGCTATTTATGCTGTGGCTCATGCTTTGCATGCTCTATTCATGTCAGGGTTCAATAAGAATAAAACAATAATGGGTAAAAAAACTGACCTTCTATATCTACAAGCTTGGCAGGTATTCTTTATGCATTTGACACTTCTTTTATTTCAATGAGCAGTTTGATATAGATTTACCATTTGAACCTATGACAGAAAGTCTTAATATTTTCTGCTTATATAACAGAACAGAACAGAACAGAACAGAACAGAACAGAATAGAATAGAATAGAATAGAATAGAACAGAACAGAATAGAATAGAATAGAATAGAATAGAGCAGAGCAGAGCAGAGCAGAACAGAACAGAACAGAATAGAATAGAATAATCTTTATTGTCACTTTAAATGTACACTAATCGGCATATATTAAAATGAAATTTCATTGCATATACCTATGAAAGGGTCACCACCTTCAATATACACTACATAAATATGATAAAAAAATTGCATATGCCACAAACCCACATATAGTCTATGACACAGAGAAACAACACAGTCTAGTTCAGATGCATATATGTACATGACAAGAAAAAGCTAGATGTGAACATCAATAAACTACAAACTATTGTTAAGTAACACAGTTGTTAAGTGAATTTGGCTTCCCCACTGACTTTGTTTGTCAGAAGGTAGTGAGGGTTCTAAATGTAAAAAAAAACAGTCATAAGTCACTTTTTTCAGTGTCATCATAACAGTTGTAAATAGAGGACTATCTATATTATATTTCCAACTCTCTCTCTCTCTTTCTCATTCTGTTTCACATAGCTCCATCCATTTCTACATGACATTTCTTTTAACAATTCAGCTGGAGAGGAAGTGATCCTAAATGAGAAAGGAGAAGTAATGGGGGGATTTGACATCATCAACCTGATCACATTTCCAAATCGGTCTTTTCAAAGAGTTAAAGTAGGAATAATAGATCCGAGCGCTCCAACAGGCAAAGAGTTATTCATTGATGATCGTTCGATTGTCTGGCACCCAGATTTTAATCAGGTATGGATTCATTTAATGAACGATATCTTGAGCTACCCGTATTTCCCTGAAAATAAGACTGTGTCTTATATTAATTTTTGCTCCAAAAGATGTATTAGGGCTTATTTTCTGGTTAGGGCTTATATTCAGGGAAATACAGTATTAAATGCATCTGGCTGACTGAAGATATTAACTGGGGGTTATTTTTGAGATGGGACTTATATTACGAGTGTCCTGAAAAATCATGCTAGGGCTTATTTTATGGCTGAGTCTTATTTTCAGGGAATCAGGGTATTATGATCCCAGATAGAGGTCTTGGTCTCCTTAACAATAGTGACCAAAGCCTCTTTAGAAATCTAATTTCAATGCATGTAAGGAAAAAATGGCATACTTTGAACAAATGTGGATCACGATCAAACATTTATCAAATTGACAAAATGATGTTACCATGTAAAAATCTGGATTTCATATTTGGTTCCCTTGCAAATCATTGGAGTTGAAACATTTCCATAAAAATGTCATCACATATATTTATGTACTCACCTTGCCTTTTTCAGACAGGCCCCTTTGCTCATCATTATAATTTTAACAAATTTTAATGTATAATATAAATCTAGCCAGGTAATATTCACTAGCTATTTGGGAAATAAAGAATTATTTTCCCCAATATAAAAAAAAAATAGAATAATAACTCACAAATGAAGGCAAATATATGTGGCTGAGGATAATGTTGATGAAACTACTCTGAGTCACTCACTGGTCAACCTTTGGTCCTGGTGACTGACTCAGATTGAATCCTGTAAGATTAATATACAGATTTTTTTTTATTTTCCCTTTGCAAAACCCTTTTATGTTTATCACCAGGTTCTTCCAATTTCTCTGTGTAATGACTACTGTTCCCCTGGATACTGGAAGAAGGAGGCTGAAGGAAAACAATTTTGTTGCTATGACTGTATTCCTTGTCCAGAAGGGAAGATTTCAAATCAAAAGGGTAGGTTAGATATTCCAGCAAGTTTTCATTAGATTGATTTCAGCAAATGAAGAGGTGCGATGGCTCAGTGGCTTAATGATGCTGAAGGTCTTTGCTACAGTGGTTCAAGTCCTAGCACTGTGTGGAAGGGTAAGCTTCCACCACTTGCCTCAGCTTCTGTCCACCAAGCATTTCAACTGTATGTCACATGTGAGTAGATAAATAGGTACCACATTGGTGGAAAGATAAGCTGGCGCTTCATGTGGATGGTTAGAATTCCGCTGGCAGTGGACCTCCTGTTTGTAATGCTCAGTTTCGAGGCCACTTTGATGGAGGGACAAGGCCCCGAGATGATGCTGCAGGAAAGCTGCTCACATTTTTTTTTTCTTATGCAGAGCTCATTTGCCCCATGTGGCAAACTTTGGAAAGTGCACAAGTGTGAACCAAACAAGTTAGCAGTTTTAGGCAGCCAGACTACTCGTCTGTATAGTCTCCTGGCTAATGTAACATCACCATACACTAAATAAATAAATAAATTTAAGCAAAGTGTAACACATGACCTTAGAGTGCACATAACTAATACTTCTACATCTTCTTCAAGACAAATATTCATTTTTATAGCTGTGATTCACAATCTGTTGTTCAGGTTTCAAATTTGTTAACACTCTGTCACTAGAGACTTACATATACCCTCATGGTTTTCTTTTTCATGGTTTGGACAAAATGTGAAAATTCCGAATGGAAATTGTAATAAATTTTAAAATGATACAAAGGGTTGCATTCCAAAGAATAATTGTCCTTCCATTTCTGCTTTCTTTTATGCCAATCCTAAATTTTCCATTTGAGGAAAAACTGAATTTTCATAGAAACATGATCGATCTGGTAACCAGAGGAATGAACTCAAAAGGAATAACAACTAGCACCCATTCAGAAAGTAATTTGAATAATATGGAATGACAAATGATGAGAAATTCTTTGATTTTCATTCCAGATATGGATGACTGTTTCGAATGCCCAGGGGACCATTATCCAAATAAAGAAAAGAAAGGATGTATCCTGAAACTGCTGGTGTTTCTAAGTTTTGAAGAAGACTTAGGAATTGGTTTAGCCTCAACTGCTCTTTGTTTCTTCTTCTTGACTTCTTGGGCACTTGGAACATTTATTAAACACAGGGATACTCCCATTGTCAAAGCCAACAACCGGTCCCTCACCTACACCCTTCTTGTCTCTCTTCTGCTCTGTTTTCTCTCCTCTTTGTTGTTCCTCAGCCAACCTGGCAAGGTGACCTGCCTTCTCCGACAACCAACTTTTGTCATCACTTTTTCAGTGGCCATTTCTAGTGTTCTGGCCAAAACCATCACTGTCATTGTTGCTTTCATGGCCACTAAACCAGGGTCTCAGATGAGGAAATGGGTGGGGAAAAGATTGGCCTTTTCTACTGTATTTTCCTGTTCTCTCTTCCAAGTATGTATTTGTATCCTTTGGTTGTCAACATCTCCCCCATTCCCTGAGTTGGACACGCAGTCAGAGCTCCAAGAAATAATTTTACAGTGCAATGAGGGATCAGCTTTCTTTTTCTACTGTGTCTTGGGCTACATGGGTATCTTAGCCATTGCCAGCTTCATTGTGGCTTTTCTTGCCCGTAAACTACCTGACAGCTTCAATGAAGCCAAGTTCATCACCTTCAGCATGTTGGCCTTCTGCAGTGTGTGGATCTCCTTCTTTCCAGCCTATCTGAGCACAAAAGGCAAAGCCATGGTAGCTGTGGAGGTCTTCTCCATCTTGTCCTCCAGTGCTGCATTACTGGGATGCATATTTTTGCCAAAGTGCTACATCATTGTTTTCCGGCCTGACTTAAACCACAAAGAGCAACTCATAAAGAGAATTTAATACATAATGTAATCTTCCTTGGTATCAGAAACTGCTGACAGAAAAGTGTAGCAAAATAGGCAACATATTGCTTTTATTTCTGTCAAAGAATGATTTATGGAGAATTATTATGATTATTAAGATTTGAGCAGTGCAGTGGACTAGAGGTGGAGCTCTCGCCACACAATTAGGAGACTATGAGTTCGATCCTAGGTAGCCACAGATATTTCTCTCTCTGAGCACAGTGAGTAATTGTCTGCTGTGAACTCCATGTAGACATCAGGAAGAGCATCAAGTCAGTGAACTACAGGTAGTCCCTGAGATACGAGGCTAATAGAGCCTGACTATTCGGTTTGTAATCATCAAATGAATCAGATTCAATATTACAACATTTTAAAATCAAACTCATTAATGGAATCAAATGGGTCATTAAACGAACAAAGATTGATTTACTATTTCCTCCTATGGATGCCTGAAATGAGTGACTTTTTGCGCAGATGCCGCAGGCCCCACAGATGAGAGGAGACTCACACCGTCATCAGGATTCACATTGACTTTGCTGCCCCTTTCCAAGGGCAACTGTTTCTCATAGTGGTTGACAGCCACTCCAAATGGCTGGAAGTAATCCCCATATCAATTATGACTACTGCTAGGACCATCCAGGTACTTAGAAAGCTTTTTGCAACACATGGGCTGCCGGACGTTCTGGTCTCGGACAACGGGCCCAGTTCACAGTGGCAGAATTTCAGGACTTTTTGAGGGCGAACCTCATAAGGCATGCAACTTTGGTGCCTTTTCACACACACACACCCACTTATGGGTGGGCTGAACGCATGGTGTGCACAACAAAAGTGACTGCAGATTACCACCATAGGCTTGCTGATTTCTTGTTTTGCCAGCACACTATGCCTTGCACAGCAACGGGAAAGAGCCCATCAGATCTACACTGGGGAAAAAGACTCATCACAAAACTGGACAGGTTGTATCCCAAAGGTTGCAAGTGGGTGATGGGGTGTGGGCCCAGAACTATGGGCATGGAACTTGTGGGTGCCGGCTAAAGTTGTCAAAACTTTGGGGCCCTTTTTTTATGAGGTGGCTCTGGGTGGGGTGGAGCAAGTCATTCGCTGCCATATTGATCAGCTGCAGAAGCAATTTGCAGAGTGGCCAAAAAGGGAGGAGCTAACGTCGGGTCCGCTCCCAGAGCCAGAAACCAGTTACGTAACAGAGCAGCTCACATGCTCTGAGGACTCTTACAGTCAGTACAATGGGGAGGTGGTTGTAGATGGACACAGTCCAGGAGTGTAACATGGGTCCCCTGATAGGGAAAGTCAACCCAAACAGAAAAGCCTCTGTGTTAACTCTGCTTCTGCATTGGAATTTGGTCTGGGCCAACCTGGAAGGGCCAACCAAAGGGACTCGAGTCAATGCAACTGTTGTGAACTCCTGAGTATTGGTCTACCTAGCCCGGCAGGCAAGCTGGTGGACCAGAACTTGCCTGGATCCCCCATGCATTCTGCAAGGTCACACAGACCACCATCATATCTGGAAGACTTTGTTCTTAAATAATGTTGAGAATGTGTGTACATTCTAGGGGGGAGGGGTATAATGTATTGGGGGTTTTCTGCTTACACTGTTCACATCTCCCTAAAAAGGAAAATTCAAAGTGGGCTGTAACATGTTCTGTGACTGCATGGTCTATCTTCTAATCAGAAAAGGAACTACTACTAATTTCAATGGGTGAATATAGGCCCTTTCACCAGAACTTTCTTCAGTGGTTAATACTTAACAGTTCAATTTTTTTATTGATTGATTGATTGATTGATTATGTGCCATCAAGTTGTTTTCCTCTCAGGAACTCCATAGATCATTGATCCCCAACCTTTTTGGCTCCATGGACCAGCAGCAACACCATCTATGGCAGTTGGAGGAAGGGGATGGCTTTGCACACATTAAACCTAGATACCACACATGCAGAAATGAAGCTTCGCGCACTTGTTTGCCACTTTTGCAGCTTGGCTGTGGTCTGATACTTGTCCACAGCCTGGGGGTTGGGGACCTCTGCCATAGATAGATTTTTTACCATGATTGTGTATCCTTAACCTATTTTTTCAAGTTTACCAATGGTGCATTTGTGTCCATTGTAACCAAGTACGTCAGTCTTCCTGGGGGTTGTCTTTTTCTCTTTCCTTCCATCTTTCCCAAAACTGGGGCCTTTCCAGAGATCTGGGTTTTCATATTAGGTGTCCAAATGGAATAATTTGTCCCTGTGCATTTGTGCTTCGAGTAAAAAGTCTGGGTTCATTTGTTTCATGATCCATCTGTTTCTTTTCTGGACTGCCAATAAAATTTTCATGGGTCTTCTCCAAGACAAAACCTCCTTGGTGGAGCAGTGGGCTAATGCCTCCTTAAGTAACACCAGCTGCCTGCTATTAGTGCAGGTTCTCATCCCACCAGGCTCAAGGTTGACTCAGCCTTCCATCCTTCCGAGGTAGGTAAAATGAGTTTGTAATAATGCCGCTTGGGTGTGTGTGTGTGAAAGCCCTAATAAGCAGGCATATACATAGAATGAAGGCTACTGCTAAGCCAGTAAGCCGCCCTGAGTCTTCGGAGAAGGGCGGGATATAAATGGAATTAAAATAAATAAAATAAAATGAGGACCCAGATTGTTGGGGGAAATTAAGCTGACTTTGTAATAATGCCGCTGGGGGGGGGGGCGAAAGCCCTAATAAGCAGGCATATACATAGAATGAAGGCTACTGCTAAGCCAGTAAGCCGCCCTGAGTCTTCGGAGAAGGGCGGGATATAAATGGAATTAAAATAAATAAAATAAAATGAGGACCCAGATTGTTGGGGGAAATTAAGCTGACTTTGTAATAATGCCGCTGGGGGGGGGGCGAAAGCCCTAATAAGCAGGCATATACATAGAATGAAGGCTATTGCTAAGCTTGTAAGCCGCCCTGAGTCTTCGGAGAAGGGCGGGATATAAATGGAATTAAAATAATTAAAAAAAGCATCAACACTCTTTTTTTAAATCCCACTTTAGCTTCTTCAAAGTCACAGGAAATCCCATGGCAAGTATGATTCTGATCTTGGTAGGTATAGATGCATCACAGCATTTGAATATCTTTTCCAAAGCCTTCACCTATACTATTCTGCAGCATATTTGGAACATAGAGCTTAGAATAACTGAAAGAGACCTTGAAGGTCATCTAATTCAAAGTCCTGCACAAGGAAGAGAATTTATACCATTTCAGACAAATGGCTGTCCAGCCTCTTCTTGAAAGCCTCCAGTGATGGGGCACCTACAAATTCTGAAGGCAAGCCATTCCACTGGATGATTGTCTTCAGTGTTAGGGAAATTTCTCCTTAGTTCTAGATTGCTTCTCTCTTTGATTAGTTTCCATCCATTGGTTCTTTTTTTTGCCTTCTGGTGGTTTGGAAAATAGTTTGCCCTCTCATCTTTGTGGTAGCCCCTCAAATATTGGAACATTGATATCATATCTCCACTAGTTCTTCTTTTCACTAGACTAGGTATACCCAATTCCTGCAACAGTTCTTCATATGTTTTAGCCTCCAGTCCCCTAAAAATCTTTGTTACTCTTTTCTGTACTCTTTCCAGAGTCTCACTTTCTCGGCTGCTTCTTCCTTTAGTGTTAAAATATCCTTTCAGTATATTGTAAAAGGCAGCTGCTATCTATTTCAATTCATTCCAATTAACCAGTCAAGAAAAACTGACTTTTTTCCATCCCATTGTAGAATATCTAGAATTTCCATAAATGCTACCCTTGGAACCCTAAAATAAAGAGAGCAAGATGGAAAGATGATGAGAAGATAGATAAACAGATTTTAAAAAACCAATGGAGCAGAACAGTATGGGTTCCAGGGGTGTGGGGGGTCAATTCACTATTCTTGTGATAAAAAATGCACACAAGATAAAACATGAAACATGTTTTACTTTATTTTTTCAAATATCCTTATCCCCTCGTTTCTTCTTTTTTCCTTTGGAGGGTCTGTGTGTGTCAATGTTTTTCTATTTAACTTTCACTTTTCTCCAGTTTCCAAAGGATTTTCAAATCAAGATCTGCTAATTTGTTTGACCATTGGATGTTTGACCATTTCATCAAACATTTTACAGGGGAATGGATTCCTAATCCATTGGTTAAAATTAAATCTTTGTCCTGATTTCTAGAATTAGAGAAATTTTGTAGTTTCAAACTTCCTAATTTATCCACTATTTTCAAAACAAGTTTAGCATCAGTCACTTATTCTGCCACCCCAAAGTAATAAAGTTGTTAATCAGACATATACAGGAAAAAATTGTCAGGTTGCAAATGGTTCAATGGCAATTATATACCTTATGAATGACTATAATCACTCTATTATTCTACTAGGCCAAAATATCCAATCTTCTGTACAAAAGGGAATAGGAATTTAGAGACAGTAAATATTTCAAGAGCCACATGGAAAAAAAGAGTGCTAATGCTGTCTCTGTGAGATTCAAAGTTCTCTTCCTTCTTTTTTATCTGCCAGAAGATAGACTCCATACACAGAGAGTCATAAAATTGATCCTTCTAGTGTTCTTGATGCACAAAGCAGTTACTCTGAGCTGCCCTGCAAGTAATGCGTTCCCTGTTCCACATGACTGGTATCAACCTGGTGACTTCGTCATCGGTGGGATGATGTCTCACTTGATTTACCATTTCTGTCAAACTCTATTCAAGGAACATCCTTTTCTTAATCTTTATGATTCACCAATGTAAAGATTTTCCCTTGAATTATCTGACCTTACGCATATCCCTAAGAATCGTTTATATGACTAATAGCTTTTTGTATAGAAAATGTAGAGTTTTTCGTGTAACATTAAGAATGTTTGTGTTTTGAATGTTTTCTAGTGGTGACAGAAGATGGAACTTTCTTTGTGTTTGTTTCATTAACAATGTTCTCATAAGAAAAGCCCATTTGATTGCATGAAGGTTATCACAAAGAAGAATGCTAAAAAATAAAAATCAGTACTGCCACACTTTACAAAACAAAAATAAAGGTGCTTTTCCAAAAGGCAATTGGATGTCTTTGGTTTTATCTTTGAAAACATTTCAGTAAAGTTCCTAGAAAACTAAGCCAACAGAGATATTGAACATTGAAGTTAAAACTTTAGAAGTTAGTATGCCTTATGATGAATCAAAATAGAAAAATATTAAAGGAAATAATTTGTGTGCAAAGTATGCTTGGACTGATTATAAAATTATTTAATGCTTCAATCAGAAACAGGTTTTCTGATAGTCAGTTATAAATAATGACCATCCTAGAATTATTTGTAAAATTATAAATTATTATTATTTTGAAATGGTGTGCTCAATCTATTTGCAGTGTAATAACCAAATTCTACCAACATATCCTTGCCTTGGCCTTTGCTGTGAAGGAGATCAATGAGGACTCCCAGATCTTATTTAATCTCACTCTTGGATTCCACATCTATGACAGTTACTACAATTCAAGGATGACCTATCGTACCACTCTGGACCTCCTTTTCAAATCCAAGCAATTTGTCCCTAACTACAAATGTGATAGCCAGAAAAATCTGATGGCTATCATTGGAGGATTAGGTTCTGATACATCATCTAATATAGCTGATGTTGTAGGTTTCTACAAGATTCCACAGGTAAGTATGGAGTGAATGAGCAGAAAGATTCTGTACCTTGTTGTTATAGCATAATTACTGATAATCAGATATTAGGCTTAGATTTGTATTAAGACATTCTGTAGACCTTAAGGTATAAAACTTAGCACACTTTTCTGAAATTACAATGCCAATCACAGAAGTGAGTATCCAGGAACATGCCATAACTAAAGAAAGATTTGAATGTAGTATTCATTGGTCCTGTTCAGACAATTGAACTAATATAATGTATTCTAAATATTTCCTAGAAATCCCATACTATATGAATGTTTCAAAAGAAATAGAGGAAAAATTCCTTCCTTGGATATTTTTTTACAGGAAAACTAGATCTAGAAAGATCAGATTTGAGCTATCACTCTGCTTTTTTTTAGCTGACATATGGCTCATTAGCCCAAGAGGATTTGCAAACCAGTAAGAGATCTTCACTTTATTTCATGATCCCAAAAGAGGACCATCAATACATTGGGATTATTCAACTGCTTCATCATTTCAGGTGGACATGGATTGGGATTTTTGCTATGGATAACAACAATGGAGAACGTTTCTTACAAAAAATGCAGCCCATACTTTCACAAAATGGAATCTGTTCATCATTTGTACAAAGGCTGCCACAACTAATCCATATAGAACACCTTACACAACTTTATCACATAATCTCAGGCATTTTCACTAATTTGAGGAATGATAACACCACTACATTTCTCGTCTTTGGAGAATCAGGGGCAATTATGTGGCTCAGAGCTATCATGTTTTTAGCAGATCCTGAAAGCATTGAAACTGCATCATTTAGAAAGGTGTGGATCATGACTGCACAGATTGATTTTGTGCTCTCAAGCTTTCAAGTCACATGGGATCTCCAGATGTTTCATGGGGCCCTTTCCTTCACTGTTCATTCAAGAGCAGTTGTAGGTTTCAAGGAGTTTCTTCAGAACATAAAACCTCATTCAAGTTACAGAAATGGTTTTCTGCAAGACGTTTGGGAACAATTATTTGATTGTTCATTCTCAAAATCAGGGTTACAAGAAATGTCCAGTACGCAGTGCCCAGGGGAGATGAAGCTGGAGGATCTTCCTGCGCCTGTGTTTGAAATGGAAATGACTGGACAAAGCTACAGTGTCTACAACGCTGTTTATGCTGTGGCTCATGCTTTGCAGGCTCTATTCATGTCAGGGTTCAATAAGAAAAAAACAATAATGGGTAAAAAAACTGACCTATATCTGCAGGCTTGGCAGGTATTCTCTCTGTATTTGACACTTCTTTTATTTCAATGAGAGGTTTGATCTAGAATTACCATTTGAACCTTTGGCAGAAAGTCTTAATATTTTCTGCTAATTAGAATAGAATAGAATAGAATAGAATAGAATAGAATAGAATAGAATAGAATAGAATAGAATAGAATAGAATAGAATGGAATGGAATGGAATGGAATGGAATGGAATGGAATGGTGAATCATATCTGGAAACCAAGGGTTTCCAAGCCGCAAGTGAAAAGCCGGGCCGGCGGACATTTGACAGTTGACAGCTGTCAAATGGCTGCCCAAAGCAACAACGCATGCGCACCGCCCTGCCGGCCGCCATTCCCGATGACAGCTGTCAAAAGGCTGCCGGGGGCCCAACGCGCACGCGCCGGATTTGACAGTTCTCGGAACTGTCAAATCCGCAGTTCACAATTGGGTCCTCCGAACTGAGCTAAGCGCTCAGCTGAGAGGAATTCCCTGACAGCCGCCGAGCTGTCAAAGTGCCGCTCGCCGATTGGCCGTTCCCCGAGCGGCGGGAAAAATACTTTTACCTGATTGGTTATGTTTTCTGACAGTTCCCTATATAAACCCGGATTGTTTTGACAGTCAGCTGCCGGGAGCTGAACCGAATAAACTTATGAGCCTTTGCCTACGGTCTCGCGTCTGTCTTTGTAAAGACAATTCACCTGGCGACGAAGGTGGGATCCCGGTACTGTAGAGCTGCCTGCTGAGCTGAGTCACACCGCAAAGGAGTTCCGATCCCTCCCGCTGACAAGTCACTGCTGAAGCCACTTTGAGGGCAAAGGAACCCTTTCAGCAGCTTGAACAGTACTGTGGACCCAGACCCATGGCAAATTTAGGTCACGTCAGAGAATTCGACGTCCGCCATCCCGAGGGATGGGAGTCGCACTGGGGACAAATTGAAGGCTACCTCGTTGTCAACAAAATAACGGAGGACCGCCACAAAGCTGCAGCCCTCCTGTGTCTCAGCGGGCCCGCCGTCTACGACATCGCCGTAGGGCTCTGTAGCCCAGACCCCATCGCGACCGTCCCATACGCCGTGCTGACTGACCGCCTCAGTAAGCACTTCATGCCCCGTCGGTCCGAGCTATATTGGCGCCTCCATTTCGCCTGCCGCCGCCAGCAACCGGGCGAAACCACCACAGCCTTCATCGCTGGGGTACGTCACGCTGCCCGCAGGTGCCAATTTCCCGACCTGGAAGACCGCATCAGAGACCAGGTTATCGCCGGTCTCTCTAACGAGCGGCTCCAGCGGAAGTTGGTAGCCAGGCCCACGATGGACCTCGCTCAACTCACGTTAGAGATCATGGCCTACGAAGACAGCCACCGTGAGGGCTCTCCGGTGTACAGGAACAGCTCGGCCGGTTCAGTCCACCACGCCGGGGAACCGGACGACGAGCAACCAGAGACCTACACCGGCGTCGACGACATCATGTCCCGCTTCAGCAAAATGGGCGCCGACCGCGGAAAGAACCGCAGGCCACTCAGGCCAGCCGGTCCCGGCCCAAGACCCACCGCCACAGGGTCGAAACCGAAGTGTGCCAGCTGCGGCGGGGCTCACGCCAGAGCCACATGCCGTTTCAGAAACGCCAAGTGCCACGGATGCGGGAAGACCGGGCACATTCGCTCCGCGTGCCGCAGTCTGAACCGGGAAACCCTCCACGAGCTTGAGGAAATTCCGGCAGGTAGGACCAAGGTCCCTTCCCCCGCCAAAGGAATTCCCCAGCCCTCAGTCTTGTCTATTCGAGCCAAACAAAAAATCTCGCCCGTCCATCAGTTACAACCCAAAATTAAGATTTGGGTTAAAATTCAAGGGGTGCCCTGCGAAATGGAGGTCGACTCCGGTTCCTCTGTTTCAATAATGTCTTGGGACACCCTCAAAAAAATTGGTTTTAAAAATAGACGCCGCATTCCCCTGCAGCCCTCAAAAATACTCCTCGCAGATTTCCAAGGGGCCGCTATCCAGTTAAAGGGGCAGGCACAAGTAAAAGTAGAATACAAAAAATTCCTCGGGCATTTAACGATCCAGATCACTGAGGCACCCAGGTCCACCCTCATCGGGTTAGACTGGTTCGAGGCTCTGGGCATCCACCTGGAGGGCACCAACCGCATTCAATCCCGAACATTAGAACAGGTCTGCCAGGCGTTCGCGGATGTTTTCGACGGAACGCTTGGCAAATATACAGGCACCCCTATAGACCTCAAATTAAAACCGCGCATTAAATCCCCATGCATACCCAGTGCCTGCAGTCAGGGACGTGCTGTCAGAAATAGGGTCCGGCTCAATATTCGCCAAACTCGACCTAGCTCATGCCTTCCTTCAGCTACCTGTCACCCAGGAAACAGCTGAAGCCCAAACCATTGTCACACACCGCGGCGCTTTCAAAGTAAACCGCCTCCAATTCGGCATCTCAGTGGCTCCTGGCATCTTCCAGGAAGTCATGGAAAAAACATTAAAAGGAATCCCAGGCGTCTGCCCCTATTTCGATGACATACTCATCGCAGGAGAATCAGAAAACAACTTAGCAGACAGGCTACAAGAAGTATTATTGAGATTTAGGAAAGCAGGGCTAAAACTCAAACGTGAAAAATGTTCCATAGGCGTCCCATCCGCAGATTTCTTAGGCTACAAAATTGACTCGCAGGGAATCCACCCCACAAACTCAAAAATCCTTGCTATCAAAGCCGCCCCTACCCCAAAAAATAAAACAGAGCTCCAAGCTTTCCTTGGACTTTTAAATTTTTATCATGCCTTCCTGCCAGGGAAGGCAACTATCGCAGAACCCCTCCACAGGCTGCTCGATAAAGGGGCAGCCTGGCAGTGGACAACAGCCCACGAAAACAGTTTTAAATCACTCAAGCAAATGCTTTCCAGTAACACCACCATTTCCCACTACAAGGAAGACAAACCTCTCTGCCTAGCCTGCGACGCATCCCCATATGGGATCGGAGCAGTCTTAAGCCATTTAGACAGCAACGGAACCCAAGCCCCGGTGGCATATTATTCCAGGACTCTGTCCAAAACGGAAAGAAACTATGCCCAAATAGATAAAGAAGCCCTGGCAATTGTGGCAGGAATAAAAAAATTTCACGATTACCTTTACAGCCGCCCCTTTGTGATTTACACAGATCACAAGCCACTATTAGGACTATTCACCTGGGACCGTCAAACCCCCCAAATCTTGTCGCCAAGGATGTTGCGCTGGACAACATTCCTCGCAGCATATTCCTACCAGCTAATATACAAGCCAGGACACCAAATGTGTCACGCTGACGGCCTCAGCAGATTGCCCCTCCCCCACACAGAACCAGACCCGGCCCCAGCAAGCAACATCCTAGCTATTCAAGAACTCCAAGAATGCCCACTAACAGCGAATGACATCGCTGCCGCAACTTCCCGAGACAAAACACTTAGCAGAGTGTTAGCTTGGGTACACACTGGCTGGCAAACCTCCTGCCCAGGCACAGAATTTCAGCCATACTTCTCTAGGCAAAATGAATTAACGTCACATTTGGGATGTTTGCTCTGGGGGTGCAGGGTAATCGTACCACTCAAACACAGACCAAAAGTCCTGCACACTTTACATGAGGGCCACCCGGGCATCGTAAAAACAAAAGCCCTGGCCCGCAGCTACGTCTGGTGGCCGGGAATAGACCAAGACATAGAAAAACACATCGCTGGTTGCTATTTGTGCCAAGAATCCCGCCCACTCCAACCCAGAGCCCCAATTCACAAATGGGAACTCACAAAAAACCCCTGGTCCCGCATCCACATTGATTATGCCGGACCTTTCCAAGGGCAGGTCTTCCTCATAGTTGTAGACAGTTATTCCAAGTGGCTGGAGGTTCTCCCGGTTCACAGCACAACGTCTGCCGCAACCATCCAAGCCCTCAGGGGAATCTTTGCTACACACGGTCTCCCCGACGTTATTATATCAGACAACGGCCCTCAATTTGCTTCTCATGACTTTCAGATCTTCACGAGGAGCAATTGTATTAGGCACTCGACATCGGCTCCCTTCCACCCATCGTCCAACGGCCTTGCAGAGGTTATGGTAAGGACCACCAAAGACGCCCTCAAAAGAATCATCACGGGGAACTGGCACCGTCGCTTGGCACAATTTCTCTTAGCCCACCACGCTACGCCTTGCACCTCCACCGGCAAAAGTCCGGCCGAACTTCGATGGGGTCGCCGCCTGGTGACAAGGCTTGACAGACTCCACCCCGACAGACCGGCAGCCGAATTGACACCAAACGCCCAGCCTAAAACATTCTCCAAAGGTCAAAATGTTTGGTCTCGAGATTATGGGGGAAGGGATAAGTGGGTTCAGGGGGTTATCCTGGACCAAACAGGACCGTTATCATATACAGTGGACACTGGGACTGGACTTACACAATGCAGACACACAGATCAGCTCCGCCCCCGGTCACCACCCAACCCCCCGCTGCAACCGACTCTGGGTGAGCCTGCGCCAGCCGACACCCCCGAACCCGATGAATTTTTCCCTCCCCAAGACCAACAACCGTCTGCCGAATTCAACCCAGAATTAACTCCTCCGGCTTCGCAACCCGAAGGAAGCACTCCCCGCCTCCGACGGTCCAGCCGAACCAGAAGACCCCCCGCATACCTCGCGGACTTCGAATGGAAGGGAAACCCGCCGACTGCCAAAACCCCTGTTAGCAATACTTGTTTAAAACGTTCGATTATTGTTAATAACTTACCTGTTCAGGGGGGGGGGAAGGGGGTGAATCATATCTGGAAACCAAGGGTTTCCAAGCCGCAAGTGAAAAGCCGGGCCGGCGGACATTTGACAGTTGACAGCTGTCAAATGGCTGCCCAAAGCAACAACGCATGCGCACCGCCCTGCCGGCCGCCATTCCCGATGACAGCTGTCAAAAGGCTGCCGGGGGCCCAACGCGCACGCGCCGGATTTGACAGTTCTCGGAACTGTCAAATCCGCAGTTCACAATTGGGTCCTCCGAACTGAGCTAAGCGCTCAGCTGAGAGGAATTCCCTGACAGCCGCCGAGCTGTCAAAGTGCCGCTCGCCGATTGGCCGTTCCCCGAGCGGCGGGAAAAATACTTTTACCTGATTGGTTATGTTTTCTGACAGTTCCCTATATAAACCCGGATTGTTTTGACAGTCAGCTGCCGGGAGCTGAACCGAATAAACCTATGAGACTTTGCCTACGGTCTCGCGTCTGTCTTTGTAAAGACAATTCAGATGGGATGGGATGGGATGGGATGGGATGGGATGGGATGGGATGGGATGGGATGGGATGGGATGGGATGGGATGGGATGGGATACTGTCAGGACCCACCCCAATCCACGTCTTAGGAAAACTAAAACTCTTGGAGTCAGTTCTAGTCCAAAAGGAATTTTTACTAGGACATGTTTGGTTGTGGAAATACAAGACGGGACCTGGTATTGTTTTACAGATTGAGACTTCTCTCAGGTCTAGTTTAGTAAAAATCCTTCCTTTCGATAGGTGGGATAGCATATCCTACATTAGGGGTAGGAGTTTCAGATTACATTCACTAATTGTGTTCAGAATCTGTATTCCACACACAAACAGAAAGAACCACATTTCTTTTCCCTAAAGAGGACTGGGGCTGCCACTTTGGGTTTGGCAGGCTTGATGAACCCTCTTTCTAAGTTTTTCTTTATGAATCTTTCCATTTCTGCCATTTCCCTTGGGCTCATGGCATACATCCTGGGTTTTGGGCGCTTTGCCCCTGGTTTGAATTCTATGGTGCAGTCTGTGGGGCGGTGGGGGGTAAGCTCATCTGCTCGCTCCTCACTGAAAACCTCAGCAAGATCACTACATTCCTTCGGTATCTCTGGTAACCCCTTCTCTTTCCCCACTGCTTCTGTCTCCTCCCTTCGGGTTGGGGGGTGCTTTGGGGGGTTACATTTTCCTGTTCACCTTTTGGGAAGTTGAGTTCTGCTGTCCTCCAGTTTATCCCTGGGTTCCATTTCTTTAGCCTGTCGGGCCTCGGGAGCCCGACACTCGAGGGGGGGTCCCTCTACCTCCCCAGCACTCCCAGCACTCCCCGCCTGCTGCCCGCTGGACCTGCCTGCCTCCCCGGCGGGCTGCGAGGTTCCCGAGACCGTGCCAGACGGGACCGGCTCTGTAGCGGCCCGGGAGACTCCGGGGGCCGCGCCGCCGCTCCAATCGTCCTCCTCCATCGCCGCGCAACAGCTGACTTTGCCTGGCGGCGCGTCGGCGGCCCGGAAGGCTCGGGAGGCCGCGCCGCCGCCCCGGACGTCTTCTTCCCCCGCCGCACAACAGTTGGCTTTGCCGGGCGGCGCGTCGGCAGCTCGGAAGGCTTGGGGGGCCGCGCCGTCGCTTCGGTCGTCCTCCTCCCCCGCCGCACAACAGCTGACTTTGCCTGGCGGCGCGTCGGCGGCCCGGAAGGCTCGGGAGGCCGCGCCGCCGCCCCGGACGTCTTCTTCTGCACAGCTGACCGGCGGAGGCTCGGGCCCACTCACGGCGGCCTGGGAGGGTTCAGGGCTTACGGCTGATAGCAGGACCGCCGTTTCGGGAGCTGTGAATGACCACGGGCGGTTTCGGAGTTGGGCACGGCAGGGAGGTGGTGAGGGGGTGGAGCACGGTGGCGGCCACGCACGGGAGGAGGCTTACCTGGTTGGGTGATGGGCAAAGGGGTTTGTGGGGGAGGGGTGGGGAAGTTATAGAGAATGGGAGGGCGTGGGCGTGTTTGGGTGGAGTATGGGTGGGGGTTTTGGGTGTGTATATAATAGCGTTGGCTGCAGATAGCGGCCAACGCTGGCTTTGTTTCTTGTTGCGGCTGTTGCCTTGAAGAATAAAGTGCTTGCAGATCGCAGCGGAAGTCTCTCGTTCCTGTGTTCGGCACTCTGCCCTGCTTGCTGCAGGACGAGTTTTGACAGAAAGCCAGCGTTTCCCATAGCATTGGGGCCTTTCTGCCTTTCTGCTGTGTTCCGCTTTGAGTGCCATGGCAGAGGGCTTGCAAGGAGCCGCCTTGGAGACTGGTTTGGAGACTGGTTTGGAGGAGGCCGGCGTGGCCGGGGCGGAGGCACTACCACCCAAGGAGGGGGAAGTGGAGGACGCCCAGCCGGCTGTGCGGCCTAAGGTGCGGGGAGCACCACCAGCAGACCCCGCGGTGGAGTCCCAGGGTGCTAGCAGCCAGACCCTGGGAGGAGAGTGGTGGCTGAGCTCGGTCCTGGGCTGCACAGGACACGAGCATGGGCGAACGGGCCGGCCCAGTGGGGCTCCACTGGGTTGGAGGGAGCGCCGGCTGACCGATGATGACGGCGAGGAATGGAGCTACTCAACCGCCCCGGGTAGCCAGACTATGGACGTGCTACGGGATAGGTTCGGAGAGGTCGGGGCACGTGACAGCAGTACCTGGGCGGCCATGGGCCCTGAAGGAGATACAGGCCAGTGGTCTCTTGGGGGGGCACCCAGTCAGCCAGCAACGTCTCGTTTCTGACTGGCTAGCCCGAAATTCAAGGTGCCCGGGGAGGGTGGTGTTCGGCCCTCACCCACACAGGCACAAGGGGGGCGAGAAGTGTGGCCGACACCTGTCCGGGCCTCTGGTCGTCCGGCACCCAGACCGGCGGGGTTGTCCCAGGCCCAAGCCCCTTCGTCTGTTGGGCATTGGGGCCCGGGAGTGGTATGGGGGCCCCCACCGCTCACCGCAACCTACGATGGCCACCCCGACCGCCTGGCTATGTTCCTGGGTCAGGTGATTAACCATCTGGACGGGTATGCCCAGGCCTACACATCACAGTGGGCGATGGTGGTGGCGGTCACCGCATGCCTTCAGGGAGAAGCCGCGACCTGGGCAGCAGATCTTTACAGTGACCACGCCCGTGAACTCGGCGACGTTGGGCTGTTCCTGGATGCCCTACGCATCCGGTTCGAAGATGTTTCCCGTATGCACCGTGCGGAAGCTGAGGTCCTAACCATCAGGCAGCAAGGACGGCCAGCGGAGGAGTACGTGCACGAGTTCCGCAGGGTTGCGGGCAGGCTGCGCTCGTGGCCCGAGCGTTTGCTGGTACATCACTTTCGGGCTGGCCTTGATGGAGCTCTCCGGCAGGCATGTGTGGTGCGGGGGGTCCCGGCACGGCTTCAGGACTGGTTCAGGGTGGCGGTGGAGCTAGATATTGGTTTGCAGGAAACCCGGGGCAGGCCTGAAGCGGGCCTTGGAGCATGGAGGGCCGCGGGAGAGCCGAAAACCGAGGGCCGGAAGCCCGGGCCAGTGGTGTCACAACCCGCCCCCCTACCGGCGCCCCGTCCAACGTTTCGCTGCTTCCGGTGTGACCAACCAGGCCACCGGGCAGTGGACTGCCCGTTACCACCGCCCCGGCCGGGGCCCATCCCTCCGGTGGCGCGGGTCCCAACTCCCAGGAGAACCGCAGAGCGTTCCAGAACGGTGTACCAGGTGACCGACAAGACACCCCGAACGTCAACCCCGCTGCGCCCAGAGGGGCCGGCGGATGGGCGGACCGATACATCCGACGGGTCTGAAGACCATGAGTACGAGGAGGACCCGATGGTAAGTGCTCCAGTGTGCCCCTTTGCGTTGCCTGTGACGTTGATAAGTCCACAAACAGGCGAAAGGAGGGAATGTAAAGCATTGATCGATACAGGTAGCACGCGCTGCCTTATCAGCCTGGAAACGGCAAGGGAGACCGGCATCCCCCTTCAGCGGCTCCCCAAACCCCTCCGGTTCCAGCAGGTTGACGGGTCCCTTCTGGGCGGGGCTCCCATCACGCATGTGACGGCACCGGTGAGGGTGGAGTTAGGTACACACTGGGAGACCCTACGATTTGTCGTGGTGCCGTCCATGACGGAGGCGGTCATCCTGGGACTCACATGGTTGGACAGATGGGGTCCCACGGTCTGGTGGGAGGGGGGGTGCCGACATCTTCGTTTAGGGAGGGGCCCCCAGCCCCCTGCAAAGCATACCTTCATGGGTCCGGAGGGGGCCGGTGGGCCTGAGAGGGCCGCGGGGGTGGGAGCTGGGCATGAGATACAGGTGCCACGGGAGTACGGCGATCTAGCAGACATCTTCGACGAGAAAGAGTGTGATGCTCTGCCGCCCCACCGCCCCACGGACTGTGCCATAGAACTGGAGCCAGGGGCGAAACTGCCGAAACCCCGAATGTACGCAATGGCACCCCGGGAGATGCAGGAGCTTCGACAGTACATAGATAAGAACCTGCGGAGGGGGTTCATCCAGCCTGCCCGGTCCAAGATGGCGGCCCCTGTCCTATTCAGGGAGAAGAAGGACGGGACCCTGAGACTGTGCGTGGATTACCGGGGGGTTAACGCGGTATGTGTGGAGCACTTGTACCCCCTCCCCCTGGTGAAGGACCTCCTGGCCCATTTGGCTACGGGCCGGGTGTTTACCAAATTAGACCTCAGGGAGGCGTACTACCGTGTCCGGATCAAGGCTGGCGACGAATGGAAGACGGCTTTCAATTGCCCGTTGGGGAGCTTTCAGTTCAGGGTAATGCCGTTTGGTCTGCAGGGAGCCCCCGCGGTCTTCATGCAATTGATTAACCAAGTCCTGCATGAACATTTGTACCGGGGGGTCCTGGTCTACCTTGATGATATCCTCATATACACGTCAACGCTGGAAGAGCACGTCGCCCTGGTTCGGTGTGTGCTAACCAAACTGAGGGACGCCCAATTATATGTGAAACTCTCTAAATGTGAGTTTCACAAGTCCCGGCTGGACTATTTGGGATATCGGGTGTCTTCAAACGGGGTGGAGATGGACCCAGGGAAGGTGGAAGCCATCCAACAATGGCAGGCCCCACGAACCCGGAAACAGTTGCAGAGTTTCCTGGGTTTCGCTAATTTTTACCGCCAGTTTGTCCCAAACTTTGCTTCCATCGCCTTGCCACTCACAGATCTACTGCGGACAAAGCACTCAGCAACACCGCCGCGGCCAGGGCAAAAACTGGCATGGACTACTGCGTGCCAGCAGGCTTTTGAGATGCTCAAGGCACAATTTGCCAGGGAGCCCGTTCTACAACACCCGAACCCTGACCTGCCCTACGTAGTGCAGGCCGATGCGAGTGACGTGGCTGTTGGAGCAGTCCTTCTGCAGCGGCACGCAACGGGGGAGCTACGGCCCTGCGCTTTTGCTTCCAAGAAACTGACCACCGCGGAGAGGGCTTGGGCTATATGGGAGAAAGAGGCTTTCGCGGTCTGCTGGGCCTTGGGGACGTGGAGACATCTGCTTGAAGGGGCTAGCCAGGAGTTCGAGGTATGGACGGATCATAAAAATCTGGAAGCCTTACAAACGCCTCGCCGACTGTCCCCCAAGCACGTGCGGTGGGCCCAGTACTTCCGGCGCTTCCGGTTCCGGCTCAAGTATGTGCCGGGAGGTAGGAACTTCCTGGCAAACGCCTTGTCCCGGCTGCCTCAATATGATTGCCAGAAAGAGGAGGTGGTGCAAGCACTGGTACTGCCACCCCGCCCGGTGGACGGGGCGGAGCACAAAGGCCAACGCTTTAACAGACAACTTCCTGCAGGCCTGCGAGGGGGCACTGGCAACTGATGAGTGGATGCAGGTGCACCCCGATATTCTCACAGTGCGGGATGGCGTAGCCTGGCACGGGACCAGACTGTATGTGCCTGCGGCGGTACGGGATCGAGTGCTCTATCAGTGCCATGACGCTAGGCAGGCAGGCCATTACGGATTTGTAAAAACCCTACATTTGGCTCGCCGCCAGTTCTGGTGGCCAACCATGAGGCGAGACATCGAGAGCTATGTGCGGAGATGCCGCGTTTGCGCAACCACCAAGCCCTCCACCAACAAACCGGCAGGCCTTCTGCAACAGGTGGCGGACCCCATACGGCCCTGGCAGGACATTGCCATGGACTTTGTGGTCGAACTACCGGAAAGCAAGGGGTACAACGTTTTGTGGACGGTGGTAGACTTATTTTCGAAACAGGCCCATTTTATCCCCTGCAAGGGGTTGCCTTCGGCCCGCCGGTTGGCCTGGCTGTTTGTCCAACACATTTACCATCTCCACGGGGTGCCACGACGTATTATCTCGGACCGAGGGGTGCAGTTCACGGCCCGGTTCTGGAAGGACTTTGTACGTTACATCGGAGCGACACAGGGCCTGAGCTCGGCGTACCACCCAAGCACAAATGGGGCTGCGGAACGTGCAAATGCGGCAGTGGAGCGGTACCTGCGTTGCTACGTTTCATATCAGCAGTCTGAGTGGGTGGATCTGCTGACCCTTGCGGAAGTAGCCTACAACAACGCGGTGCATAGCAGCACTGGGTTCTCCCCCTTTAAAGTAGTCTCAGGTTACGAATTCGTCCCCATCGCAGGTTGTGAACAGGGTGCCCCAGCATCCTGCACACCTGGGGAGTGGATGCACCAGTTGGAGGAAGTGTGGGGGATGGCAAAGAAGGCGTTAGAGCAGGCTACAGAGACATACAAAGAGCAGGCAGACAGAAAGAGACGACCATTTGCACTCTCTAAAGTAGGTGATCTTGTATACCTCTCCACGAAGTACCTACGGCTGCAGGTGCCCTGTAAGAAGTTAGGGCCCAAGTATCTCGGGCCGTTCCGGGTTATACAGGTGGTAAACCCTGTCACCGTCAGACTGCGGCTACCTCCCCTCCTAGGGAAGATACACCCCGTCTTCCACAGTAGCCTGCTGAAGCCTGCTACAACTGCCTCTGTGGCAGTGGGGGAGGGCGGCCCAGGGCCTGTACACGGCGACCACTATGAGGTACAGGAGATCCTGGACTCCCGAAAACGGAGGGGACGAGTGCAATACTTGGTGCTCTGGAAGGGATACCCCATGGAGGAGGCCACCTGGGTGCGGGATGGGGATGTGTGCGCACCACGCCTTCTCCGCGCATTCCACCGAAAACATCCAGGGAAGCCGAGAGGGACCCAGGGGGAGACTGCAGGTCACATAACGGAGCACTCACCTCTCTCTTCTTGCATTCCAGGTGGGCCCCTGGTAGAGGGGGCAGCATGTCGGGCCTCGGGAGCCCGACACTCGAGGGGGGGTCCCTCTACCTCCCCAGCACTCCCAGCACTCCCCGCCTGCTGCCCGCTGGACCTGCCTGCCTCCCCGGCGGGCTGCGAGGTTCCCGAGACCGTGCCGGACGGGACCGGCTCTGTAGCGGCCCGGGAGACTCCGGGGGCCACGCTGCCGCTCCAATCGTCCTCCTCCATCGCCGCGCAACAGCTGACTTTGCCTGGCGGCGCGTCGGCGGCCCGGAAGGCTCGGGAGGCCGCGCCGCCGCCCCGGACGTCTTCTTCCCCCACCGCACAACAGTTGGCTTTGCCGGGCGGCGCGTCGGCGGCTCGGAAGGCTCGGGGGGCCGCGCCGTCGCTTCGGTCGTCCTCCTCCCCCGCCGCACAACAGCTGACTTTGCCTGGCGGCGCGTCGGCGGCCCGGAAGGCTCGGGAGGCCGCGCCACCGCCCCGGACGTCTTCTTCTGCACAGCTGACCGGCGGAGGCTCGGGCCCACTCACGGCGGCCTGGGAGGGTTCAGGGCTTACGGCTGATAGCAGGACCGCCGTTTCGGGAGCTGTGAATGACCACGGGCGGTTTCGGAGTTGGGCAGGGAGGTGGTGAGGGGGTGGAGCACGGTGGCGGCCACGCACGGGAGGAGGCTTACCTGGTTGGGCGATGGGCAAAGGGGTTTGTGGGGGAGGGGTGGGGAAGTTATAGAGAATGGGAGGGCGTGGGCGTGTTTGGGTGGAGTATGGGTGGGGGTTTTGGGTGTGTATATAATAGCGTTGGCTGCAGATAGCGGCCAACGCTGGCTTTGTTTCTTGTTGCGGCTGTTGCCTTGAAGAATAAAGTGCTTGCAGATCGCAGCGGAAGTCTTTCGTTCCTGTGTTCAGCACTCTGCCCTGCTTGCTGCAGGACGAGTTTTGACATAGCCATTCCAGTCCTAAAATCATTGGGCATTCCATGCCTGGGGCCACCATAAATGTTATGTCTTCCTCATGAGACCCCAGGGACAGGTGAATTGGTAAAGTGGTTAGGGTAGCTGGTCCCTCCCTTGCTATTGATCCATCTAATTGACTAAATGAGATTGGTTGTTTTAGCCTCCTCACTGCGATGCTCAGTCTCTCCACCAGCGTTGGGCTGATGAGGCAGTGGATGCAGCCAGAGTCTATCAGAGCTTTTATTTCGATGGCTTCAGGTATAGAGGAAGCTAATATAGCCACTGTCTTAAGTATGGGTGGAAGGGGTCCACTTACCAATGGTTCTCCCTCTGAGCTGTCTTCTGATGTGTCCACCACCCCTGTGGTGTAGGCCGGAGTCCAATCCCAGTTCTTGGCTGGAGTTGTGGACTCTACAGCCTCTGTCCCCTTCATGGAGGATTCTTTTGGGTTGCCTTGGAGCTTCCCCAGCTTTTTGGAAGATGATGCCTCTGTTTTGTGTGGAGGGGCTTTCAAACGACATTCTGCAGCACAGTGGACCTCTCTCCCGCAATTGAAACACCCCGTTGATTTTTTAGCTGTGGCCGGTGGTTTTTCCCCCTCACGTGTTTGCTTGAGTGGCAGGCGGCCCCATGGTTTTCCTTTGCAGTGTCTCTTTAATAGGTCTATTTCCACTTCCTCTGCCAGGACATACCAGTCGTCAAGATGTTGTGGGTCTCCTCGAGGCAGGCAAACGTCATACATGAAGTAGTTTAATTCGTCTTTGAAATGGCTAAGGAGGATGTCTTCTGGCCAGTTCAGCTTGCTGGCGATGGCTTGGAATTCTTGAGTATATTCAGCCACCGCCAGCCTGCCATGCCTCACTGTTTTGATTCTCTCCTGTGCCTTACGGTCAGCCAAAGGATCCTCAAACCGCCGTCTCAGGTATGACATGAATCAGTTGAAATCGTTGAGTTCTGGGGCATTGGAGTCATGCAGGTTCTCCACCCAGTCTGCAGCCGATCCGTCTAAGGCAGATTGCATAATTCGAATTTGGGTTTTGTCACTGGGGATATCCCGTCCGTATTCTTGCATATAGCTGAGAACTTGGGTTAAGAAAAATCCCAGTCCTGATGGCTCCCCCTTGAACTTTGCTTCCAGTGGTGGGAATCTTTGACTGGAGTGTTGTCTGCGCCGTGGAGGGTATCGCTCCTAATCTTGATCCCCATCTGTGGTTCTGGGGGGGTACCACTGAGCCAGTGACTCCTGTTCCATTGGATGGCCCCAGGTTTTCAGGTGCTGGATCTTCTCTGTTACCCCTCCAGTTGCAGCCCCAGGCGTTGCGTTGGTTGCGGTTTTCAGCTCTCTCCTCCCTTAGTGAGCTCAGGGTTGCTTTCATGAGGTCAATAGCTTTTTCCAGGATCCGCTCCTCATTGCTGGCATGCAGGGAGCTCTCCATCTCTTGTCTCCATTCCGGTTGGTGGTCGCTCCGTCTCAGGGTCACTTCTCCCGAAGCCTTTTCCCACTCACATTTCCTTCCAACGCCCATAGACCACCGGGGTTTTCGGTCGTGCTGCTCCACTGCTTCTTCCCAGGGGGAATATGATGCTTCAGCTTCCCACCGTTTCTGGGATTTCTGTTGGGAGGAAGACCCCCTTTCCATGGGGCTTCCCTCCTCTCTTGCTTCGTCGTCAGACATTGTATTTATTGCAAAGTACCCCGGTAAGGTTTCTCCCTTCCAGGTTGACTTTCAGTGCAGGTCCCATCTACTGTCAGGACCCACCCCAATCCACGTCTTAGGAAAACAAAAACTCTTAGAGTCAGTTCTAGTCCAAAAGGAATTTTTACTAGGACATGTTTGGTTGTGGAAATACAAGACGGGACCTGGTATTGTTTTACAGATTGAGACTTTATAAGGAGTTCCTGGTTCAACCCCACTTCCCTCAACCCCATTTGGTCAGCCCCCCATCATTTACTTCATGTCATCCTTTTTGTGGGAAAAAGGGATCTTCGGATCTTTTACGGTTATTGCCTTCTTCCTTTACAGATTCAAATGGAGACACAGGCCAGATGCCTCCTTCCCTAACCCTCCCATTTGTTCCCTCAGTTCAAAAGGTTTCCCTTGGTCTTTGAAATAACCTAAGGCAGGCTGAATCCACATTCACTCCTCCTTTATCGGGAGATGGCAGAATCCAGGAGGGGGGATAATGTTTAAACATACATTTATGAATGTGATATAAATGGATTCTGACAGATAGGATAGGACAGTATATCTTTATTGTCACTTTTGTTGTTATTGTTCTTAATTGCAAAGTCATGTACAACCCATCGTGACCCAATGGACAACGTTCCTCCACGCCTTCCTGTCCTCTACCATCTTCTGGAATCCATTTAAGCTCACACCTACTGCTTCAGTGACTCCATCCAGTCAATTCATTCTCTGTTGTCCCCTTCTTCTATTGCCCTCAATCTTTCCCAGCATTAGACTCTTCTCCAGTGAGTTCTTTCTTCTCATTGAGTTTCAACTTCAGGATCTGGCCTTCTAAAGAGCAGTCAGGACTGACCGGTTTGAAGGTCTTGCAGTCCAAGGAACTCGCAGGAGTTTTCTCCAGAACCATAGTTCAAAGGCCTCAATTCTTTGGCACTCAGCCTTTCTTATGATCCAACTTTCAAAGCCATACATTCCAAATGGGAAAACCATGGCCTTGACTTTATGCATCTTTGTTGGCAGGGTGATGTTGCTGCTTTTTAGTATGCTCTCTAGATTTGCCATGGCTTTCCTCCCCAGGAGCAAGCGTCCTTTAATTTCTTGGCTGCAGTCCCCATCTGCAGTGGTCTTGGAGCCCAGGAAAATAAAATTTGTCACTACCTCCATTTCTTCCCTATCTATTTCCCAGGAATTGAGAGGGCCGGATGCTATGATCTTGGTTTTCTTAATGTTGAGTTTCAAGCCCACTTTTGCACTCTCCTTCTTTACCAGCAACAAGAGGCTCTATAGTTGCTCTTCACTTTCTGCCATTAGAGTAGTATCATCTGCATATCTTAGGTTGTTGATATTTCTCCCAGCAATCTTAATTCCAACTTTTGATTCATCTAGCCCTGCCTTTCTCGTGATCTGCTCTGCACATGTTAAATATGCAGGGCGACAGTATATAGCTTTGCCAGACTCCTTTCCAAATTTTAAACCAATCAGTGGTTCCGTGTCCAGTTCTCATTGCTGCTTCTTGACCCGCATATAGGTTTCTCAAGAGACAAATTAAGATGGTCTGTTACTCCCATCTCTTTAAGAACTTGCCACAGTTTGTTGTGATCCACACAATCAAAGGCTTTAGCATAGTCAATGAAGCAGAAGTAGATGTTTTTCTGGAACTCCCTAGCTTTCTCTATGATCCAGCGTATGTTGGCAATTTGATCTCTAGTTCCTCTGCCTCTCCAAAATCCTGCCTGTACTTCTGGTAGTTCTCGATCCACATGCTGCTGGAGTCCAGCTTGTAGGATTTTAAGCATAACTTTACTAGCATGAGAAATGAGTGCAATGGTGCGATAGTTTGAACATTCTTTGGCATTGCCTTTCTTTGGGATTGGAACGTAAACTGATCTTTTCCAATCCTGTGGCCACTGTTGAGTTTTCCAAATTTGCTGACAAATTGAGTGTAGCACTTTTACTGCATCGTCTTTTAAGATCTTGAATAGCTCAGCTAAAATTCTGTCACCTCCACTAGCTTTGTTGTTGTTCAGATTTCCTAATGCCGATTTCACTTCACATTCTAGGATGTCTGGCTTGGGGTCAGTGACCACCCAATTGTGGCTATCAGGGACGTAAAGGTCATTCTTGTATAGTTCTTCTGTGTAGTTTTGCCACCTCTTCTTAATCTCTTCTGCCTCTGTTAGGTCCCTGCCATTTTGGTCCTTTGTCATACCCATCTTTGCATGAAACGTTCCATTCATATCTTCACTTTTCTTGAAGAGATCTCTGGTCCTCCCTATTCTATCGTTTTCTTCTATTTCTTTGCATTGTTCATTAAAGAAGGCATTCTGATATCTTCTGGCTATTATCTGGAATTCTGCATTCAGTTGGGTGTATCTTTCTCTTTCTCCCTTGCCTTTCAATTCCCTTCTTTCCTCAACTATTTGCAAAGCTTCCTCAGACAGCCATTTTGCTTTCTTACATTTCTTTTTCTTTGGGATGGTTTTAGTTGTTACCTCTTGTACAATGTTACGAACCTCTGTCCATAGTTCTTCAGGCACTCTGTCTATCAGATCTAATTCCTTAAATATATTTGTCACCTCTACTGTGTATTCATCAGGGATATGATTTAGTTCATATCTGAGTGGCCTAGTGCTTTTCCCTACTTTCTTCAAATTAAGCCTAAATTTTGCAATGAGAAGCTCATGGTCTGAGCCACAGTCAGCTCCTGATCTTGTTTTCACTGACTGTATAGAGCTTCTCCATCTTTGGCTGCAGAGCACATAGTCAATCTGATTTCTGTGTTGACAAAATTCTATCAGCCTGTGCCCTGCTTCTTTTTGTACATCAAGGCCAAACTTCCCTGTTATTCCAGTTATCTTTTGGCTTCCTATTTTAGCATTCCAATCCCGCATGATGATAAGGACATCATATTTTAGTGTTAGTTCTATAAGGTGCTATAGGGCTTCATAGAAGCAGTCAATTTCATCCTCTTCAGTACCAGTGGTTGGGGCATAGACTTGGACTACTGTGATATTGAATGGTTTGCCTTGGATTCGCACTGATATCATTCTGTCATTTGGGGGGTTGTATCCCAATATTGCTTTTCCTACTCTTTTATTGACTATGAAGGGATTCTTGCCCACAGTAGTATACCTGATGGTCATCTGAATTAAATTCACCCATTCCTGTCCATTTTAGTTTGCTGCTTCCTAAGATGTCAATGTTTAGTCTTGTCATCTCTTGTTTGACTACGTCCAACTTGCCTTGATTCATGGATCTTACATTCCAGGTTCCTATGGAGAAAAAATCTTAACAGCATCAGACTTTCCTTTCACCACCAGACACATCCACAGCTGAGCGTCCTTTCGGCTTTGGCCCAGTTGCTTCTTTCTTTCTGGTGCTATTAGTACTAGCCCTCTGCTCTTCCCCAGTACATATTGGACGCCTTCTGACCTGAGGGGCTCATCTTCCAGTGTCATATCTTTTTGTCTTTTGGTACTGTCCATAGGGTTTTCATGGCAAAGATACTGCAGTGGGTTGCCATTTCCTAGCTCATAGCTTCATTGACTTACGCAAGCCCCTTCACCACGACAAGGCAGTAATCCATAAAGGGGATTGTACTTTAAATGAACACTAAAATGAAATTTCATTGCATATAGCTCTCAAAGGGTCAGCACCTCCAATATACACTATATTAATATGATCAAAATAATTGCATATACTTACATACCCGCATAAAGTCTATGACACAGAGAAACAACACAGTCTAGTTCGGATGCATACATATACATGACAAGAAAAAGTTAGATGTAAACATCAAGAAATTACAAACTATTGTTAAGTAACACAGTTGTTAATTGAATTTGGCTTCCCCATTGACTTTGCTTGTCAGAAGGTGGTGAGGGTTCTAAATGTAAAAAAACAGTCATAAGGCACTTTTTTCAGTGTCATCGTAACAGTCATTAAATGAACTGTTATAAATAGAGGACTATCTATATTATATTTCCAACTCTCTCCCTCTCTTTCTCATTCTCTTTCACATAGCTCCATCCATTTCTACATAGCATTTCTTTTAACAATTCAGCTGGAGAGGAAGTGATCCTGAATGAGAAAGGAGAAGTAATGGGGGGATTTGACATCATCAACCTGATCACATTTCCAAATCGGTCTTTTCAAAGAGTTAAAGTCGGAATAATTGATCCGAGCGCTCCAACAGGCAAAGAGTTATTCATTGATGATCGTTCGATTGTCTGGCACCCAGATTTTAATCAGGTATGGATTCATTTAATGAACGATATCTTGAGCTACCCGTATTTCCCTGAAAATAAGACTGTGTCTTATATTAATTTTTGCTCTAAAAGATGCATTAGGGCTTATTTTCTGGTTAGGGCTTATATTCAGGGAAATACGGTATTAAATGCATGTGGCTGACTGAAGATCTTAACTGGGGGTTATTTTTGAGATGGGACTTATATTACGAGCGTCCTGAAAAATCATGCTAGGGCTTATTTTATGGCTGAGTCTTATTTTCAGGGAATCAGGGTATTATGATCCCAGATAGAGGTCTTGGTCTCCTTAACAATAGTGACCAAAGCCTCTTTAGAAATCTAATTTCAATCCATGTAAGGAAAAAATGGCATACTTTGAACAAATGTGGATCACGATCAAACATTTATCAAATAGACAAAATGATGTTACAATGTAAAAATCTGGATTTCATATTTGGTTCCCTTGCAAATCATTGGAGTTGTATCATTTCCATGACATTGTCATCACATATATTTATTTACTCAGCTTGCCTTTTTCAGACAGGCCCCTTTGCTCATCATTATAATTTTAACAAATTTTAATGTATAATATAAATCCAGCTAGGTAATATTCACTAGCTATTTGGGAAATAAAGAATTATTTTCCCCAATAAAAAAGAAAGATTAATAACTCATAAATGAAGGCAAATATATGTGGCTGAGGATAATGTTGAAGAAACTACTCTGAGTCAGTCACTGGTCAACCTTTGGTCCTGGTGACTGACTCAGATTGAATCCTGCAAGATTAATATACTTTTCTTTTTCCCTTTGCCCTTTGCCAAAACCCTTTTATGTTTATCACCAGGTTCTTCCAATTTCTCTGTGTAATGACTACTGTTCCCCTGGATACTGGAAGAAGGAGGCTGAAGGAAAACAATTTTGTTGCTATGACTGTGTCCCATGTCCAGAAGGGAAGATTTCAAATCAAAAGGGTAGGTTAGATATTCCATCAAGTTTTCATTACATTGATTTAAGCAAATGAAGAGGTGCGATGGCTCAGTGGCTTAATGATGCTGAAGGTCTTTGTTACAGTGGTTCGAGTCCTAGCACTGTGTGGAAGGGTGAGCTTCCATCACTTGCCTCAGCTTCTGCCCACCAAGCATTTCAACTGCATGTCATATGTGAGTAGATAAATAGGTACCACTTTGGTGGGAAGACAAGCTGGAGCTTCATGTTTAGACTTCCGCCAGCACTGGACTTTCTGTTTGCAATGCTCAGATTCAAGGCAGCTTTGATGGAGGGACAAGGCCCTGAGATGATGCTGCAGCAAAGCTGCTCACATTTTTTTTTTCTTATGCAGAGCTCATTTGCCCCATGTGGCACACTTTGGAAAGTGCACAAGTGTGAACCAAACAAGTTAGCAGTTTTAGGCAGCCAGACTACTCGTCTGTATACTCTCCTGGCTAATGTAACATCACCATACACTAAATTAATAAATTAATAAATAAGTTTAAGCAAAGTGTAACACATGACCTTAGTGTGCACATAACTAATACTTCTACATCTTCTTCAAGACAAATATTCATTTTTATAGCTGTGATTCACAATCTGTTGTTCAGGTTTCAAATTTGTTAATACACTCTGTCACTAGAGACTTACATATACCCTCATGGTTTTCTTTTTCATGTTTTGGACAAAATGTGAAAAATCCAAATGGAAATTGTAATAAATTTTAAAATGATACAAAGGGTTGCATTCCAAAGAATAATTGTCTGCTTTCTTTTATGCCAATCCTAAATTTTCCATTTGAGGAAAAACTGAATTTTCATAGAAACATGATCGATCTGGTAACCAGAGGAAAGAACTCAAAAGGAATAACAACTAGCACCCATTCAGAAAGTAATTTGAATAATATGGAATGACAAATGATGAGAAATTCTTTGATTTTCATTCCAGATATGGATGACTGTTTCGAATGCCCAGGGGACCATTATCCAAATAAGGAAAATAAAGGATGCATCCTGAAACTGCTGGTATTTCTTACTTTTGAAGAAGACGTAGGAATTGGTTTAGCCTCAACTGCTCTTTGTTTCTTCGTCTTGACCTCTTGGGCACTTGGAACATTTATTAAACACAGGGATACTCCCATTGTCAAAGCCAACAACCGGTCCCTCACCTACACCCTTCTTGTCTCTCTTCAGCTCTGTTTTCTCTCGTCATTGTTGTTCCTCAGCCAACCTGGCAAGGTGACCTGCCTTCTCCAACAACCAACTTTTGCAATCACTTTTTCAGTGGCCATTTCTAATGTTCTGGCCAAAACCATCACTGTCATTGTTGCTTTCATGGCCACTAAACCAGGGTCTCAGATGAGGAAATGGGTGGGGAAAAGATTGGCCTTTTCTACTGTATTTTCCTGTTCTCTCTTCCAAGTATGTATTTGTATCCTTTGGTTGTCAACATCTCCCCCATTCCCTGAGTTGGACACGCAGTCAGAGCTCCAAGAAATGATTTTACAGTGCAATGAGGGATCAGCTTTCTTTTTCTACTGTGTCTTGGGCTACATGGGTATCTTAGCCATTGCCAGCTTCATTGTGGCTTTTCTTGCCCGTAAACTACCTGACAGCTTCAATGAAGCCAAGTTCATCACCTTCAGCATGTTGGCCTTCTGCAGTGTGTGGATCTCTTTCTTTCCAGCCTATCTGAGCACAAAAGGCAAAGATATGGTAGCTGTGGAGGTCTTCTCCATCTTGTCCTCCAGTGCTGCATTACTGGGATGCATATTTTTGCCAAAATGCTACATCATTGTTCTACGGCCTAAGTTAAACTGCAGGGAACAACTCATAAAGAGGAATTAGCACATCATGTAATATTTTTGGCTTTGAGAAATTGCTGATAGAAAAAGCAGAGAAGGACTGTTTGCTGTACATAAGAGACATGTAGAAGTCATTATTTCTTTTTTTTCTATTTTGTTTATTAAATTTATTATTTAAAACATTGGACACGGTACAAACGGACTGACATACCTTCTTGTCTACAATATTCATATATGTATATATACACATAAAATACACTTAAGATGGACTTCCGGTGGTGGCGCGGTGCCGGAGACAGCCGTTTCGGGCTGCCCGCTGCTCAGCTGTGTTGTTTTCACCCGAAACAGCGCCGATCAGCTGTTCGGGTGAATTTGAAGCCCCCTCCTCGGGAGAAGAGGAGGGGGAGAGGCCCCAGGTAGGGGTTGAGTTCTCCGGGGCCGCCTGAGCTTAAAGCTTGGGCGGCTGAAGGATTGAACTCCCCCGTAGCCTGGGTTGCTCCCAGCTGTTCAGCGTCTCTGCTCCGGGATTCTTGGAGCAGAGCCAGGCGTTTGCGACCACCCCTGCCAGAAGGAAAGACCCTGGAATAAAAGGAGCAGGCAGGAGGAAGAGGTGAAGAGGACTTTTATTTTTACTCTCTAGCTTAATGGACTTTTTAAACTTAAAGTGAAAGTGCGTAATAAGTAAAAGTAAAAAGATGGCGGCCAAACCTCCCTCAAAAACTCTTCGGAGTGCTGGAACTTCCCCGGTGCAACAGACATCGTTGCAAGCCTTGCTTCCTCCTGCTGCATTGACATCGAAGGATTTACAAGATGCTCTTGAAAAACATGCCCAGGTAATTTTAGAAACACTGGGTGATAAATTGGCAAAGGTGGAGGAGAAATTGGAGAAAATGGAGGAGAGGATAGAAGAGAGGATGGAAGAGAAATTCAGTGCGATGAGGGTAGACATTTTGTCTACAGTGGAAAGTGTGGCTGAATGCGTGCAAGGTTTGGAAGAAAAAGTGGAAGATTTGACCCAAAAAAATGCTATATTAGAAGTAAAGGTATTGGAGAATGAAGAGTTAAGAGATAAAATGGACAGAGAATTAAGTCTTGTTCAGTTTCATCAGATGCAGTATGCTGTTAGAATCAGAGGCTTAAAAGAAAATATTAAGGAAGATCTAAAGCAGCTGATTTCTGAAGCTCTGGAAGCAGTATTGGGTCAGCCAGCATCTGAAATAAAGGGATGCATGGATAAAGTTTTTCGTGTAAATTCATGGATTGCTAGACAGAGAAAGCTACCTAGAGATGTGGTGGTTTATTTTGCAAAGAGAGAAACTAGAGATGAAGTTATTCAAGCCGCCTATGATACTAAAGTAATGGTTGCTGACCAAGAAGTTTTGGTTTTAAAGGAAATTCCTCCAAAGATTTTAAGGAGAAGAAAGGACTTTGCATTTCTTGTGCAGGAACTTAAGCAACGTGATATAAGGTTCAGATGGGAGATCCCAGTTGGATTGGTGGCGATGCATGAAGGTAAAAGATACCGTCTGGTTACTGTGACACAGGCGCGTGATTTCTACAATAATGTTTTAAAAGCAACCCCACTATCACTTCTGGAAGCGGCAAAGGGATCTGGAGAAGAAGATGGACAGACAGAGGAGAATGGTGCTGGAGGGGATCAAACTATAACTTTGTTGGCTGATGTTGGAGAGCTGAGGGTGACGCGTGCTGCTTTAAAAAGAGCAAAACAAATAAAAGAACAAGACCAGCAGAAGTTTATGGAAATTTCAATGCGTACTTATAGCGAGGCAGTGGGAGGAGTGCGGCCCAAAGGCGACAGAGGGGCTATTAAAGATGTGCTCCAACAGCTTCGGGATGACAAGCATGGCGACTAAATTTCTAACCTGGAACGTTAATGGACTAAACTCGTCTCAGAAGAGAAAGAAAGTTTTTCAATATTTAAAACAATTTAAGATTGATGTTATATGCTTGCAAGAAACGCATATTAGGGCTATGGACCAAAAGTTTTTATTGAACTCAAGGTTGGGTACGCAATTTGTCGCCTCTGCAATGAATAAGAAAAACGGAGTGGTTGTCTATGTTAAAAGTGCTTTAACAGCAGACTTAATTGAAGCAGATAAGCATGGAAGATACGTAATGATAGATTTGTTGTTAGAAGGCAAAAAAACGCTTTTAGTTGGACTGTATGCTCCTAATCAACAACAACAACAAGCTGACTTTTTTAGCTTACTTCATACAAAGCTTACTCAGTTGGATTACAAATCGTTTATTTTTATGGGGGACTGGAATGGTGTTTTGGACGTACAGATGGATAAGGCTGGTTTTTTTAAGCGTGTTCCGTGTCATGCCAGACTGCCTAAATCTTTTTTTGAAATGAAGGATGATTTGGAATTGCGAGACATTTGGCGTGACACACACCCGCATGAAAAGGATTATACTTTTTTTTCTGATAGACATCAATCTTTTTCCAGGATTGACTTCATTTTGTTGACTAACGATTTTTTTTCTAGGATTAAGAAGGTAAAGATTTGTGCAAGAGCTATTTCTGACCATAGTCCAGTATGGTTAGAGATTAATAAGGACAATAGAGATAGGCGCTCGTGGCGCGTAAATGAGAACTTGTTTAGAAATCAGAAAAATGTGGAAGAGTGTAAACAGCGAATGAAGGATTTTTTTGAAATTAATATGAATAAGGATACTTCTATGGACATGGTTTGGGATGCTAGCAAGGCCTATATGAGAGGGGTGTTGATATATATGAATAATAGACACAGACGTACTTTGGAAGCTAGAAGGAAAGAATTGGAGAATGAAATTAAGGAAAAAGAGAATGCCTTGATTCTGAATCCATTGGATGTGAAGACTAAGGAGGTTATTAAGTTATTAAGAGAACAATTTGATAAACTAATGGCTGATCAGGTGGCTACCAATTTGCGGTTTGCCAGGCATAACACTTTTTGCAATGCTAATAAGCCAGGTAGATGGCTAGCTTATAGACTAAGGAAAAAGCAGAGGGCTTCTAATACAGACAAAATTGAATATAAGGGAAAGGTAGTGTTTCAACAGGATCTTATTAAGGAAGCCTTTGTGGATTTTTATTCTAAATTATATGCTAAGGAGAAGATTAACGAAAAAGACATTGATGTATATTTGGAGAATGCTAGCATTCCGGCTCTTACGCAAGTACAAAAAGAGGAGATTAATCAACTGATTACAGAAGAAGAAATACTTACAGCAATTAAGGAGTTGAAGGTGGATAAAGCGCCAGGTACAGATGGTCTGACTGCGGCCTACTACAAAAATTTACAATTAGAGATGATAAAACCGTTAAAGGAATTGTTCCAGATAATCCAGAGAGGGGGAAAGGTGCCTCCGTCTTGGAGAACTGCTTTTATTTCTTTGATTCCGAAGGAAGACCAAGATGTTACTCAAGTAAAAAACTACAGACCGATATCACTATTAAGTACAGATTATAAGATATTTGCTAAGGTGTTGGCTAATAGATTGATGAGGGTTCTGCAACAGGTGATTCATGGGGATCAAACTGGGTTTATTAGTAGTAGGCAAATGAAAAATAACGTGAGGCATATAGTTGATGTGTTGGAATTTTTGGAAAGGAACAACCAGATCCCTGCGGCGCTAATTTTTTTAGATGCTGAAAAAGCCTTTGATCAATTGAACTGGCAATTTTTGATGAAAGTTTTAGATAAAATGAATTTTGGGGATAAATTTTTGCAACCAATTAGGGCATTATATCAAAAACAAACAGCCTGAATAATAGTTAATAATAGCTTGTCAGAAGCATGTAATATCGAGAAGGGTACAAGGCAAGGGTGCCCGTTATCGCCTTTGTTATTTGTGTTAACATTGGAGATATTACTGGTAAAAATACGGAACTCGGAAAGAATTAAGGGTATACAAATTAGAGATTAGGATTATAGATTGAGAGCGTTCGCAGACGATCTGGTTGTTACAGTGACCCAGCCGAAGAGTTCTGTTGTGGACCTGATGGAGATAATAATGCAATATGGGAAGGTTTCTGGATTTAAAGTTAATGTACAAAAAACTAAAATTCTGGCTAAAAATATGACAGCATCGCAAAAGGCCCTTTTAGAAGGGTTAACTGGATTTGAGATTGTTAAAAGGGTCAAATATTTGGGGGTGCTTTTGTCGCCCTCTAATACAAAACTATATAAAAATAACTATGAAAAATTATGGGGAAAAATCCAAAAAGAAATGGAGAGTTGGGAAAAACTGCAATTGTCGTTGTTGGGGCGAATCGCAGCAGTGAAAATGAATGTCCTGCCTAAATTTTTATTTTTATTTCAAATGATACCGGTTCTTAAGAAAGATTCTAATTTGGAGGAATGGCAGAGAGGTATCAATAAATTTGTCTGGGCAGGGAAAAGGCCACGAGTTAAACTTAAGATTATGCAGGATACTCGTGAAAGAGGTGGTCTTAAAATGCCTAATCTTAAATTATATTATGAAGCTGCTGCGTTAGCAGGTATAAGTGATTGGATTAATTTGACACAAGAGAGATTATTAAATCTTGAGGGCCATGATTTGCTGTTTGGCTGGCATGCATATTTGTTGTATGATAAGAAGGTAGATAATGTGTTTAGAGTGCATATTTTAAGACAGGCATTGCTGAGAGTTTGGAAGAAGTATAGACATAAGTTAGACTGTAAGATACCATTGTGGGCAATTCCAAAACACGCAATAGAAAATATAAATGTTGGTTTTAAACATGATGTGACTACGTATAAAGAGATTTTAAGCTTGGAAAGAAATGTCTGGTGTTTGAAACCATATAGCCTCTTGCGAGATGAAGAGATTGTTCAAACTTGGTTTCAATATATTCAGCTACGGGCCAGGTGGAAAGAAGACCAGAAAATTGGCTTTACAATGACTGATGAAAATCTGATAAAGCAAATTAGAAATCAGGGACCAGCACATATTAAACGGATATATCTTGCATTGATAGAGATTGACTCAGAAACAGAACTTGTTAAGGACTGTATGGTAAAATGGGCCCAGAACATCCAAGAAGTTATTACAATGGATACGTGGGAAAAGATTTGGGTGAGGAACGTAAAATTTACACAAGCTCAAAATTTAAGAGGGAACTTTTATAAAATGTTTTATAGATGGCATCTAGATCCTAAAAAGCTTGCAAGTATGTATCCGAATTATCAGCCAAAATGTTGGAGGTGTGGTGATGAAGATGCAACATATTTTCACGTATGGTGGACTTGCAAAAAGGTTAAGGCCTTCTGGATTAAAATTTGGTGGAATATGCAGAAGATTTTCAAGCAAAGGATAAAGTTTTGTTTGCAACTTTTCTTGTTGGGAATAATTACAGATGCTACGGTTGTGGACACTAAGCTGATGTTGAATTTAATTACGGCAGCAAGACTCTTAATAGGTCAGTATTGGAAGAAAGAGGAACTGCCGACCATAGAAGAATGGACTTTAAAGGTTTCTGACCTGGCAGAGATGGCAAAGATTTCGGCTTATTTGAAAGATCACTCGCAAGAACGTTATATTATGGAATGGAGAAAATGGATTGAGTATATCCAGAACAAATATAGGACTAAAAAGTTTCATGTAGCATTTGAATAAGTCTTCCTTTTCTTTTTCTTTTTTTTTCTTGTTTTCTCTATATATAATTAATATTAATAGTGTTTGTATTATCCTATATGAGCCAGAGAGTGATAGATTTTAGAGTTTATGGTTGTTAGCATATGGATGTTTATGATTGTTTTTTTTTTGTTTTTATACCTTGTACTTAGCTCTGGGAAGTCGGGGGGGGGAGGGGGAGAGGGGTAGGGAGGGAGGGAGAGGGGAGGGGGAGGGGGGACTGTTAAAGAGAAAATGTATGTTAAAACTTTTCAATAAAATAAAAATAAAAAAAATAAAATACACTTAAGATACATATCGATTATATATAATACAATACTTAAAGCAATCAACCAATCTATAAATTCTAATAGAGACCTTCCTTTTGTTCCTGCCAAAAATAAAATTTATTCCAAATTTTGTAGTAACCTGATTGGTCCTTATTTTTAATTTCCAAAGTTAATTTATCCATTTCTGCGCATTCCCAAATTTTCCTTATTACCTCGTTTTCTACTGGAATTTCACTCCTTTTCCAATTCTGGGCAAATGACATTCTTGCTGCTGTAATAATATGAATCATCATCAGTCTTTGGGGTATTTCTCTTTTGTTATGCCCAATAGGAAAAATTCTGGACTAAACTCAGTTCTGGACTAAACTAAACTAAATTCTGGACTAAACTCAACTTCTTGTCTTAATATTTCTTTTAGCCATGTCCAAATCATTTGCCAAAATCTTTGTGACTTGCTACAGGACCACCATGTATGAAAATATGTACCTAATTCTTCGGAGCATTTCCAACATTTGGGAGATACTGTCTTATACATTTTGGCTAAACGTGCTGGGGGAAGATGCCATCGGTAGAACATTTTGAATAGGTTTTCTTTGTAAGATGAAGCCAGTGTTATTTTTTTATTTCTGTCCCAGAGCGTTTGCCATGTATCAAGGTCAATGCCATGTCCCAAATTTTTAGCCCAAGTCAACATAGGGTCCTTCACTTGTTCCTCGAACAGCTTATATCCCAGAAGCAAATTATATAGTTTCTTTATATGTTTATTATCTGGGCCCAATAATATTTTGTCGAAGGCCATTTCCTGGGTGTTTATCCCCCATTCTTTTTTATCTTTCCCAAATCTTGATTGAATCTGTAAATAGGCCCACCAATCTAGTTTTATTCCTTGTAAATCTAATTCGTTTCTAGACTTCAATTCCCCCTCATCATTCATGATATCCTTATATGAAATTATGTTGCCCAAGTCGAATAGATTTGGATAAACAATCGCTTTGAGAGTGGATAGCCAGACTGGTACTTTACTATAGTTGTGAGTTCTAATTTTGTTCCAAATGTTAAATAAAGCTTGCCTAATCCGATGTTTTTGAAAGTGTGAAAATAATCCTTGTTTCTCAGTCCATAAAAAGGCATGCCAACCAAATTGTAAATCATGACCTTCTAAAGTCAGTAATCTTCTATTTTTCAGAATTATCCATTCTCTAATCCAATTTAACGCCGCGGCATGGTAGTATAACTCCCAGACTGGCAATCCAAAACCCCTGTTTTCCTTTGTATCCTGCAAGTATTTCATTTTAATTCTTGGTTTTTTCCCTTGCCAGATAAAATTTAATGACTGTTCAGATTTTGAAAATTTTTTGAGTCAAGTTGTATTGGAATATTTTGGAAACAAGAACAAGATTTTGGGCAGGACATTCATCTTGATAACCGCAATTCTCCCCAATAATGAAAGTTTCAGGTTTCCCCATCTTTCCAAATCGCCTTTTATTTATTTCACTATTTTATCATAGTTATCTAGAAGTCATTATTTCTGACAACAAAGATTGATGGAGGATTATCCCGATCATTAAAATTTATTATGGTTGCAATTGCAAAAGAAATGCTCTTGCTGCTGCATTTGCAATTGTCCTCCAACTTAACACCTTCTGTCTTTCAAGATAGCAAGACATTGAGAATCCAGATGTCTTGTTAGGAGATTAGAGATATTGAATCAGATTGTGTCCAATGTTTGTAGTTTACTTGTTTATTTATTTACAAAATTTATATAGCCCCCTACTCACACACAGTGACTGTAGGAAGCTTGCACGCAATAAAATACAATATAGAAACTGTGTCTTGGGCTGTGAACTTCATGTAGACATCAGGAAGAGCATCCGGTCAGTAAACAATCAGTTTCTTTCAGTTGCCCTGACTCCACCCTGACGCAAGGGATTATAGTCATTAAAAGAAAATTTTAAAAATATAATTAGTAACATTTATTATGATCACCCATTCCAACAGAAGTGCTCATGCTCATTTGCAATAATTTTCCAAAATTATTTTACCTAACCCTTTCTCTCTTTCAACATTCCAAGGTAACAAGGATATGAGAATCCAACGTCCTTAGTTAATGTTAGGATACTAGAGATGTTAACTCAAAGGATGTCCAAAGTTTGCACCTGCCACTTGCATGGTTTTTATATTTTCAATTCTTAAACAATTTGATAAGTGTAGTAAAAAGTTAATTACTTTTTATGAGCATGTATTTAACATGGAATTAGTTTTGTATTGGTTAAGGTTTTTTGAATTGTGAAAATTATAGAATTTCTGAAATATAAATACATTTTTAAAAAATGTTTTATACTTGGTCATAACTATTTACTTTCTATCCATCATTCTATTTCCACTGATACCTTTTATCATATTTTATTAATATGAAAAAAATAGTGAAAACAAATGTATTCTGCCACATGCTTTATTAGATGTGTATGCTAGTCAATTAGATGATAAGATAATCTTTATTGTCATTTTTTTACTGTGGGCACAACAGCACACATCAAAAATGAAATTTAGTTGCCCGCTCTCAAAGCGAAACACATACATGACACATACCTAAAACATACTATATACAACATATGTATAGACCCACACCCCTACGTATACATAACAATAAAATACTAAATATTGTCCATCTTGAATATATAACGGAAGGAGGAAGCCTGAGAGTTCACAAGGTTAATGCTGTATGGCTGAATCTGGATGTTCTGCTACAGATATCAAAGCCTCCTCCCAGAAGGTAACAAGGAAAACAGTTCATGAAGAGGGTGTGTAGTGTCCCAGATAATCTTGCAGACCCTGCTCAAACAACGCTTCTGTGCTATGTCCTGGATGGGAGGGAGGGAACTGCCAATGACCTTTTTGTCCGTCCTCACCACTCTCTGCACCGCCTTCCTGTCCGAAGCAGGGATGCTTCCAAACCAGACTGTGATGCTGTATGGCAGGATGCTCTCGATTGTCCTTCTGTAGAAAGTGGACAGGACAGGGGAAGGAAGACGAGCTTTTCTCATGCGATGCAGAAAGTGCAGGTGCTGCTCTGCCTGTTTCACCAGTTTCTCACTGTTGAGCGACCAAGCCAGCCTACTCATTAGCTGCACACCCAGGAATTTGATGCTGGTAACCATCTCCACAAGTGAATCATTAATACACAGAGAAGTGTGGCTGTGCCTGCCTTTCTGAAATTGACAATGATCTCTTTGGTTTTTCCAGTATTTAAAACCAAGCTGTTTTCATTCATTCATTCATTCATTCATTCATTCATTCATTCATTCATTCATTCATTCATTCTATTATTATTATTATTATTATTATTATTATTATTATTATTATTATTATTATTATTATTATTATTATTATTATTTACTATAATAAAGAGTGATTTGATTTACTGCTCTTTTAGTTTAGCTTTTATAATTTTTATTTTTTTAAAAAATCATTATTATATAATAGATTTAATAATCCTCATGATCTTTATTTACTGTTCTTCTGGATTTTTGCATGCTGCCCAAAATAATTTTCTCTGAGAAGAACAGCCATATAAAATTGATGAATAAATTAATACATATCATATTTATTTTATTTTTTTTATTTTATTAATATTTGTATACCGCCCTTCTCCCGAAGGACTCAGGGCGGTGTACAGGGCAAGAATAAAACACAAAGCTACAAAAATTAAAAAGTAATTAAATACATGCCCAACAATAAATACATTAATAAAACCCCAATAAAGTGATAGTAAAAACCCCACCAATCCCCCCTCAGGCCAGGCCGGCTTGTTCGAACAGGTATGTTTTCAGATCGCGGCGAAAGGAGCGAAGATCGGGCGCCGTCCGGAGCTCAACCGGTAACTGGTTCCATAGCTCCGGGGCGCCCACAGAGAAAGACCTCCCCCTGGGGGCCACCAATCTACATTCTCTGACCGGTGGCACCCTGAGGAGGCCCTCTCTGTGGGAACGCACAGGGCGGAGGGAAGTTGACGCCGGCAGCAGGTGTTCCCTGAGGTACTCCGGACCCCTGCCATGTAGGGCTTTAAACACCATGACTAGTACCTTGAATCTCATATAAGAAGTTGTTAGAGATAATTGTGGCATATGGTATGAAAAGCAAAGGTGAAATCTTGAAATAAATCTGGAGCTCTGTCTTGTACAGGAATGGACCACAAAGATGAAAATATATGTGGAAAATATTGTGAATGTTCTAATGAAGATGATAGATAGATGTCAGATAGATAGACGATAGATAGATAGATAGATAGATAGATAGATAGATAGATAGATAGATAGATAGATAGATAGATAGATAGAGATATCTGCCTTGTGCAGACATTCCTTACATGGTCCCCACAGTAGTTCTCACAGGAAAGTACAGCTCTTGACACTATGAGGTTAATCAAAAGAACTTTTACTGAGAAACTTTTGTTGCAGTAAGGTCAGGCAGAATCTAATGATCCTGCACAAACCATCAAGCTATTCTTCCTATTTTGAAACCCAACCCCCCTGGCCAGTCCATTAGAAGCCAATACAGTGCAGCAATTTTGTTCTGAGATTGCTGAGGTATAAGACACATAACAGGTCATCCTCAGGGCTCAGCAACTTTGGAATCAGGCTGGAATTGGCTGGGAGGAAATCCACCCCATCTCCAAAGAGGATTGTCCTCCCTAATTCCTATTCAGTAACAACAAAAGTGAAAGAATGTAAAGAATGCTTGCATAGGTTCAGCTGGCTATCTTTTTTTTAGCCAATAACAGATGGATTAGGGAGATGCAGGTTTCAATTCATGGTCAATTTGGGCAGCCCTCTGCATAACTTTGGGAAGACCGCTAGATCATCATTTAAGCAAAGCCGAAAAGGAGGGGTTTTTTTAGAAAGAAAATTAAAGCAGGATTATTGTCATATATGCCTGACTTATCATCTGCAAATTCATTGAATAAAAACCTGGCAATTTCTGCTGCAAATGAGAATATGATTAAATATAACTAAAAAAACCAGATTAACATACAGCAACCATTCTTAGAATTGACAAAAAGGATCATGATGCTTATGTAGATTTTGCTTCTTAGGATCAATGACCAACAATAATGGAAGCAGCACCCAAAAAGCCAGAAACATATGATGAGGTAGCCATGAGAGTTTCAGAGAAGATATCCAGGGGTCCTCTTGGGACACTATGTATGAAGACAAGGATTCATTGGTGAAACACACAATATATTGAAAAAGAGCCATGGGAATTCTCATAGTCACACTCAGTAACCACAATTTTTCTCTTCTTTGTGTACCAGTTCAATAATTCCTATTGTGATTTGTGCTACTCTACCTTAGACGCGGTAGCTCAGTGGGTTAGGATGCTGAGCTTGTCGATCAGAAGGTCGGCAGTTTGGCGGGTCGAATCCCGAGTGCCGCGTAGCAGAGTGAGCGCCTGTTACTCGTCCCAGCTTCTGCCAACCTAGCAGTTCGAAAGCACGTAAAAATGCAAGTAGAAAAATAGGGACCACTACGGTGGGAAGGTAACAGCATTCCGTGCGCCTTTGGCGTCTAGTCATGCCGGCCACATGACCACGGAGACGTCCTCGGACAAGCGCTGGCTCTTCGGCTTTGAAACGGAGATGAGCACCGGCCCCTAGAGTCGGAAACGACTAGCACATGTGTGCGGGGGAACCTTTACCTTTACCTTACCTTAGACTAGTTATATTGACATGTGTTCATTTTAAAAAAAATCATGAAAAATAAAAGTTTTTTTTTCCTTTTAATGACACTGTAATCTCTTGCTTCAGGGTGGAATTAGGGCGATTGAATGGAGCTGAGCATTTACTGGATTGATGTCCTTCCTGAGGCCTACATGCAGTTCACAGCAGATATTTTCTCTCTGTGTCTAAAGAGAAAAACATCTGCCAGTACCTAGGATCAAATTCACAGCCTCCTGATTCTGAGGCAAAAATTCCACCTGTAGGACACCATGCTGCTCCATGAAAAATAAAACAATTATCTAGAGGAATCACTATATTTTTGTTAGCTAAACTCAAATATTAAGGGCTTTGCATGAAGGCATTTCAATTCAACAACAATCAAGGTATCTGTTGGGTTGTTAATTAACTTTTGAACCACAGGGAGATTGGCACAAGGGATAATAATGATCCTGAGTGATTCATTGCCTCATGTTCCCTCCTCCCTTTCTCCCTTGCCAGAATGTATATTCCGATCCTGGTGATATTCAAGATACAAACTGCCACACGCGTGGCTCTTCAAACAAAAATTGAAGGATGAAGATGTTATTCCTTTTGATGTTCCTGATGCACAAGGTAGTTACTCTGAGATGCCCTTCAAGTGAAGCTTTTCCTGTTCCACATGAGTTGTACCAGCCTGGTGATCTTGTCATTGGTGGGATGGTGTCTCAAATTTTTTACCACTTTTATGAAATTGAATTTAAGGAAGACCCTTCTCTAAAACCTTATAACTTAGCTCTGTAAGAATTTTTATTCTTCCCATCTATTTTCTTAGCTTAGCCAGGTCCCCTCAACATTGTACAATACATTAATTATTATATTAAAGTCTTTCTCATGAAATGCATGAAAGTTTGGTGCAAGAAGTCTATTGAAGGACATTTTATACCAAACATTCATGCATTTCATGAGAAGGACTTTAATATAGTAATTAATTTATTTTATAATTTAATGAGCTTGAGATAATCTTAAAAATGTTCTCCATGATTCCTCACAAAACATACATACAGTAAATGAGTGATACTTGCTGAAGCTGTTCCTATTATACTTTGTGCCCAAATTGTTAAAACTATATTTGCTAACTAAAAAATGTCACTAATTTTATTTGCTGTTGTCTATAATGGTTGCAAATCATGAAAACATCATAGAAAATGCAGAACTGAACTCTGTGGAAATTATTGAATATTTTTAAAAAACTATTCTATTCCTACTTCCAAGAGAATTGGTTTGTTATTCATATAGAGAGGATGCTTCCTTACAAGAATTGTGAAATTCTTTTTTTTCAATGGGGTATTTAATTTATTTGCAGTGTAGTAACCAAATTCTACCAGCACGTCCTTGCCTTGGCCTTTGCTGTGAAGGAGATCAATGAGGACTCCCAGATCTTACCTAACATCACCCTGGGGTTCCACATCCATGATAGTTACTACAATCCAAGCATGACCTATCGCACCACTCTGGACCTACTTTTCAAATCCCAGGAATTTCTCCCTAACTACAAATGTTATACCCAGAAGAATCTCATGGCCATCATTGGAGGATTAGATGCTCCTACTTCATCCTACATGGCACAAATTATAAGTATCTTCAAGATTCCACAGGTAATTTTTGCAGAAGACTGAAAGAGAAAGTTTTCTTTCTTTCTTTTAATGAATATCAAAGATTATTTTGGCCATGTCTTTTTATAGCACTTCAATTAAATCCACTTTTTCTCCCTTCTGCAATTTTTCTCACAACCCAATAGGTTAGCTCAAAGTAATCAATAAAGAAAATTAAAATCTTTTATTTGAAAGATTAGAAAAATAAAATTTAAACCACAAATTACAGTAGAAAATTAAGCTTATTTGAGATGGTCATCTGATTTTCCAGTTTGAGCTGTTTTGAGAGAAGGAATGAAAAGGTTGGCTAGCACATGTTACACAATTAGTACATAAACTCTCTGAGCAGGAGACCACATACAACTTCAGATAAATGATTTTCCAGTTTCTTTTTGAAAGCCACCAGTGATGCAACACCCACAACTTCTGGAGGCAATCTGTTCCATTGGTTGATTGTTCTCACCATTAGGAAATTTCTCCTTAGTTCTAGGTTGCTTCTCTCCTTGGTTAGTTTCCATCCAATGTTTCTCATCTTGCTTTGGATGCTTTAGAAAGTAATTTACCCCCTCATCTTTGTAGGAACCCATAAATATTGGAACACTGCTGTCATGTCTCATGGTTTTAGGGAGGATCTCCTTTCAGCCACTTCCTGCCCATCCCCAACTCAGGGCTATCCAGCATTTTCACTGCTTCCCTCAACTCACTGCTAGATTACACCAAGTCCCCGAATAATAATAGTGCCAACTCTCTTTGCTATGCATGGGTTAGTGTCTGTTAATAATAACTGAATGTAAAATTCAACTGATTCGCCTGGAAATTGTTGAAGGATTGGAGCTTTATGTTACTTTTGGAGATTTTTATAATAATTGAAGTAAATGAAGACAAGCTTGACTCTTTCTATTCCTCCAGGATCTTGTGGATAGTCTTTCATGCATTCCCTACCTGGGGCAGAGAAGGTCAGAAGGAAACATAATAACCCCAGGTCTTAAAAAGCTTTTTCCTATGCTAGGAAGAGTTTACATGCTCAGATAGTTAGGACATTCCAAGCTGTTCATACACAGGAACTATCTGGAACTCTATAGTAGCAAACTAAATTTAGCTTGTAGTCCAGTTATATTCATTCACTCAGAAAATATTTCATCTTGGGGGTTTTTATTGCTGTAATGTTCATCAAAACCATAATGTACCTAGAATTTGAGAACTTTTCAATTGTTCAGTTTCTATCCAGGAGTCATTTTTCCACTGGTTCTCATAAATAATAATTTTCCTTTCCTTTCCTTTCCTTTCCTTTCCTTTCCTTTCCTTTCCTTTCCTTTCCTTTCCTTTCCTTTCCTTTCCTTTCCTTTCCTTTCCTTTCCTTTCCTTTCCTTTCCTTTCCTTTCCTTTTTCTTCCTTCCTTCCTTCCTTCCTTCCTTCCTTCCTTCCTTCCTTCCTTCCTTCCTTTCCTTCCTTCCTTCTTTTATTCTTTTCCTGTAGTTGACCTATGGCTCTTTTGCCCAGGAAGACTTTGAGAATAACAAATTATCTTCACTTTACTGCATGGTGCCAAATGAGGACTATCAGTACATGGGAGTTATACAACTTTTACTTTATTTTGGATGGAGGTGGATTGGAGTATTTACTTTTGAATCTACGGGAGACCATTTTTTACAGAAACTGCAGCCATTTCTTTCACAGAATGGGATCTGTTTAGCTTTCACACAAAAAATTCCACAACATATCCACTTAGAAGACTGGTCAGAATTGTTAGATTCAGTCTCAATGATTTCTAATAAATTGATGGATCAGAAAGCAAATGTTTTTCTTGTCTATGGAGAATCATTCACAATAGTGTGGCTCAGAAGTGTCATGTTTCTACGTGATCCTGAAAATAAAGACAGATCATTATTCAGAAAGGTTTGGATCCTGATGAACCCAATTGATTTCATACTGACGGGAATTCAAAGGAGTTGGGATCTCGAGATGTACCATGGGGCTATTTCCTTTACAGTTCATTCAAGAGACATTCAAAGCTTCAAACAATTTCTTCAAGTCATCAAACCTTCCACCCACAAAGATGGATTTCTTCAAGAGGTTTGGCAACAATTGTTTGACTGTACATTTTCAAAGGCAAATTTACCTTCATCTATCAATGGAACTTGTAGTGGGGAAGAGAATTTGGAAAATCTGCCTGCAACTCTGTTTGAGTTTCAGATGACTAGCGAAAGCTACAGTATCTACAATGCTGTTTACACAGTGGCACATTCTTTACATAAGGCAAAGACATCAAGATCCAAACGGACAAAAATTCAAAGCCTTGAATTTCCAGATCTGCAGCCTTGGCAGGTAATCTCCCCATGCCATTCCTCTCTGTTGTTTTAGCAAATAGTAATTCTCAATGTCATATGATTTGTTTGCCCTGGCTTATGGCCACATATCATTAGAGATCCTAAAGCAACTAGAGTTTTAGTGTAAGAGATTGTTCTTTGTTATGGAATAAAAGAGATTTAAAAGTAACACTGCCTTTGCAAATTTTGGTCAAGCCAATGGGATTTGTGTATCTATCATCATTCCATTAATCACCATTTCTTCTTTCCTGAAGAAAGAATAAATTTATTGGTCCTGGTTCCAAAAATACAATGGAGAGGCATCTAAAGGCAGTCTTTCTTTTTTGCCCAAAAAATGTTTGTGAAATGGGAACATTTCATTTTTTTATTAGTTTTTTGAAATTTAATCAAGGCAGGATTGTTATCCTAGGAATTGTAGCAGAGGGATGTTATTTCCATTAAATGATATTAGTCTTTAAATTTATGGAAAATTACCAGAAGAATTGCTGAGTTTACTGGCTTTAAAGTACTCAAGATAATTAATTAATAAAGTTCCATATTTCATTTATTGGTTGTTCTTGGTGTGTTGACTTTTTCTTCTTCTGTGTTTGAAGACAGGAAATCTTGTTTGTTTGGTTTCCCTGGAAGGAAGAGTAAAAGAAAGAGAAATTCCTAATGCATTGTTTCCTTTTTAACTGCCTCTTTCTTCTTTTCCTTCAAGTAGCTCCACCAGTTTCTTCAAGAGATTTCTTTTAACAACTCAGCTGGAGAAAGAGTCTTCTTTAAAAACAGAAGAGAAAGTCCAGGTGGCTTTGATATTATCAACATGATCACTTTCCCAAACAGATCCTTTCAGAGAGTTAAAGTTGGAAAGTTACAGCCCAATGCTCCAAAAGGGAAAGAAGTTATCTTTGAGAACACAATCCTTTGGCACCCTGGTTTTAACCAGGTATGAATAGCAATTGGGCTGTTGGTTTATTATATTATTGAATAGTAATAGCAGTAGTGCTTAGACATAAAGTATATAACACTTCGTAGTGCTTTACAGCCCTCTCTAAAGAGTTTACAGAGTCAGTATATTGTCCCCAATAATCTGTGCCCTCAGTTTACTGACCTCAGAAGGATGGAAGTCTGAGTCAACTTTGAACCAGTGAGGACTGAACTCCTGGCATTCTAACCACTATGGCTCAATCATGTTCAGATACAGAGCAAGAAATAAACCTAACTCTAACCCTAACCCTCTGTAAAATGTTAACAATGTTAAGGGTCATTTATGTAATCCAATGTAAATCATTTCCATTGTTTAATCGAGATCCTTTCATATCAATGGCTATGTATATGTCTGTAGGTTCTTCCTGTCTCATTGTGTAATGATCACTGTTCCCCTGGATCCTGGAAGAGACAGGCTAAAAGCAAGCAGTTCTGTTGCTATGACTGTGTTCCATGCCTAGAAGGAAAGATTTCTAATGGAACTGGTAGGTTATCTATATATTATAACTATTTCACTATATATTTTATTCCAATAGATTGTTCTTTCATAAATTAAACATTCATTATATACTGTAGGCTTCAAATAGCAGCATGGTGTTCTAGAGATGCAGCTCTCACCTCACAATCAGGAACATGTGATCACAGATAGCAGCAGGTATTTCTCTGGGCACAGTGAGCAATTCTCTGCTCCAATTGGCATGAACGCATCGTGAATGCTTCCCACTGGTAAACACCGAGCTCCAATCAGTTGCCTCAACCCTAACCCAAAAGCAAAAGATTGCAGGGTCATTAAAAGATACAAATACAAATACAAATACTGTACACACTATATCGATAGATAGATGATAGATAGATAGATAGATAGATAGATAGATAGATAGATAGATAGATAGATAGATAGATAGATAGATAGATAGATAGATAGATAGAAGATAGATAGATAGATAGATAGATAGATAGATAGATAGATAGATAGATAGATAGATAGATAGATAGATAGATAGATAGATAGATATGTAAAGGTAAAGGAAGAACCAGCGCTTGTCCAAGGGCATCACACACACAGACATATATAGAGACACAGACAGACAGACAGACAGGCAGACAGACAGACAGACAGACAGACAGACAGACAGACAGATAGATAGATAGATAGATAGATAGATAGATAGATAGATAGATAGATAGATAGATAGATAGATAGATAGATGATAGATTATTTTAACAGTGGGAGAAAGAACAAATAAATAAAAAAATCCAGAAAAACGCTTTTCAAAAAAGTTATAAATTGATTTGCAATTTAATGAATGAAATAAGTATTTGACCCCTTTGCAAATCACAGAGGTAAAATATTTCTTGTAGTTGGCCACCAGGTTTCCACACATCTCAGGAGGGATTTTGTCCCACTCCTCTTTGCAGATCCTCTGTAAGTCAATAAAGTTTCGAGGATGATGTTTGGCAGCTCGAACCTTCAGCTCCCTCCACAGATTTTCTATGGAATTAATGTCTGGAGACTGGGTAAGCCACTCCAGGACCTTAATGTGCTTCTTCTTGAGCCACTTCCTTGTTCTCTTTTTATCAGAAAAACACCCCAAAGCATAATGTTTCCACCTCCATGTTTTATGGTGGGGATGTTTTATTGGGGTCATAGGCAGCATTCCTCATCCCTCCAACATGGCGAGTTGAGTTGATGCCAAAGAGCTCGAATCTGGTCTCAGCTGACCACAACACTTTCACGCAGTTCTCCTCTAAATCATTCAGATATTCATTGGCAAACTTAAAACCAGATGTTGTGATTTGATTCTTGGATTATGTGGAGAAAGAGAGAGAGAGAGAGAGAGAGAGATCTATTGCATCACAGAAACCTTAATTATTACTAGTGGAATTTGATTGTGTTCACGCTTGCTTTCTTCTTTGCATTGCTCTTCTTGACCCTACATTTTCCATGCTTATGCAATAGTAACATATATTGTTAATACTGATGGTCATCCATAGTCTTAAAGAACTTTGGGTGCTATGTACATGTAGGAATTTTCATATACTATGATTAAAACCAGGTGTTCTGATGTGATTATTGGATTATGTGTTAGATAGATAGATAGATAGATAGATAGATAGATAGATAGATAGATAGATAGATAGATAGATGATAGATAGATAGATAGATAGAAGATAGAGACAGATCTTATTGCATCACAAAAACCTTAGTTTTTATTACTAGTGGAATTTGATTGTGCTCACACTTGCATTCTTCTTTGCATTGCTCTTCTTCACCCCACATTTTCCATGCTCATGCAACCGTAACAAATATTGTGATCACTGATGGTCATCCATTGTCTTAATGAAATTTGAGTGCTAGGCGGATATAGGAATTTTCATATACTATGTTTAAAACCAGATGTTGTGATGGTGATTATGTGTTGGGTCTAACCTCCTCATAAGTCCAGCTAAGCAATGTCTGACCTAATAAATTTAGCAATGGGAGATGAGCAGCCTATTAGAGTTTGTAGAGTAGAGTCAGAATTAAAGAAAAAAATGTGGTGGAAAAAGACAAGGATAAAATTGATCCTTACCACTAGATCCATCAGTTTCTATGTTTCTATTTGAATCTAAGAGCATAACTCAGAACTTTTTTTTATCTGTTCTTCTCCTTTTGGGCTGAATTAATGCATGATTTGTGGACAGTTAAGCTCCTCCTTTAAAGACAATACAGAAATAAACACAATCAAGTTAAATTTAAACTTTAAATATATGATAGTGTAAAGCTGAAAAAGCAACATTTTGAGTTTGCAATATGGCGAATATCTGTAGCTCGGGGTTAGGATGAGGGTGAAGGTTCATTCTTTGAGTTTGTGGGTTGGTTTCCAAATGTTTCATTACCAGGTTAGGTAGCATCTCCAGCCCAGTTTGGAGGATGTCAGTGTCAGCTCACCTCTTCCAGATCTGCACACATATTTGAGTGTGTGTGTGTGTGTGTGTGTGTGTGTGTGTGTGTGTGTGCACGCGTGCATGTGAAGGTGAGTGTATGTGTGTGTCTCTCACGCCTTGCAGCCCCACAACCTCAATAAAGACCATCTGCGATGGCAGACTCCAAACTAATGAAGGCTGTTTTTTGGAGTACTTGTTTCTTTTTATCCATGTGGTGCTGAACGCATCATGCCCTGTCCCCCTCGGCTCCTGCCCCCAGCCCCATGAAAGCTTCTCTTATCTCTCCCATTCTTTTCCTCCCCAATGTCACAGTGTGGGGCTGCAGGAGGTGAGAAACACACACACACCCATGCACGCGCACAACACACAAACACTCAAATGAACAAGTGTGCAGGTTCTGAGAGAGATGAGCTAAGAGCCAGGGAGCAACAAGAAACAATACAGGAAGGGGTCAAAATGGCAGCCTATGGCACCTTAAAAAATATGTGTGCAGCAGTGGTTTCCCTTTTAGTATACCCTCCCCTCCATTGCCTCCATGCTGGGATTGACTCTACACCTGCCGAAAGGGCAGTTTAGCTTCCAACCCCCTTTCATGCCAGAAACTGCACGCCACTACTGTTCACCTGCTTTGTCCCCCCATCAGCCCCTTCAATCTCCATGGCCGAAAAGTCTCATTCTGGTGAGACTTTCATGGTGAGGCAAGGCCCGGCAAAGCAGAGACAGACGAGGAGAGGGCCAACAAAGCAGAGCATGGCCAGATGTGATAGGTGAGGCCGGGAGAGGTAGGGCAAGGCTGGGAAGGGTGGAACATGGTGAGGCAAATGAGTTGCAACTGTTCCTGTGCACCACCAGCCTTCAAGCACTCGCCATTTCCTGTGTGTGCACCATGAAGGTCCCCAGCCAGGTTGGATGGGCTAGGGCTGGGGCAGTCAGGGCCATTGGAAGGAGTGCATTATCAGTGGGTCAAGATCCATCACCAGCCTCTCACTGAGGACTCATACCTGAGCCACTGATAACTCACACTCTACAATGATTGTGACCTGAAGTAGCCTCCCCATCACAAGACCCATCCCAAACCCCTCTCTGATGATTCATATCTAACCCATCATAAGACACTCACTTGACACATCTCCACCTGAAGAACTTTTAAATAGTAAAGCACTTAAATAGAAATCTCCTAAATGCCTCTGAAAATGATCTGATCTCTTTTCCACATGATCTGCCATTTTCCAAGTTTTAACTTCCATAAAAACTGGAAAATACTTTGAAGCAAAAGGAATTTCACCAGGTCAGAGATGTCTTGTGAACGGATCACTTAGTCTATTATCCAAGGCACACAGGGTGGATATTTGTACAACCAACTATTGTTCTCCACATGAAAAACAAAAGCATCTTAAAGTCAAGATAAAACACAGGGATGGCCGTGTCCCTTTGAGAGCTGGATGCAACAAAATTTCATTTTAATATATACCAATTAGTGTACATTCAAAGTGACAACAAAGTTTCTATTCTATTCTATTCTATTCTATTCTATTCTATTCTATTCTATTCTATTCTATTCTATTCTATTCTATTCTATTCTATTCTATTCTATTCTATTCTATTCTATTCTATTCTATTCTATTCTATTCTAAATATCATTTTATCAGAAAGGTGCATTATAGAAAAGAATAAGAACTGGCATCCACACAGGCTATGATTTTCAAAAATACAAAATGGATAGATGACAAATTCATTGGCTTTTCTTTCCAGATATGGATGACTGTTTTGAATGTTCAGAAGATCACTACCCAAATAAAGAAAAGGAAGGCTGTATCCTGAAACTGCTGGTCTTTCTAAGTTTTGAAGAATCTTTAGGAATCGGTTTAGCCTCAGCTGCTCTTGGTTTCTTCTTCTTGACATCTTGGGTACTTGGAACTTTTATTAAACACAGGGATACTCCCATTGTCAGAGCCAATAACAGATCCCTCACCTATATCCTTCTTGTCTCTCTTTTGTTCTGTTTTCTTTCCTCTTTTTTATTTCTCAGCCAACCTGGCAAAATGACCTGCCTTCTCAGACAATCAACATTTGGAATTACCTTCTCAATTGCCATTTCTAGTGTCCTGGCCAAAACCATCACAGTGGTTGTGGCTTTCATGGCTGCTAAACCTGGATCTCAAATGAGGAAGTGGGTGGGGAAAAGATTGGCCTTTGCTGCTGTCCTTTCCTGTTCTCTTGTTCAAGTATGTATTTGTACTCTTTGGTTGTCAACATATCCCCCATTCCCTGAGTTAGAGATGCACTTAGAGCTCCAAGAAATGATTTTACAGTGCAATGAGGGGGCAGCTGCATTCTTCTATTGTGTCTTGGGCTACATGGGTTTCTTGGCCATTGCCAGCTTCATTGTGGCTTTCCTTGCCCATAAATTACCTGACAGCTTCAATGAAGCCAAGTTCATCACCTTCAGCATGTTGGCCTTCTGCAGTGTGTGGGTCTCCTTCTTTCCAGCCTATCTGAGCACAAAAGGCAAAGCCATGGTAGCTGTGGAGGTCTTCTCCATCTTGTCCTCCAGTGCTGCATTACTGGGATGCATATTCTTGCCAAAGTGCTACATCATTGTTTTGCGGCCTGAGCTAAATCACAGGGAACAACTAATAAAGAGAATGTAGTACAGCAGATTGTTTTATCTATTTTTTTCCCTTTGACTATATCAAGTAACATGATTTTGAGAATCTTTCTGTTTTTGTTCTTAGAAGATTTAACATATTGACTTTAAGGATAAAGAACAGCTAGCAGTTCATGGTTTTTATATCTTCACTTCATAAACCACTGTATAAATATGGGAAAAAGCTAATGGGTATTGTATAGACATGTATGTAACTCAGTATCATAGGGGATCTGTTTTGGATTGAGTGGTCATCTTTAAAAGGTAAAAGTTAAAATGTTTTTGAACATTTAATATACATTTCATTGTGGTTTTTTTTTAAAAAAAATCATGAACAATCATAGCCATTGTGAGAAATGAACATGAATTTGAACAATTAGGCCTATTTTTATTGTCATTGTCTCTTACTATATATTATTTTAATTGGCATTTTCTTAAACCATCAGACATTTATTATCTCACCAATAGCACAATAATTATTTCTTAGAGGAATCATTCTATTATCTTAATTAGGCCTAAATTTGCTGAGTGAAAGCATTTTAAAAATTTAAATTCCTGCTGCCAATGAGGATATGATTAAATATAGTTTTTAAAAAACAGATTAATATGCACCAAACAGAATTGACAAACAAGATCCTGAAGTTTAAATTTTGCTTCTTAAGACCAACAACAAACAATAAATGAAGCAGCACACACAAAATATGCAGCAAACATATGCTAATGTAACCATGACAGTTTCAGAGAAGATATCCAGGGGTCCTCATTGAACACTATGCATGAAGACAAGGATTCATTGGTGGAACACAGAACCTATTGAAACAGAGAAATGGAAATTTTGACAGTCACACTCAGTAACCACAATTTTTCCATTCGTTGTGTATCAGTTTAATATTTCCTATTGTGGTTTGTGCTGCTCTACCTTAGACTATTTATATTGACATGGGTTCAGTTAAAAATAATTAAACTATTAGCCATTTATTCTCTCATGAATATTTTTTTTCTTTTAATGACCTAGTAATCCCTTGCTTTGAGTTGGAATCCGGGTGACTGAATGGAGCTGAGCATTTACTGGACTGATGTCCTTCCTGACGCCTACATGGAGTTCACAGAAGATATTTTCTCTCTGTGCCAAAAGAATTAAACATCTGTCACTACCTGGGATAAAATCTACAGTCTTCTGACTGTGAGGCAAACACTCCACCTGTAGGCTACCATGCTGCTCCATGAAAAGTAAAACAATAATCTAGAGTGGGGTTTTTCAATCATTGGTACACGTACCACTGGTGGTACACTAGCACCTGGCTGGTGGTACTTGGTGTCACCTTCCTCCCTTCGCCTCCCTCCCTCTGCCTCCCCCCTTCACTCCTTCCCAGCACTTGCTGCTGGAAAACAAGCTGCTTGGCAGTGGGATGCCCTGCAGGAACCCTACCAAGGGCATGCAAAGAGCACAGGCGCAGGCCGTGCCCTCCCTAGGGACTCATTGTGCAGCAAAAGGATTGAACTCTTCTCCTGCAGGATCCATGTTGTCCTTCCCCCCCCCCTTCTTACTTCAAAAGCAAGGGGACAGAGCCATCCACTCCCTTGGCAGGTAGGCCCCCTCCTTCTTTTCCCCCTTCTCTCTCTTTCTCTCTCTCTCTCTCTCTCTCTCTCTCTGTTGTGGCCTCTTCCATCTTCTTTTCCTTCTCCCCCCTGCGAGCTTGTGATACCCCTCATGGCCCCATACGGCCAGCTTCAACCTCCACTAATGGGCTCCAGTGTTTTGGTGAAAACATTACATTCTACTACTACAGAAGCATTTGTTTTTTTATTACTATGTCCTTGTTGGTTACTCTGCCTTCAGTGGCCAAAAATAATTTGACCAACTTTTCTGATGTGGGGCAAGCCAGGGAAAGAGTGTGTGGGGGGAATAAATCTGCTTTGGGATTTCCTTCGAATCGGGATGGTATTGTCTTCAAAATTGGTCAAATTATTTTTGGCCACTGGAGGCAGAGTAACCAACAAGCACCTATAAATAAAATAAAAAACTAAAAATGCAGCATTTTCAAAATACTGGAGCCCGTCGGTGGAGGTTGGGGCCGGCCGTACTGAGTCTCCAGTTGATCGGCTGCCCTGGATGCAGCCTCCTGGGCACACAGCATTGCGATGACCTGCCAGGAGCTCTCTGCAATGCTTTGCGCCCAGGAGGCTGCATCCAGGGCAGCCAATCAGCTGGACACTTGGTACGGCCGGCCCCGAACTCTGCCAGCTGGCTCCAGTCGACAGAGTGCCCCCAGCAGGAGAAAAGAAGAGAAAAAGGGGGAAGGAAAGAAGGAAAGGGAGGGTGAAAGAAATGAGGAAAGCCCCTCAAGGCATCCTGCAACCAGAGTGATGAGCTCCCCCCCCCCGCAGCCATTGACTTCCCTTGTCAAAAAGTTGCAAAAGTGTCGAAGCCACAGGAACCTTGGGGGGAAGTGATCATGCAATATTGGAATTCAACATTCTGGAAGCACAAGCAATAGAACACAGCCAAACTAGAGTCTTGGACTTTAAAAGAGCTAATTTCAATAAACTTAGAGAGACCTTGGGAAGAATTCAATGGATGAAAATCCTAAAAGGGAAACAACTCAAGAAGCTTGAGAAATTTTGAAAAGTGAGATAATAAAGGCCCAGTCTAGCACAATACCAACAAAGAAGAAAAATAACAGCTCTCGAAAGAAACCAGTATTCCTGCATAAAGAGCTCTCTGATAAACTGAAAGATTAAAAGGACAAGGATAAGAATTGGAAAGAGGGGCACATAACTAAGGCAGAATATCAGCAAACAGCCCATGCCTGCAAAGATCAAGTGAGAGAAGCTAAGGCTCAAAATGAGCTAAGGCTTGAGACCAAAGTAAAAAATAACAAAAAAAGCTTCTTTCAACATATAAAAAACAAGAAAAAAGTTAAGGAAATGATTGGTCCATTAGTGGCAAGAAGGTGACTAGCAACAGGAAGAAAGCAGAACTACTTAACTTGTTTTTTGCATCTGTCTTTACACAAAGGGAAAAAACAGTCCAACCTACCAAAACCAGTGCCATAAAAAACAGAATAGAAACGCAAGTTAAGTTAGGCAAGAAAATGGTAAGTGAGCACCTGTCCAGCCTAGATGAGTTCAAATCACCAGGATCAGATGGATTACACCCCAAGGTTCTCAAGGAACTGGCAGACGTGATCTTAGAACCACTGAACTATATTTTTCAAAGATCCTGGAGCACTGGGGAACTACCAGAGGACTGGAAGAGAGCTGATGTAGTTCCCATCTTCAAAAAAGGGAAAAAAAATAGATCCAGGAAACTACAGACATATCAGCCTGACCTCAATACCTGGGAAGATTCTGGGAAAAATAATCAAACAACAATTCAGTGAACACTTTGATGCGAACAAAGTTATCACTAAAAGCCAGCATGGGTTTGTCAAAAACAGATCATGCCAGACAAATCTTATTGCATTCTTTGACCATGTGACAAAACTAGTGGACCAGAGGAATGCTGTAGATTTAATTTACTTGGATTTCAGTAAGGCATTTGATAAAGTAGATCACAACCTACTACTTGATAAGATGGAAAAATGTGGGTTAGATAGCATCACCACCAGATGGATTCGTAGTTGGCTGACAGGTCGTACTCAGTGTGTGGTCCTCAATGGAACTGCATCTACATGGAAGGAAGTGTGTAGTGGGGTACCCCAGGGCTCTGTTCTGTGCCCAGTGCTCTTCAACATCTTCATCAACGATTTGGATGAGGGAATAGAGGGGAACTCATCAAATTTGCAGACAACACCAAGCTGGCAGGAATAGCCAATACTCTAGAAGAAAGGCTTAAGATACAGGAGGATCTGGACAGACTCAAACACTGGGCACTATCTAACAAAATGAAATTCAATTGTGAAAAAAATAAGGTTCTACATTTAGGCAGGAAAAATCAAATGCACAGGTATAGTATAGGTGGTACTTTGCTCAATAGTAGCAACTGTGAGAGAGATCTCGGAGTCCTAGTGGACAATCACTTAAATATGAGCCAGCAGTGTGCTGCAGCTGCCAAAAAAGCCAACACAGTGCTACGCTGCATTAAGAGAGGGATAGAATCAAGATCACATGAAGTACTAATACCACTTTACAATGCCTTGGTAAGGCCACACCTGGAATACTGCATCCAGTTTTGGTCACCACAATGTAAAAAAGATGTCGAGACTCTAGAAATAGTACAGAGAAGAGCAACAAAGATGATTGGGGGACTGGAGGCTAAAACATATAGGGAACGGTTGCTGGATTTGGGTATGTATAGTTTAATGAAGAGAAGTGTGAGGGGTGACATGATAGCAGTGTTCCAATATCTCAGGGGCTGCCCCAAAGAAGAGGGAGCCAACCTATTCTCCAAAGCACCTGAAAGCAGGAGAAGAAGCAACGGATGGAAACTAGTCAAGGAGAGAATCAACCTAGAACTAAGGAGAAACTGTTCTGTACCAGCCTGCTACCGGCCCTGCAGAAAAGCCAGGGACAACCCCTTTACAAACGGCAAGAGGCTGGAATTACGCCTGCCAAATTTATTCACATAAAACAGAGCAAGACAAGACACCAACCATAAAACACGAGCTAAGAAGCAGGAACAATCCAAGCAGTTGCCTTCAGCAAACCAGCCCTCCCACACATTCCCCTTAAATACAGTTCAGGGCGTGGCCTCTCTGTGCCTCCTTCCAAGGTGCCCCATTGCCTTCCTCTGTTTACTCCTGATTGACTGCCTCCTGCGTCGGGCGTCCTTGAACAGGGCCAGCTGTGGGTCATCTTCATCCACGCTGTCAGGCTCACACAGCTGGGTCTGCATCGTGACCAGATGAGAGGGGCCTTGCTGGGGGCTCTCATCAAACTGTCCAATCCCCTCAGCAAGCTCTTCAACACCCCCCTCCTCCTCCTCTGAGTCATCCGACCCAACTGCCGAACCCACAGGCTGACCCTGAATCACAACAGAAACTTCCTGAAAGTTAGAACAATTAACCAGTGGAACAACCTGCCTCCAGAAGTGGTGAATGCTCCAACACTGGAAGTTTTTAAGAAGAGACTGGCCAGCCACTTGTCTGAAATAGTATAGGGTTTCCTGCCTGAGCAGGGGGTTGGACTAGATGACCTCCAAAGTCCCTTCCAACTTGGTATTATTATTATTATTATTATTATGACACTGGAACACTGTGACTGTCATAAGTATGAATCAGTTGCCAACCATCCAAATGTAAATCACATGACCCTGGGGATGCTGCAACAGTCATAAGTGTGAAAAATGGTCATAAGTCACTTTTTTCAGTGCCGTCGTAACTTCGAACAGTCACTAAGCTAATTGTTGTAAGTCGAGGACTACCTGTACTTTATCATTTTTTTTCCTTCTTTTTTTTTGATCATGTTTTTGACACCTTGCTAGGCGACTGCTGGTATGCGGATGTTGCCATATCCTAAAAGTAGTACAATGGGTGAAAAGTTTGAAAAGCCCTGATCTACAGGAATCACTATTTTTTTTAGCTAGGCTCAAATAATAAACATTTTGCATGAAGGCATTTCAATTCAGCAACAATCGAGGTATCAGTTGCATTCTTAATTAACTTTTGAACAACAGGGAGATTGGCACAAGGGATATCAATGATCCTGTCTGATTCATTGCCTCATGTTCCCTCCTCCCTTTCTCCCTTGCCAGAATGTATATTCCGATCCTAGTGATATTCAAGAGAGAAATTGGCACACACATGGCTCTTCAAATACAAATTGATGTATTGTCCCATAAAGGGCATTTGCAAATAAAATCCTTGGATTAAACATTGGATGAACCATCAGGGTGCATACATATTCTGGAACACACAAATATTTTCATCATCCCAAAAACGTGAAGATGTTATTCCTTTTGATGTTCCTGATGCACGATGTAGTTCCTCTGAAATGCCCTTCAAGTGAAGCTTTCCGTGTTCCACATGAGTGGTACCAGCCTGGTGATCTTGTCATTGGTGGGATGGTGTCTCACATTTTTTACAACTTTTATGAAATTGAATTTAAGAAAGATCCTTCTCTAACACCTTATGACTTACCTGTGTAAGAATTTTTTATATTTACCATCTATTTTCTTAGCTTAGCCAGGTACCCCAAAATTTCTGATAACAGTAAAAGCTTTTGAAAAGAAATGTGGGGTTTATATACATACATACATATATACATCTACCTAGCATTCAGGCTACCTAGGTTTGAATCCCATAAAGGGTATGGCTAGCTGATGAGAGCTAATAAGCTTGAAATAGCTATTCTAGTCTCCCATTTAAAATCTTTGCCAACAAAAAAAAATGAATTTGTAGTGGATCGCAGTTGCGACTTGAGCCTGCTTAACGCTCCTAGGCTGGAGCTGCAAAGCAAAAATTGATTATAATAGTAGAACGGCAATATAACAGTTAAAACCAAGGTGTACTAGACTGGTCTGTCCAGAAAAAACGTAACATTGCAAATCATGAAACCACCTCATAAAATGTAAAATTGAAGTTTGTGAAAATCTATTGAATACTTTAGAAAGGATATTCTATTCCTACTTCCAAGAGAGATTGGTTATTATTTATATAAAGAGGATGCCCCCTTACAAGAATTGAGAAATTCTTTTTCAATGGGATATTTAATTTATTTGCAGTGTGATAACCACATTCTACCAGCACATCCTTGCCTTGGCCTTTGCTGTGAAGGAGATCAATGAGGACTCCCAGATCTTTCCTAACATCACCCTGGGGTTCCACATCTATGATAGTTACTACAACCCAAGCATGACCTATCGCACCACTCTGGACCTACTTTTCAAATCCCAGGAATTAGTCCCTAACTACAAATGTTATACCCAGAAGAATCTCATGGCCATCATTGGAGGATTAGACGCTCCTACTTCATCCTACATGGCACAAATTATAAGTATCTTCAAGACACCACAGGTAATTTTTGCAGAAGGCTGAAAGAGAAAGGTTTCTTTGTTGTTTTTTTAATAAATTTCAAAGATTAGTTTTTGGCCATGCCTTTCATTTTCTTTTATTTGAAAGATTAGAAAAATAAAATTTAAACCACAAATTAATCTTATTTGAGATGGTCATCTGATCTTCCAGTTTGACCACTACCTGTGGTTGAATGCTGGAGCTGTGTTGAGAGGAATGAAAAGGCTGGCCAGCACATGCTACACAATTAATAAATAAACTCTCTGAGTAGGAGACCATATACAATTTCAGATAAATGATTTTCCAGTCTCTTTTTGAAAGTCTACAGTGGTGCAACACCCACAACTTCGGGAGGCAATCTGTTCCATTGGTTGATTCTTCTCACCATTAGGAAATTTCTCCTTAGTTCTAGGTTGCTTCTCTCCTTGGTTAGTTTCCATCCATTGTTTCTCGTTTTGCTTTGGATTCTTTGGAAACTAGTTTACCCCCTCATCTTTGCAGGAACCCATAAATATTAGAACACTGCTGTCATGTCTCATGGTTTTAGGGAGGATCTCCTTTCAGCCACTTCCTGCCCAACCCCAACTCAAGGCTATCCAGCATTTTCACTGCTTCCCTCAACAAACTGCTAGATTACACCGAATAATAATAGTGCCAACTCTCTTTGCTATGCGTGGGTTGGTGTCTGTTAATAATAACTGAATGTAAAATTCAACTGATTTGCCTGGAAACTGTTGAAGGATTGGAGCTTTATGTTACTTTTGGAGATTTCTGTAATAATTGCAGTAAAAGAAGACAAGCTTGACTCTTTCTGTTCCTCCAGAATCTTGTGGATAGTCTTTCATGCATTTTCCACCTGGGGCAGAGAAGGTCAGAGGGTAACGCAATAACCCTCACTCTTAAAAAACTTTTTTGTAAGCTAGAAAGATGTTACATGCTGAGATAGTTAGCATGTTTCAGGCTGTTCATAGACATGAACTATCTGGAACTCTATAGTGGAAAACTAAATTTAGCTTGTAGTCTAGTTATATTCATTCAGTGAGAAAATAATTCATCTTGGTGGCTTTATTGCTGTAACGTTCATCAAAACCATAATATACCTAGAATTTGAGAATTTTTAAATTATTCAATTTCCATCCAGGAGTCATTTTTCCATCTTTTTACACTGGTTCTCATAAATAATGGTTTTCCTTTCCTTTCCTTTCCTTTCCTTTCCTTTCCTTTCCTTTCCTTTCCTTTCCTTTCCTTTCCTTTCCTTTCCTTCCCTTCCCTTCCCTCCCTTTTCTCTCTCCTTTCTTTTCTTTTCTTTTCTTTTCTTTTCTTTTCTTTTCTTTTCTTTTCATTCCTTTCCTTTCCTTTCCTTTCCTCTTTGTGTCTTCCTTCCTTCCTTCCTTCCTTCCTTCCTTTCTTCTTTCCTTCCTTCCTTCCTTCCTTCCTTCCTTCCTTCCTTCCTTCCTTCCTTCCTTCCTTCCTTCTTTTATTCTTTTCCTGTAGTTGACCTATGGCTCTTTTGCCCAGGAAGAGTTTCAGAGTAACAAATTATCTTCACTTTATTGCATGGTGCCATATGAGGACTGTCAGTACATGGGAGTTATACAACTTTTCCTCTATTTTGGATGGAGGTGGATTGGAGTCTTTACTTTTGAATCTAAGGGAGAACATTTTTTGCAGAAACTGGAGGTATTTACCTCAGAGATTGGGATCTGTTTAGCTTTCACACACAAAATTCCACAACATGTCGCCTTAGAAGATTTATCAGAATTGTTTGATTCAGTCTCAATGATTTCTAATAAATTGATGGATCAGAAAGCAAATGTTTTTCTTGTCTATGGAGAATTATTCACAATAGTGTGGCTCACAACTGTCATGTTTCTACGTGATCCTGAAAACAAAGACAGATCATTATTCAGAAAAGTTTGGATTCTGATGAACCCAATTGATTTCATACTGACGGGAACTCAAAGGAGTTGGGATCTCCAGATGTACCATGGGGCTCTTTCCTTTACAGTTCATTCAAGAGACATTCAAGGCTTCAAACAATTTCTTCAAGTCATCAAACCTTCCACCCACAAAGATGGATTTCTTCAAGAGGTTTGGCAACAATTGTTTGACTGTATATTTTCAAACGCAAATTTACCTTCATCTATCAATGGAACTTGTAGTGGGGAAGAGAATTTGGAAAATCTGCCTGCAACTCTGTTTGAGTTGCATATGACTAGCCAAAGCTACAACATCTATAATGCTGTTTATGCAGTGGCACATTCTTTGCATGCGGCAAAGACATCAAGATCCAAATGGACAAAAATTCAAAGGGTTGAATTTCCAGATCTGCAGCCTTGGCAGGTAATCTCCCCATGCCATTCCTATCTGTTGTTTTAGCAAATAGTAATACTCAATGTGATATGACTTGTTTACCCTGGCCTATGGCCACATATCATTAGAGATCCTAAAGCATCTAGAGTTTTAGTGTAAGAGATTGTTCTTTGTTACGGAATAAAAGAGATTTAAAAGTAACACTGTCTTTGCAAATTTTGGTCTAGTCAATGGGATTTATGTATCTATCATCATTCCATTAATCACCATTTCATTTGCCTGAAGAAAGAACAAATTTATCAGTCCAGGTTCCAAAAATAAAATGGAGAGGCATCTAAAGGTACTCTTTGTTTTTGGCCCGACAAATGTTTCTGAAATTGAGAGTGTGGTGGCGCATCAGCTCCCTCTGTTCCTGGAGGAAACTGATTATCTGGACCTGTACCAATCGGGCTTCAGGCCTGGACACAGCACGGAGACGGCATTGGTCGTGCTGGTGAATGATCTCTGGAGGGCTAGGGACAGGGGTTGCTCCTCTGTCCTGGTCCTATTAGATCTCTCAGCGGCTTTCGATACCATCGACCATGGTATCCTGCTGCGGCGTCTCAGGGGGTTGGGAGTGGGAGGCACCGTTCTACGGTGGTTCTCCTCCTACCTCCAGGGCCGCTCGCAGTCGGTGTTGACAGGAGGGCAGAGATCCGCCCCGAGGTCTCTCATTTGTGGAGTTCCTCAGGGGTCGGTCCTCTCGCCTCTCCTGTTCAACATCTATATGAAGCCGCTGGGCGAGATCATTCGTGGTTTTGGGGTGGGGTATCACCAGTACGCTGATGATACCCAACTTTTTCTTTCCACCCCGAACCAACCCAGTGATGCCCTCTCCGTGATGTCCCGGTGCCTGGAGGCGGTTCAGGTCTGGATGGGGAGAAACAGGCTTCGTCTCAATCCCGCCAAGACTGAGTGGCTGTGCATATCGGCATCTCGGGTTAACCAAGTTATTCCACCTCTAACGATGGGGGGTGAGGTGTTACCCCCCGTTGATAGGGCTCGCAACCTGGGCGTCCTCCTGGACTCACGGCTCAACTTTGAAGACCACATAGGAGCCGTTACCAGGGGGGCTTTTGCACAGGTTCGCCTGGTGCGCCAGTTGCGTCCCTATCTGGACCGAGACGCCCTACGCACAGTTACTCATGCGCTTGTGACCTCCCGTTTGGACTACTGTAACGCTCTCTACATGGGGCTGCCCTTGAAGACCACTCGGAGGCTTCAACTGGTGCAGAATGCGGCCGCGCGAGTTGTAATGGGGGTCTCCCGATACTCCCATGTAACACCTCTACTCCGCGAGCTGCATTGGCTTCCGGTTGCCCTCCGGGTGAAATTCAAGGTGCTGGTTATTACCTATAAAGCCCTACATGGCCTGGGTCCGAGCTATTTGAGGGAACACCTGCTGCCGGCATCAAACGCCCTTCGCCAAGTGCGCTCCCACAGGGAGGGTCTGCTCAGGGTTCCGCCGGTAAGAGACTGCCGGCTGGTGACACCCAGGGATAGGGCCTTCTCAGTGGGAGCGCCTGCCCTCTGGAACCAGCTGCCAGTGGAGCTGAGAACTGCCCCCGACCTCCGATCATTCCGCCGGGGCCTGAAGACCTGGCTCTTTGAGCTCTCGGGCCCAGGCTGAGGAGAAATTTTTAATTGGGGTTTTAAGTGCACAGGGTCAATTTAATATTTTTTAATTTGGTTTTTAACTTTTGTATGGTGGATTTTTTAATTCCCTGTAAACCGCCCTGAGTCCTCAGGGAAAGGGCGGTATATAAATGTAACTAAATAAATAAAAAATAAATAAACATTTTTTTTATTAGCTTTTTGAAATTTAATCAAGGCAGGATTGTTATCCTAGGAACATAAAGTTTATGAGAGTTGTTCAACTGTAGCAGAGGCATGTTATTTCCATGAAATGATGTTGGTCTTTAGATTTATGGAAAATTACCAGAAGAATTGCTGAGTTTACTCTTGAGTTTACTCAAGACAATTAATTCATAAAGTAATTTCCATATTTCAGTTATTGGTTGTTCTTGGTGTGTTTGAAGACAGGGAATGTTGTTTGGTTTCCCTGGAAGGAAGAGTAAAAGAAAGAGAAATTCCTGATGCATTGTTTCCTTTTTAACTCCTTTCTTCTTTTCCTTCAAGTAGCTCCACAAGTTTCTTCAAGAGATTTCTTTTAACAACTCAGCTGGAGAAAGAGTCTTTTTTAAAAACAGAAGAGAAAGTCCAGGTGGCTTTGACATTATCAACATGATCACTTTCCCAAACAGATCATTTCAGAGAGTTAAAGTTGGAAAGTTACACTGCAATGCTCCAAAAGGGAAAGAAGTTATCATTGAGAACACAATCCTTTGGCACCCTGGTTTTAACCAGGTATGAATAGCAATTGGGCTGTTGGTTTATTATATTATTGAATAGTAATAGCAGTAGTGCTTAGACTTACAGTATATACAACTTCATGGTGTTTTACAGCCCTCTCTAAACAGTTTACAGAGTCAGTATATTGTCCCCAACAATCTGTGCCCTCAGTTTACTGACCTCAGAAGGATGGAAGTCTGAGTCAACTTTGAACCAGTGAGGACTGAACTCCTGGCACTCTAACCACTATGGCTCAATCATGTTCAGATACAGAGCAAGAAATAAACCTAACTCTAACCATAACCCTCTGTAAAATGTTAACAATGTTAAGGGTCATTTATGTAATTCAATGTAAATCATTTCCATTGTTTAATTGGGATCCTTTCATATCAATGTCTATGTTTATGTCTGTAGGTTCTTCCTGTCTCATTGTGTAATGATCACTGTTCCCCTGGATCCTGGAAGAGACAGGCTGAAGGCAGTCAGTTCTGTTGCTATGACTGTGTTCCATGCCTAGAAGGAAAGATTTCTAATGGAACTGGTAGGTTATCAATTGCACTATATATTTTATTCCAAGAGATTGTTATTTCATAAATTAAACATTCATTATATACTGTAGGCTTCAAATAGCAGCATGGTGTTCTAGAGATGCAGCTCTCACCTCACAATCAGGAACCTATGATCACAGATAGCAGCAGGTATTTCTCTGGGCACAGTGAGCAATTCTCTGCTCCAATTGGCATGAACGCATCATGAATGGCTTCCCATTGGTAAACACCGAGCTCCAATCAGTTGCCTCAACCCTAACCCTAAAGCAAAAGATTGCAGGGTCATTAAAAGATAGAAATACAAATACAAATACTGTACACACTATATACAGTATATATATATATCTATATAATGCTTAAAGGTAAAGGTTCCCCCGCACATGCATGCTAGTCCAACTCTAGGGGCCGGTGCTCATCTCTGTTTTAAAGCCGAAGAGCCAGCGCTTGTCCAAGGACGTCACACACACACACACACACACACACACATATATATATGAGAGAGAGAGAGAAAGAGAGAGAGATAAACAGATAGATAGATTATTTTAAAAGTGGGAGAAAGAATTAAAAAATCCAGAAAAATGCATTTTTAAAGAGTTAAAAATTGATTTGCATTTTAATGAGTGAAATAAGTTTTTGATCCTCTCTAAATCATTAAAGTTTCGAGGCTGATGTTTGGCAGCTCGAACCTTCAGCTCCCTCCGCAGATTTTCTATGGAATTAATGTCTGAGACTGGGTAAGCCACTCCAGGACCTTAATGTACTTCTTCTTGAGCCACTTCCTTGTTCTCTTGGCCATGTGTGTTGGCTGTTTGCTATGTGGAATACCCATCCACGACCCATTTTCAATGGGGAAGGCGGTTCTCACCCAAAATTTGATGGTACATGGCCCTTGTCCATTGTCCCTTCGATGTGATGAAGTTGTCCTGTCTTTTTATCAGAAAAACACCCCAAAGCGTAATGTTTTCACCTCCATGTTTTATGGTGTGGATGGTGTTATTGGGGTCATAGGCAGCATTCCTCATCCGTCCAAAATAGCGAGTTGAGTTGATGCCAAAGAGCTCAAATCTGGTCTTAGCTGACCACAACACTTTCACACAGTTCTCCTCTAAATCATTCACGTATTAATTGGCAAACTTAAAACCAGATGTTGTGATTTGATTCCTGGATTATGTGTTGAGAGAGAGAGAGAGAGAGAGAGAGAGAGAGATCTATTTAATCACAGAAACCTTAATTATTACTAGTGGAATTTGATTGTGTTCATGCTTGCTTTCTTCTTTGCATTGCTCTTCTTGACCCTACATTTTCCATGCTTATGCAATTTTATTTTCCTGGGCTCCAAGATCACTGCAAGACGCTTGCTCCTCGGGAGGAAAGCCATGGCAGAGACATCACCCTGTCAACAAAAGTGTGTATAGTCAAGGCTATGGTCTTGTCAGTTGCAATGTATGGCAGTGAAAGTTGGACCATAAAAAAGGCTGACCGCCAAAAAATTGAGGCCTTTGAACTCTGGTGCTGGAGAAGACTCCGGCGAGTCCCTTGGACTACAAGGCGATCAAACCGGTCAGTCCTAGAGGAGATCAACCCTGACTGCTCTTTAGAAGGCCAGATCCTGAAGCTAAAACTCAAATACTTTGGCCACCTAATGAGAAGGAAGGACTCACTGGAGAAGAGCCTAATGATGGGAAAGATTGAGGGCAATAGAAGAAAGGGACGACAGAGAATGAGGTGGCTGGATGGAGTCACTGAAGCAGTAGGCGTGAGCTTAAATGGACTCCAGAAGATGGTAGAGGACAGGAAGGCCTGGAGGAACATTGTCCATAGGGTCGCGATGGGTCGGACACGACTTCACAACTAACAACAACATAGTCTTACTGAACTTTGGGTGCTACGTGGATGTAGGAATTTTCATATACTATGATTAAAACCAGGTGTTGTGATGTGATTATTAGTGGAATTTGATTGTGCTCACACTTGCATTCTTCTTTGCATTGCTCTTCTTGATCCCACATTTTCCATGCTCATGCAACCGTAACAAATATTGTGATCACTGATGGTCATCCATTGTCTTAATGAAATTTGAGTGCTAGGCGGATATAGGAATTTTCATATACTATGTTTAAAACCAGATGTTGTGATGGTGATTATGTGTTGGGTCTAACCTCCTCATAAGTCCAGCTAAGCAATGTCTGACCTAATAAATTTAGCAATGGGAGATGAGCAGCCTATTAGAGTTTGTAGAGTAGAGTCAGAATTAAAGAAAAAAATGTGGTGGAAAAAGACAAGAATAAAATATTTGATCCTTACCAATTTTAAAGGCCACTAGATCCATCAGTTTCTATGTTTCTATTTGAATCTAGGAGCATAACTCAGAACTTTTTTTATCTGTTCTTCTCCTTTTGGGGTGAATTTATGTATGATTTGTGGACAATTAAGCTCCTCCTTTAAAGACAATACAGAAATAAACACAATCAAGTTAAATTTAAACTTTAAATATATGATAGTGTAAACCTGAAAATGCAACGTTTTGAGTTTGCAATATGGCGAGATTGGCAGTGTCACCAGGTCACCAGTGGCCATGCTGCCACCGGCCACTTGGGGGTGGGGCGATCCCAGTGAAAGGGAAGCCTTGCAGGCTGTGAGATCAGGCCAGCAAGTGGGCATGGAGGCACTAATGCTGAGGAAGGCGAACAGCAGCCCCAGCAGCAAGAAGGCGTGCCAAAAAGAGTAGACTCTGTGTGTGCACCTGCTACAAGCTCACCCATCAGCCATGCTCTCCAAGCCTCAGATCAGCTGTAGCACACTGTGGAGAGCATGGCTGAAACAGGCAAGACAAGCATGCATACAGACCCCGCTGTTTTCAGTGGTGCTTTGATGATTTCCCCAGCAAAGTGGAGCTGGGCATGGTGAGGCATGGCCCAGCAAAGAAGAGATGGACGAGGAGAGGGCCAACAAAGCAGGGCATGGCCAGATGTGATGGTTGAGGCCGGGAGGGGTAGGGCAAGGCTGGGAAGGGTGGGACAGGGTGAGGCAAATGAGCTGCAACTGTTCCTGTGCACCACCAGCCTTCAAGCACTCGCCATTTCCTGTGTGTGCACCATGAAGGTCCCCAGCCAGGTTGGATGGGCTAGGGCTGGGGCAGTCAGGGCCATTGGAAGGAGTGCATTATCAGTGGGTCAAGATCCATCACCAGCCTCTCACTGAGGACTCATACCTGAGCCACTGATAACTCACACTCTACAATGATTGTGACCTGAAGTAGCCTCCCCATCACAAGACCCATCCCAAACCCCTCTCTGATGATTCGTATCTAACCCATCATAAGACTCTCACTTGACACATCTCCACCTGAAGAACTTATAAATAGTAAAGCACTTAAATAGAAATCTCCTAAATGCCTCTGAAAATGATCTGATCTGTTTTCCACATGATCGGCCATTTTCCAAGTTTTAAGTCCCATAAAAACTGGAAAATATGTTGAAGCAAAGGGAATTTCACTAGGTAAGAGATGTCTTGTGAACGGATCACTTAGTCTATCATCCAAGGCACACAGGGTGGATATTTGTACAACCAACTATTGTTCTCCACAAGAAAAACAAAAGCATCTTAAAGTCAAGATAAAACACAGGGATGGCCGTGTCCCTTTGAGAGCTGGATGCAACAAAATTTCATTTTAATAGATGCCAATTAGTGTACATTCAAAGTGACAACAAAGTTTCTATTCTATTCTATTCTATTCTATTCTATTCTATTCTATTCTATTCTATTCTATTCTATTCTATTCTATTCTATTCTATTCTATTCTATTCTATTCTATTCTATTCTATTCTAAATATCATTTTATCAGAAAGGTGCATTATAGAAAAGAATAAGAACTGGCATCCACACAGGCTATGATTTTCAAAAATACAAAATGGATAGATGACAAATTCATTGGCTTTTCTTTCCAGATATGGATGACTGTTTTGAATGTTCAGAAGATCACTACCCAAATAAAGAAAAGGAAGGCTGTATCCTAAAAGTGCTGGTATTTCTAACTTTTGAAGAATCTTTAGGAATCGGTTTAGCCTCAGCTGCTCTTGGTTTCTTCTTCTTGACATCTTGGGTACTTGGAACTTTTATTAAACACAGGGATACTCCCATTGTCAGAGCCAACAACAGATCCCTCACCTATATCCTTCTTGTCTCTCTTTTGTTCTGTTTTCTCTCCCCTTTTTTATTTCTCAGCCCACCTGGCAAAGTGACCTGCCTTCTCAGACAATCAACATTTGGAATTACCTTCTCAATTGCCATTTCTAGTGTCCTGGCCAAAACCATCACAGTGGTTGTGGCTTTCATGGCTGCTAAACCTGGATCTCAAATGAGGAAGTGGGTGGGGAAAAGATTGGCCTTTGCTGCTGTCCTTTCCTGTTCTCTTGTTCAAGTATGTATTTGTACTCTTTGGTTGTCAACATATCCCCCATTCCCTGAGTTAGAGATGCACTTAGAGCTCCAAGAAATGATTTTACAGTGCAATGAGGGGGAAGCTGCATTCTTCTATTGTGTCTTGGGCTACATGGGTTTCTTGGCCATTGCCAGCTTCATTGTGGCTTTCCTTGCCCGTAAATTACCTGACAGCTTCAATGAAGCCAAGTTCATCACCTTCAGCATGTTGGCTTTTTGCAGTGTGTGGGTCTCCTTCTTTCCAGCATATCTGAGCACAAAAGGCAAAGCCATGGCAGCTGTGGAGGTCTTCTCCATATTGTCTTCCAGCGCTGCATTACTGGGATGCATATTCTTGCCAAAGTGCTACATCATTGTTTTGCGGCCTGAGCTAAACCACAGGGAACAACTAATAAAAAGAACATAGTACAACAGATTGTTTTATCTAAACATTTTTTCCCTTTGAATATATCAAGTAACATGATTTTGACAATCTATCTGTTTATATTCTTAAGAGATTTGACATATTGCCTTTAAGGATAAAGACCAGCTGGCAGTTCATGGTTTTTATATCTTCACTTCATAAAACACTGTATAAATATGGGGAAAAACAAATGGGTATTTTATAGACATGTATCTCACTCAGTATCATAGGGGATCTGGTTTTGGATTGAGTGGTCATCTTTAAAAGGTAAAAGTTAAAATGTTTTTGAACATTTAATATACATTTCATTGTGGAGGTTTTTTTAAAAAAATCATGAACACTCATAGACATTCACTCTCCATTCACCAAGGTATTTTTACTGTACCCTATTGCAATTTAAGGACATTATATAAAATGTAATTTTCCTTCTGCCTCATCCCTTATTAGAAGTGTATGCTGGGTGATGTCCATATAAAGTTTGATTTGATTTGGTTTGATTTAGGTACGTCTTCTATTGTGTAGTGGGTTCTCGACCCCATGGCCAGATGACAGACAAAGGGTTCACCATGGCTCACCAGTACTTTATTGGTGGAAGTACTGAACTGGATGATCGGGTTTACCTGTACCCCTTTATATTCCTGGTCAGGAATCCCTTTCTCTGGTTTTCCCACCAGGCACTTATCAGCCAATCCTGTCACTCTCCAACACCACCTGATGGTAACAGTGAGCCGCTGCTTATGTTTTATTCATCCCCATACATAACACCCCTTCCCCCATAATAACAGACAATAAACCATTTTCTTAACACCTGTTTCCTGGTGATGATTAGACACGATGAGACCTCCTACATCCTTACATAGTCCTCCAAATAGGCAGGTGGCCTATGAGTCCTGGTTGACCGTCTCAAGGGTTGCTCTCCACCCTGGACAGCCGTGTCATAAGTTGAGACCTGGCTCTGGCTCTGGGCCCTTGCACCCGCATCGTCCTGGTGGGTCAGGGCCTGTTGTTCCAGTTCTTGTTCAGTCCTGCCAAAACTCTCGGGTGTGAGTACAGTGTCCATGAGATCCTCCTCCTCCCCAGAGCCCATTGTTTTTGGTCGTGTGGGCAGGTCGCTCTGTGATTTTTCAGGAACCCTCTTCCTAATTTGGCCTATGTGTCTTCTGACATGATGACTCCTCTCCAACTCTACAATGTAAGATAACGGCCCCATTCTTTCAATCACCTCCCCCTGAATCCACATATGTCCAGGCCCATAGTTCCTGACCCAAACTAGATTGCCCAAGGGTAATTCCCTGGGGGGTATAGGTTGTTCTGTCACTGCGGCCACTCTGTCTGGGTGGAGTCTGTCCAACTTTGTGATAAGACATCTGCCCCAATGCAGTTCTGCAAGGCTCTTGCCAGTGGTTGTGCATGGAGTGGTGTGGTGTGCCAGAAGGAATTGGGCCAACCTTTGATGCTAGTCACCACTGATGATGCATTTCAATGCGTCCTTGGTTGTCCTCACCATCCGTTCTGCTTGCCCATTGGATGATTGGTGAAAGGGCGCGGAGGTGACGTGTCTAATCAAGTTGGCCCTCGTGAAATCCTGGAAATCAGCAGATGTGAATTGTGGGCCATTATCCAAAACTATCACATCAGGCAGGCCATGTGTCGCAAAGAGTCCCCTGAGCACCTGGATTGTTTTGGCTGTGGTCATACTAGTCACTGGTACTACCTCTAGCCATTTGGAGTAGCTGTCAACTACCACCAGGAAAGTTTGACCTTGAAAGGGGCCAGCATAATAGATGTGCACTCTGGACCAAGGTTTGTGTGTCACCTCCCACTTGTGAACCAGTGCATGTGGCTGTTCTGGCCTGGATCTTTGGCATGTGTAACATCCCACTACCTGTAGCCTTATCAAGGCCCGGCCACCACAAGTAACTCCTGGCTAAGGCTTTCATCCTGACATTCCAGGGTGTCCCTCATGTAGTGACTGTAGTACCCTATCCCCAAGTTTCTCAGGGATGATGACCCTGCTGCCCCACAATAGACATCCCTTATGAGAAGACAGCTCAAGCCTCCTCGTGAAGAATGCCTGAAATTCCGGGCCTGGACTCTTTTCCTGCCACCCTGTGGCTACCCACATCTGTACCCTGCTCAAAACCTTATCAGCTGTGGTACCAGCAGCAATGTCCTTAGCATGGAGCAGGCATTCTGGTAGGTCCTGGATGGCCATTATCTATTTAGCAGGTGCCGGATCCGGTTCTTCAGTGACTACTGGTAGCCTGCTTAAGCCATCTGCATGGCCCATATCCTTACCTGGCTTGTGGACCAGTTTGCAAGTGTATGCAGATAGGAATATGGACCACCTCAGCATCCTGGGGAATAGGATTTGAGGGGTTTGCCTGTCCGTGGTGAACAACCCCTGTAGAGGCTTGTAATCTGTGAAAATAGTGAATTCTCTGCCGTATAAGTAATCGTGAATTTTTTTGACTCCCGACACTATTTCCAGGGCCTCCTTATCTATTTGGGCGTAGTTCCTTTCTGCCCTTGACAGTGTTCGGGAGTAATAAGCAATGGGTCTCTGCTCCCCATTTTCCTCTATGTGGCTTAAGACAGTGCCCACTCCATGGGGGGATGCATCGCATGCGATGCAAATGGGCTTGCCTTCTATAAAATGTGTGACAGTTGAATTACAGGACAATAGGTATTTTAGATTTTGGAAACTATGCTCGTGGACCTTGGTCCAATTCCAAGGAGTTTTTTTGTCTAAGAGCCTGTGTAATGGCTCAGCAATTGCTGCTTTGTGGGGCAAGAAAGCATGATAGAAATTAATTAACCCCAGGAAAGCTTGCAATTCAGCTTTGTTTTTAGGGGTTGGAGCCATTTTAATTGCTCTTACCTTGGAATCAGTAGGGTGGCTTCCTTTGGCATCAATTCTGAACCCAAGGAATTCAGTCCTTTTTTAGTTTAAGTCCTGCAGAGCGGAATCTGCTTAAAACAGCCTTCAGCCTGTCAGCCAGGACCTCTTCAGAATCACCAGCGATAAGGATATCATCAAAATAAGGGCATACTCCAGGTATGCCCTTCAGAGTCCTTTCCATCACCTCCTGAAATATCCCAGGAGCTACAGAGACACCGAACTGCAAGCGGTTGACTCTGAAAGCTCCTCTGTGTGTTACAATTGTCTGAACGTCTGCCATCTCCCTGGTAACCAAGAGTTGCTGATACACTTGCGCGAGATTGAGCTTGGCAAAGATGGCACCACTTTGGAGTGAGGAGAGGACGTGCTGGACCGTCGGGACCGGGTAAGCATGCGGATTCAGGGCCCAGTTCACTGTGGCCTTATAATCTACACAGATTGTAACCTCCCCATTAGCCTTAAGTGGGGTGACTGTTGGGGTCTCCCACTCTCCCCCTTCCACTGGTTCTAACACCCTTTGTTCCACTAATTTGTCCAATTTGCTCACAATCTTGTGCTTGAGAGTGAAGGGGACTCTCCGGGGCTTTATTCTCACAGGTAGGACATTGGGGTTCAATTTAAATTTAATGGGTGGCCCTGTGTATTTGCCAAGTTTGCCATCAAATACGTCTGCAAACATTTTGGAGATGGATTTGAGGCTTTTGGGCTGGGTATTATGGATCCCTGAGATCCCTATTCCCAGAGCCTCAAACCAATTCAGCCCCACTAAACTGGTCCTCCTGGCCTCAGTTACAAGGATGTCCAAATGACCCTGGAAGCTCTTGAACCCCACTAACATGGTGGCCACCCCCTTAACGTTAATGGGTGCATGCTGGAAATCTGATAACTGGATGCTGGTGGGCTTCAAGGGAGCCCACCGTTTACTCTGGCCGCAAACTGCTTTAAATGTCTCAAAGGAAATTATTGAGACTGCGGAGCCGGAGTCGAGTTCCATCTTGCAAGGCACACCTTGCAAACGGACCTCCAGTTTGATTTTTGGTGTGAGTAACCGGTGGATCTCTGTGTGTGAAACGGTCTGCCCAGTTCTCTTGCTATCCCAACTAATTGTTGAGCTTAGGGGAGGTGAGCTTAGGGGACTCAGTACCTTGAGGCCATGCATCCATTGATTGGAGTTCGTTCAGGCTGTCCCGCTTGCGATTCCGACAGATGGCTGCAATGTGTCCCCGTCTTGCCACAGGACCGACACTTTGCGGAATGGAATCTGCAGGTCACTCTCAGGTGACTTCCTCCACAGCTTGCACATTTTGGGGCGGTTTCTCTGCAGCTGCAGAGGGTACATTTGGTGCATTTGTTGACCGTTGTGGGCTTCCGCTGGCTATCATTGTTGTCACGCTGCATTTGCTGTCTCCCATGCCTTTGTTGTACCCCATCAATCTCAGCCTCCTCGCATGCTTCCGCGCTTCCACCGTTTGCAGCTTCTCTGAAATGGATGGAACTACATGGGCTACTGGGTCGGGTTGGATGGGTCACGTTGACTGCTCCACCGGTGGCTTTGCTGGCCAAGATCTCATCCTGAGCATCTTGTAGTGTGATAGTGGGCTGGGCATAGAGTTGCTGCTGCAGCCTCTTCTCCCGGAGTCCACACACCATGCGGAGTCCACATACCATGCCTATCTTCTAGATTGTTAAAGTTACGCAGGTGAGCAGCTTCCTGCAGGGCTGCAATAAATTTGGAAGCCGACTCACCTGCCCATTGGCACCACTGATCGAACTGGCCTTGCCAAGCCAGTTCAGACATTTGTGGCTTAGAATAGTTGTTCAGCTTCTCCACGATGTCCTTGTACAACACGGTCTCAATTGCCATCGGTGCACACAGGTTAACAGCCAGATCATGGATCGCTGGGCAACACATTCACGTTAGGAGAGCTGCTTTCTGTATGTCGTCAGTGACCCGGTTAACCCACAGAAATGCTTCTACCTGGCTCAGGTGTGAAGCCCATCTCTTGGGGTGCCGGGTATCGAACGGTGGAATCTGCCAGTACTGTGCGATAGTGAGTCCTGTTTCTCCACTTTGACCTCAAGCGCTTGCTTAGCCGGCCATAGATGGTTCGGGGAAAGATGCCTATTTCCTCCAATCCTTAGTGACTTCAGCTCCTCAGGAGAAACAGGATCCCACCTCCGTCACCACTGTTGTGTAGTGGGTTCTCAACTGCATGGCCAGACAACAGACAAAGGGTTCAGCATGGCAGCTCTTTATTGGTGGAAGTACTGAACTGGATGATGGGGGTTACCTGTACCCCCTTATATACCTGGTCAGGTACCCTGGTGGCCAATCCCTTTCTCTGATTTTCCCGCCAGGCGCTTATCAGCCAATCCTGTCACAGTACAATGCCACCTGATGGCAACAGTGAGCCGCTGCTTATGTTTTATTCATCCCCGTACATAACATCTTCCATTAGTCCTTTGGAGGAGACCCCTTTCATTATTTATTTATTTATTTATTTATTTATTTATTTATTTATTTATTTATTTATTTAATTGGATTTGTATACCGCCCTTTCCTGAAGGACTCAGGGCGGTTTACAGGGAATTAATACAGTAAATACAAAAATTAAAAACAATTAAAAGATTATAATAGTCCCTGAGAGAATAAAAACCCCAATTAAAATTAAAATTAAAATTAAAATTCTCAGCCTGGGCCAGAGAGCTCGAAGAGCCAGGTCTTCAGGTCCTGGCGGAAAGAACGGAGGTCGGGGGCAGTCCTCAACTCCATGGGCAGCTGGTTCCAGAGGGCAGGCGCACCCACTGAGAAGGCCCTCCCCCTGGGCGTTACCCGCCAGCAATCTTTTACCGGCGGCACCCTGAGAAGAACCTCCCTGTGGGAGCACACTCGACGAAGGGAATTTGTTGCTGGCAGCAGGTGTTCCCTCAGATATCCCGGACCCAAGCCATTTAGGGCTTTATAGGTCATTACCAGCACCTTGAATCTCACCCGGAGGGCAACCGGAAGCCAATGCAGCTCACGGAGTAGAGGTGTTACATGGGAGTATCGGGAAACCCCCATCACAACTCGTGCGGCTACATTCTGCACCAGCTGAAGCCTCCGAGTGGTCCTCAAAGGCAGCCCCATGTAGAGAGCGTTGCAGTAGTCTAAACGGGAGGTCACGAGCGCATGAGTGACTGTGCATAGGGCATCTCGGTCCAGGTAGGGTCGCAACTGGCGCACCAGGCAAACCTGAGTCCTTCGGGAAAGGGCGGTATATAAATCTAAATAAATAAATAAAAGCCCCCCTGGTCACGGCTCCTATATGGTCTTCAAAATTGAGCCGGGAGTCAAGGAGGACGCCAAAGTTGCGAGCCCTATCAACGGGGGGTAACACCTCACCCCCCATCGTTAAAGGTGGAATGGTCTGTTTAACCCGAGATGCCGATATGCACAGCCACTCAGTCTTGGCAGGATTGAGACGAAGCCTGTTTCTCCCCATCCATTATGTAATATATGTCTAATAAAATACCACGTCAGGCTAAAAAGCAGAAGACCATGAGTTCTGCTTTAACCATGAAAGCCACCTGGGTAAATTTAGGTACAGTCCCTCTCTCTCAGCCCAACCCACTTCACAGGGTCATTGTTGTTTGAGGGAAAATAGGAAGAGAAATGTCTGTTGGATATGTTTGGTGCTTTGAGTTATTTGTATAAAGAATAAAAACTGTGTATAAATAAATAAATTTGCTTTAGGTCCTTTAATTTAATTCCATGATACCAATATTGGTGTTGATTCACATTAGCATTCTATTCCTGGAAATATGAGCGAACTCATCCAAATGGCTATCTGGTTTAATTGGCATTCCTTAATAGGTAAAAATGTTTCCTCTTCTCTGTTCAACTAGTCTGTTCATTTTATGTGGAAAACGGGAGTCCTGCTCCATTGTGAGAAATGAACATGAATTTGAACAATTAGGCCTATTTTCATTGTCATTGTCTCTTACTATATATTATTTTAATTGGCATTTTCTCAATATTAAACCATCAGACATTTATTATTTCACCAATAGCAAAATAATTATTTCTTACAGGAATCATTCTATTATCTTATCCAAAGAAAGAAACATCTGCCACTACCTAGGATCAAATCCACAGTCTTCTGACTATGAGGCAAAAACTCCACCTGTAGGCTATCATGCTGCTCCATGAAAAATAAAACAATAATCTATTTTTTTAGCTAGGCTCAAATATTAAAGGCTTTGCATGAAGACATTTCAATTCAGCAACAATCGAGGAATCTGTTGGGTTGTTAATTAAATTTTGAACCACAGGGAGATTGGCCCAAGGGATAATAATGATCCTGTCTGATTCATTGCCTCATGTTCCCTCCTCCCTTTCTCCCTTGCCAGAATGTATATTCCGATCCTGGTGATATTCAAGATACAAATTAGCACACGCTCTTCAAACAAAAATTGAAGCATGAAAATGTTATTCCTTTTGATGTTCCTGATGCACAATGTAGTTCCTCTGAAATGCCCTTCAAGTGAAGCTTTCCCTGTTCCACATGAGTGGTACCAGCCTGGTGATCTTGTCATTGGTGGGATGGTGTCTCACATTTTTTACAACTTTTATGAAATTGAATTTAAGAAAGATCCTTCTCTAACACCTTATGATTTACCTGTGTAAGAATTTTTATTTTTCCCAAGTATTTTCTTAGCTTAGCCAGCTACCCCAAAATTTGTGATATCAGTAAAAGCTTTTGAAAAGAAATGCAGGGTTTATATACATACATATACATATACATATATATGTTAAGTATTTGTTTAGTCTTTTTGAATACCTTGCCGGCCCAAATATGGGCCAAACCTTATTGCCTGTTTCAGCCTAAACTGCGACAGTTCATTATTTGTGTAAAGTTTTTGGATTGCTTTGATAGCAATCCAAAGAAATTACATATACATATACATATACATATACATATACATATACATATACATATACATATACATATACATATACATATACATATACATATACATATACATCATATACATATACATCATATACATATACATCATATACATATACATATACATATACATATACATATACATATACATATACATATACATATACATATACATATACATATACATATACCTAGCATGCAGGCTGCCTAGGTTTGAATCCCATAAAGGGTATGGCTAGCTGATGAGAGCTAATAACCTTGAAAGAGCTATTCTAGTCTCCCATTTAAAATCTTTGTCAGCAAGAAGAAATTTGAATTTGTAGTAGATCGCAGTTGCGACTTGAGCCTGCTTAATGATCCTAGGCTGGGGCTCCAAAGCAAAAATTGATTATAATACTAGAACGGCAATACAGCAGTTAAAACCAAGGTGTACTAGACCGGTCTGTCCAGAAAAAACTTAACATATACATGTACATACATATACATGCATACATGCATACACACACAGAGAGACACATAAGCCTTTATCTTTCAAATGTATTGTCTTACGGGAGAAGAAAGCATTTTCTTTACATTATATTAAAGTCCTTCTCGTGTAAGTTAGATGCAAGAAGTCTATTGAAGAACTTTTTACAACAAAATTTCATGCATTTCATGAGAAGGACTTTAATATGATGATTATTTTATTGTATAAATTAAGGAGCTTGAGGTAATTTAAAAAATGTTCAACATTATGTTTCTACACAAAACATACTAGAGTAAGTGAGTGATACTTGCTGAAGCTGTTCCTATTATACTTTGTGCTCAAATTGTTAGAATTATATTTGTTAACTGAAAAAAAGTCACTACTTTTATTTGCTGTTGTCTATAATGGTTGCAAATCATGAAAACACCACGTAAAATGTAAAATTGAAGTCTGTGGAAATCTATTGCATACTTTAGAAGGGATATTCTATTCCTACTTCCAAGAGAGATGGTTTATTATTCGTATAGAGAGGATGACCCCTTACAAGAATTGTGAAATTCTTTTTTCAATGAGATATTTAATTTTTTTGCAGTGCAATAACCAAATTCTACCAGCACGTCCTTGCCTTGGCCTTTGCTGTGAAGGAGATCAATGAGGACTCCCAGATCTTACCTAACATCACCCTGGGGTTCCACATCTATGACAGTTACTATAATTCAAGGATGACCTATCGTACCACTCTGGACCTCCTTTTCAAATCCCAGGATTTTGTCCCTAACTACAAATGTTATACCCAGAAGAATCTCATGGCCATCATTGGAGGATTAGATGCTCCTACTTCATCTTGCATGGCACAAATTATAAGTATCTTCAATATACCACAGGTAATTTTTGCAGAAGGAGGAAAGAGAAAGTTTTCTTTGTTTTTTTAATAAATATCAAAGATTAGTTTTTGGCCATACCTTTCATTTTCTTTTATATGAAAGATTAGAAAAGTAAAATTTAAACCACAAATTAATCTTATTTGAGATGGTCATCTGATCTTCTAGTTTGACCACTACCTGTGGTTGAATGCTGGAGCTGTGTTGAGAGGAATGAAAAGGCTGGCTAGCACATGCTACACAATTAGTACATAAACTCTCTGAGCAGGAGACCATATACAATTTCAGATAAATGATTTTCCAGTCTCTTTTTGAAAGTCTACACTGGTGCAACACCCACAACTTCGGGAGGCAATCTTTTCCATTGGTTGATTCTTCTCACCATTAGGAAATTTCTCCTTAGTTCTAGGTTGCTTCTCTCCTTGGTTAGTTTCCATCCATTGTTTCTCATTTTGCTTTGGGTGCTTTGGAAACTAGTTTACCCACTCATCTTTGTAGGAACCCATAAATATTGGAAAACTGCTATCATGTCTCATGGTTTTAGGGAGGATCTCCTTTCAGCCACTTCCTGCGCATCCCCAACTCAAGGCTATCCAGCATTTTCACTGCTTCCCTCAACTCACTGCTAGATTACACCAAGTCCCTGAATAATAATAGTGACAGCTCTATTTGCTATGTGTAGGTTGGTGTCTATTAATAATAACTGAATGTAAAATTCAACTGATTTCCCTGGAAATTGTTGAAGGATTGGAGCTTTATGTTACTTTTGGAGATCTCTGTAATAATTGCAGTAAACAAAGACAAGCTTGACTCTTTCTGTTCCTCCAGAATCTTGTGGATAGTCTTTCATGCATTCTCCACCTAGGGCAGAGAAGGTCAGAGGGTAATGCAATAACCCTCACTCTTAAAAAGCTTTTTTGTAAGCTAGAAAGATGTTACATGCTCAGATAGTTAGCAGGTTTCAGGCTGTTCATAGACATGAACTATCTGGAACTCTATAGTGGAAAACTAAATTTAGCTTGTAGTCTAGTTATATTCGTTCAGTGAGCAAATATTTCATCTTGGGGGTTTTATTGCTGTAATGTTCAACAAAAGCATAATATACCTAGAATTTGAGAATATTTAAATTATTCAATTTCCACCCAGGAGTCATTTTTCGATCTTTTTACACTGGTTCTCATAAATAATACTTTAAATTTCCTTTCCTTTCCTTTCCTTTCCTTTCCTTTCCTTTCCTTTCCTTTCCTTTCCTTTCCTTTCCTTTCCTTTCCTTTCCTTTCCTTTCCTTTCCTTTCCTTTCCTCTTTCTGTCTTCCTTCCTTCCTTCCTTCCTTCCTTCCTTCCTTCCTTCCTTCCTTCCTTCCTTCCTTCCTTCCTTCCTTCCTTCCTTTTATTCTTTTCCTGTAGTTGACCTATGGCTCTTTTGCCCAGGAAGAGTTTCAGAGTAACAAATTATCTTCACTTTATTGCATGGTGCCATATGAGGACTGTCAGTACATGGGAGTTATACAACTTTTCCTCCATTTTGGATGGAGGTGGATTGGAGTCTTTACTTTTGAATCTAAGGGAGAACGTTTTTTGCAGAAACTGCAGCCATTGATCTCACAGAATGGGATCTGTTTAGCTTTCACACACAAAATTCCACAACATGTCGCCTTAGAAGATTTGCCAGAATTGTCAGATTCATTCTCAAGTATTTCTAATAAATTGATGGATCAGAAAGCAAATGTTTTTCTTGTCTATGGAGATTCATTCACAATAATGTGGCTCAGAACTGTCATGTTTGTACTTGATCCTGAAAACAAATACAGAGCATTATTTAGAAAAGTTTGGATTCTGATGAACCCAATTGATTTCATACTGACGGGAATTCAAAGCAGTTGGGATCTCCAGATGTACCATGGAGCTCTTTCTTTTACAGTTCATTCAAGAGACATTCAAGGCTTCAAAGAATTTCTTCAAGTCATCAAACCTTCCACCCACAAAGATGGATTTCTTCAAGAGGTTTGGCAACAATTGTTTGACTGTATATTTTCAAAGGCAAACTTACCTTCATCTATCAGTGGAACTTGTAGTGGGGAAGAGAATTTGGAGAATCTGCCTGCACCTCTGTTTGAGTTGCAGATGACTAGCCAAAGCTACAGTATCTACAATGCTGTTTATGCAGTGGCTCATTCTTTGCATGAGGCAGTGAGATCAAGACCCAAATGGACAAAAATTCAAAGGGTTGAATTTCCAGATCTGCAGCCTTGGCAGGTAATCTCCCCATGCTATTCCTAACTTTTGTTTTAGCAAATGGTAATTCGCAATGTGATATGACTTGTTTGCCCTGGCCTATGGCCACATATCATTAGAGATCCTAAAGCAGGGGTGTCAAACTCAATTTCATTGAGGGCCGCATCAGCATTGCGGTTGCCCTCAGGGGGCCGGGTGGGTGTGGCCTGGGTGGGCGTGGCCTACTGGGTGGGCGTGGCTAGAGTGCGTATGGCCTACTGGGTGGGCGTGGCCAGCTCTACATCGTTCGCATCAAGGGTGCCTATGGGGGCCCGGGCAGGAGTGGGACAGATCTGGGGGTCTCTGGCAGAAGGAGGGTCTCTGGGCCAGGGCCAAGGCAGTGGGGGCCGTTCCCTCACTGTTTCCAGGATGGCTTCGCGGGCCACATGAAACCACTTCGTGGGCCGGATGTGGCCCCCGGGCCTTGTGTTTGACATGTCTCTCCTAAAGCAACTAGAGTTTTAGTGTAAGAGATTGTTCTTACTTATGCAATAAAAGAGATTTAAAAGTAATACTGGCTTTGCAAATTTTGGTCTAGTCAATGGGATTTATGTATCTATCATCATTCCGTTAAATTATCATTTCTTCTTTCCTGAAGAAAGAGTAAATTCATCTTTCCTGGTTCCAAAAATACAATGGAGAGGCATCTAAAGATATTTCATTTTTTTTATTAGCTTTTTGAAATTTAATCAAGGCAGGATTGTTATCCTAGGAACATAAAGTTTATGACAGTTCTTCAATTGTAGCAGAGGCATGTTATTTCCATTAAATGATGTTGGTCTTTAGATTTATGGAAAATTACCAGAAGAATTGCTGAGTTTGCTGGCTTTAAAGTACTCAAGGCAATTAATTAATAAAGTAAGTTCCATATTTCAGTTATTGGTTGTTCTTGGTGTGTTGACATTTTCTTCTTCTGTGTTTGAAGACACGGAATGTTGTTTGGTTTCCTTGGAAGGAAGAGTAAAAGGAAGAGAAATTCCTGATGCATTGTTTCCTTTTTAACTCCCTCTTTCTTCTTTTCCTTCAAGTAGCTCCACAAGTTTCTTCAAGAGATTTCTTTTAACAACTCAGCTGGAGAAAGAGTCTTTTTTAAAAACAGAAGAGAAAGTCCAGGTGGCTTTGATATTATGAACACTATCACTTTCCCAAACAGATCCTTTCAGAGAGTTAAAGTTGGAAAGTTACACCCCAATGCTCCAAAAGGAAAAGAAGTTATCATTGAGAACACAATCCTTTGGCATCCTGGTTTTAACCAGGTATGAATAGCAATTGGGCTGTTGGTTTATTATATTATTGAATAGTAATAGCAGTAGTGCTTAGACTTACAGTATATACCACTTCATGGTGCTTTACAGCCCTCTCTAAAGAGTTTACAGAGTCAGTATATTGTCCCCAATAATCTGTGCCCTCAGTTTACTGACCTCAGAAGGATGGAAGTCTGAGTCAACTTTGAACCAGTGAGGACTGAACTCTTGGCATTCTAACCACTGTGCCACTACGGCTCAATCATGTTCAGATACAAAGCAAGAAATAAACCTAACTCTAACCCTAACCCTCTGTAAAATGTTAACAATGTTAAGGGTCATTATGTAATCCAATGTAAATCATTTCCATTGTTTAATTGGGATCCTTTCATATCAATGGCTATGTTTATGTCTGTAGGTTCTTCCTGTCTCATTGTGTAATGATCACTGTTCCCCTGGATCCTGGAAGAGACAGGCTAAAAGCAGGCAGTTCTGTTGCTATGACTGTGTTCCATGCCTAGAAGGAAAGATTTCTAATGGAACTGGTAGGTTATCTATTGTTGTTGTTAGCTGCGAAGTCGTGTCCGACCCATCGCGACCCTATGGACAACATTCCTCCAGGCCTTCCTGTCTTCTACCATCTTCTGGAGTCCATTTAAGCTCACGCCTACTGCTTCAGTGACTCCATCCAGCCACCTCATTCTCTGTCGTCCCCTTCTTCTATTGCCCTCGATCTTTCCCAGCATTAGGCTTTTCTCCAGTGAGTCCTTCCTTCTCATTAGGTGGCCAAAGTATTTGAGTTTTAGCTTCAGGATCTGGCCTTCTAAAGAGCAGTCAGGATTGATCTCCTCTAGGACTGACCGGTTTGATCGCCTTGCGGTCCAAGGGACTCGCAGGAGTCTTCTCCATCACCATAGTTCAAAGGCCTCAATTCTTTGGCGCTCAGCCTTTCTTATGGTCCAACTTTCACTGCCATACATTGCAACTGGGAAGACCATAGCCTTGACTATACGCACTTTTGTTGACAGGGTGATGTCTCTGCTTTTTAGTGTGCTGTCTAGATTTGCCATGGCTTTCCTCCCCAGGAGCAAGCGTCTTTTAATTTCTTGGCTACAGTCCCCATCTGCAGTGATCTTGGAGCCCAGGAAAACAAAATCTGTCACTACCTCCATTTCTTCCCCATCTATTTGCCAGGAATTGAGAGGGCCAGATGCCATGATCTTGGTTTTCTTAATGTTAAGTTTCAACCCAAGTTTTGCACTCTCCTTCTTCACCCGCAACAAGAGGCTCTTTAGTTCTTCTTCACTTTCTGCCATTAGAGTGGTATCATCTGCATATCTTAGGTTGTTGATGTTTCTTCCGGCAATCTTAATTCCAACTTTTGATTCATCTAGCCCTGCCTTTCTCATGATGTGCTCTGCATATAAGTTAAATAGGCAGGGCGACAGTATACAGCCTTGCCGGACTCCTTTCCCAATTTTGAACCAATCAGTGGTTCTGTGTCCAGTTCTCACTGTTGCTTCTTGACCCGCATATAGGTTTCTCAAGAGACAAATAAGATGGTCTGGTACTCCCATCTCTTTAAGAACTTGCCACAGTTTGTTATGATCCACACAGTCAAAGGCTTTAGCATAGTCAATGAAGCAGAAGTAGATGTTTTTCTGGAACTCCCTAGCTTTCTCCATGATCCAGCGTATGTTGGCAATTTGATCTCTAGTTCCTCTGCCTCTTCGAAATCCTGCCTGTACTTCTGGTAGTTCTCGATCCACATACTGCTGAAGTCTAGCTTGTAGGATTTTAAGCATGACTTTACTAGCATGAGAAATGAGTGCAATGGTGCGATAGTTTGAACATTCTTTGGCACTGCCTTTCTTTGGAATTGGAATGTAAACTGATCTTTTCCAATCCTGTGGCCACTGTTGAGTTTTCCAAATTTGTTGGCAAATTGAGTGTAGCACTTTTACTGCACTGTCTTTTAAGATTTTGAATAGCTCAGCTGGAATACTGTCACCTCCACTAGCTTTGTTGTTGCTCAGCTTTTCTAAGGCCCACTTCACCTCACATTCTAGGATGTCTGGCTCGAGGTCAGTGACCACCTCATTGTGATTATCTGGGACGTTAAGCTCATTCTTGTATAGTTCTTCTGTGTAATTTTGCCACCTCTTCTTAATCTCTTCTGCCTCTGTTAGGTCCCTGCCATTTTGGTCCTTTATCATGCCCATTTTTGCATTAAACGTTCCCTTCATCTCTCCAATTTTCTTGAAAAGATCTCTGGTCCTCCCTATTCTATTGTTTTCTTCTATTTCTTTGCACTGTTCATTTAAGAAGGCATTCTTATCTCTTCTAGCTATTCTCTGGAATTCTGCATTCAATTGGGCATATCTATGTTTTTCTCCCTTGCCTTTCGCTTCCCTCCTTTCCTCAGCTATTTGCAAAGCTTCCTCAGACAGCCATTTTGCTTTCTTGCATTTCTTTTTCTTTGGGATGGTTTTGGTTGCTACCTGTTGTACAATGTCGCGAACCTCTGTCCATAGTTCTTCAGGCACTCTGTCTATCAGATCTAATTCCTTAAATCTATTTGTCACCTCTACTGTATATTCAACAGGGATATGATTTAATTCATACCTGAGTGGCCTAGTGCTTTTCCCTACTTTCTTCAGTTTAAGCCTAAACTTTGCAAGGAGAAGCTCATGGTCTGAGCCACAGTCAGCTCCTGGTCTTGTTTTTACCGACTGTATAGAGCTTCTCCATCTTTGGCTGCAGAGCATATAGTCAATCTGATTTCTGTGTTGACCGTCTGGTGATGTCCATGTGTAGAGCCGTCTCTTGGGTTGTTGGAAAAGAGTGTTTGCTATGACCATCGTATTCTCTTGACAAAATTCTATCAGCCTGTGCCCTGCTTCATTTTGTACTCCAAGGCCAAACTTGCCTGTTATTCCAGTTATCTTTTGGCTTCCTACTTTAGCATTCCAATCCCCCATGATGATAAGGACATCATTTTTTGGTGTTACTTCTATAAGGTGCTGTAGGGCTTCATAGAACCGGTCAATTTCATCCTCTTCAGCACTGGTGGTTGGGGCATAGACTTGGACTACTGTGATATTGAATGGTTTGCCTTGGATTCGAACTGAGATCATTCTGTCATTTTGAGGATTGTATCCCAGTATTGATTTTCCTACTCTTTTATTGACTATGAAGGCTACTCCATTTCTTCTGAGGGATTCTTGCCCGCAGTAGTATACCTGATGGTCATCTGAATTAAATTCACCCATTCCTGTCCATTTTAGTTCGCTGATACCTAAGATGTCGATGTTCAGTCTTGTCATCTCTTGTTTGACCACGTCCAGCTTTCCTTGATTCATGGATCTTACATTCCAGGTTCCTATGGAGAAAAAATCTTTACAGCATCGGACTTTCCTTTCACCACCAGACATATCCACAGCTGAGCGTCCTTTCGGCTTTGGCCCAGTCGCTTCATTCTTTCTGGCGCTACTAGTACTAGCCCTCTGCTCTTCCCCAGTAGCATATTGGACGCCTTCCGACCTGAGGGGCTCATCTTCCAGCGTCATATCGTTTTGCCTTTTGGTACTGTCCATAGGGTTTTCATGGCAAAGATACTGGAGTGGGTTGCCATTTCCTTCTCCAGTGGATCACGTTTTGTCAGAACTCTCAGCTATGACCTGTCCGTCTTGGGTGGCCCTGCACGGCATAGCTCATAGCTTCATTGAATTACGCAAGCCCCTTCGCCACGACAAGGCAGTAATCCATGAAGGGGAGGTTATCTATATATTATAACTATTTCACTATATATTTTATTCCAATAGATTGTTATTTCATAAATTAAACATTCATTATATAGGCTTCAAATAGCAGCATGGTGTTCCAGAGGTGGAGCTTTCACCTCACAATCAGGAACCTGTGATCACAGATAGCAGCAGGTTTTTCTCTGGGCACAGTGAGCAATTCTCTGCTCCAATTGCCATGAATGCATTGTGAATGGCTTCCCACTGGTAAACACCGAGCTCCAATCAGTTGCCTCAACCCTAACCCCAAAGCAAAAGATTGCAGGGTCATTAAAAGATACAAATACAAATACTGTACACAACATGCACTTTCGGACACTCATGCACTTTCGTTACACCAGCATGGACTTGTTCGCCCTCAGGGGTGCCCCCCTCTCCTGGGTGCGACCTGCCTCTTTTACCATCTCCAACCTCGATGAAGGGCCCGATTATTGGGACCCTGAGAGATGGCTGGGCAGGGGCAGGGGCCTCCAGTATAAATCTAATAAGAGGCCCCTGGTTAATTTTTTAGTAAATTTTTTTGTGGGGTTAGGGAGGGGGGTGGGAGTGGGTTCTGGTTGTTTGGCAACGGGGGGTGGTCCATCAACCATTGCTCAGGCGAGGTCCGGGATTGGTCGCGTGGGGGGAGAGCGGGGTTTGGTTGCCTCCGGGGCTCGGGAGCGGGTCGTGGGACTACCGATTTCCACGACGCTGGGGAATGGTAGCAGGTGTATGATCAGAGGGCCACATCGATATCGGGGAGGGCATCTCCGCTACTTACAAGCGGTGAGGCGCTCCGACCCTCTGTTTCTTCCCCAAGGTCCCGGGAGCGAGGATGTGCAGCCACCTGAGCTCCGGCTGGTGTTCCTGAATGCCAGGTCCATTGTTAATAAGGCTCCCCTTGTTCAGGATTTAGTTGAGGGTGAGCATGAGGACCTGGCTTGCATCACGGAGACTTGGTTGGGCCCGGAGTGTGGTGTTCCCTTGGTTGATCTTTGCCCACCAGGTTTCCGGGCGCTACACCGGCCTCGGGCTCAAGGTAGGGGCGGGGGAGTGGTGGTAGTTATTAGGGAGACCTTGTGTCCGCGGGAGACCACCGTTCCCCAGATAGTCAGGTGTGAGTCTCTCTTTTTGAGGTGTGGTCCTTCGGCGCAGTTGGGCTTACTGCTGGTATACCTTTTGCCTAGTCGCGCAGCGGCAGCCCTGCCTGAGCTACTCGATATCCTCTTGGGGTTGGTGATTGAGTTCCCCAAACTTATAGTTTTGGGTGACTTCAATCTACCATCCCTAGGAGGATCGTCTGAGTTAGCTCGGGATTTCATGGCTTCCATGATGGCCATGGACCTGATGCAAGTAATTTTTGGACCGACTCATGTGGGAGGCCACACCCTTGACTTGGTTTTCTTATCTGGACGGTGGTTTGATGATCTTGGTGGGGGTTCCCCAACTAATATACCCCTGTCATGGACAGATCATGATCTCTTGCGGCTGGTCTTCCGTTTTGCCACCCCCCACCGTGGGTGTATGGAGCCAACTAGATGGTACCGCCCCAGGCACTTAATGGACCCTGATAGGTTCCAGGCAGCGCTGGGGTCCCCACCTGCTTCCGTTGCTCACAACTTGGCGGATGCCTTATTGGAAGCCTGGGAAAGGGCAGCCACGGAGGCACTTGACCGAGTTGTACCCTTACGGCCCCTGACCCGGTGCAGATCCCAGCGAGCTCCATGGTTCTCCGTGGAGCTTCAGGAGATGAAGTGTCGGAGACGGGGCCTAGAGAGCTGCTGGAGGTCCAGCCGATCCGAATCCGACCGATTGTGACTAAGAACCCACATTAGGTCTTATCTTGCAGCGATAAGGGCGGCGAGGTCTAATTACTTCGCCCTTATCGCGTCCGCAGATAACTGCCCGGCTGCCCTGTTTAGGGTGACACACTCCCTCCTTAACCAGGAGGTGAGGGAGGAACCCTTGCAGGGTCGGGCCGAGGAGTTTGGTCAATATCTGTCGGATAAAATCGCTCGGATTCGGACCAGTCTGGACTCCAGCTGGGCGGAGTCTGACGATCAGGACACGGGCAGTCTTGTCAATGTTATCTGGGAGGAGTTTGATTCTGTGACCCCTGAGGAAGTGGACAGGATCCTGGGGAGATTGAGCTTCACCACCTGTTTATTGGACCCGTGCCCTTCCTGGCTGGTGTATGCAGCTCGGGAGGGGACACGAGGCTGGTTCCAGGCGGTCATATCTGCCTCTTTGAGTGAGGGTAGTTTCCCTGCCGTCTTGAAGGAGGCGGTGGTGAGACCTCTCCTCAAGAAGCCTGCCTTGGACCCAGCTGTGTTAAATAACTTTCGTCCGGTCTCCAACCTTCGCTTTCTTGCAAAGGTTGTTGAGAGTTTGGTGGCGCATCAGCTCCCGCTGGTCCTGGATGAAGCCGATTATCTAGACCCATGCCAATCGGGTTTCAGGCCCGGGTACAGCACGGAGATGGCATTGGTCGCTCTGGTGAATGATCTCTGGAGGGCCCGGGACAGGGGACATTCCTCTGTCCTAGTCCTATTAGACCTCTCAGCGGCTTTCGATACCATCGACCATGGTATCCTGCTGCGGCATCTCAGGGGATTTGGAGTGGGGGGCACGGTTTTTCAGTGGTTCTCCTCCTATCTCCTGGGACGCTCACAGTCGGTGTTGGAAGGGGGGCAGAGGTCGACCCCGAGGTCTCTCATTTGTGGAGTTCCTCAGGGGTCGGTCCTCTCGCCTCTCCTGTTCAACATCTATATGAAACCGCTGAGTGAGATCATTCGTGGTTTTGGAGTTGGGTATCATCAGTATGCTGATGATACCCAGCTTTTCATTTCGACCCCAAACCACCCCAGTGATGCCCTGGACGTGATGTCCCGTTGCCTGGAGGTGGTTCGGGTCTGGATGGGGAGGAACAGACTTCAACTCAACCCCAACAAGACTGAGTGGCTGTGCATACCAGGATCCCGGGATATTCAGAATATTCCACTTCTTTCTATGGGGGGTGAGTTTTTACCCCCGGTAGATAGGGCTCGTAACTTGGGAGTCCTCCTAGATTCGCGGCTTACTTTGGAAGATCATATAGTGGCTGTGACTAGGGGGGCTTTCGCCCAGGTTCGCCTGCTGCGCCAGTTGTGGCCCTATCTAGACCGGGATGCCCTGTGTCCAGTCACTCATGCGCTCGTGACCTCTCGACTGGACTACTGCAACGCTCTCTACATGGTGCTTCCCTTGAAGACCACTCGGAGGCTCCAGCTGGTACAGAATGCAGCCGCGAGAGTTGTCTTGGGAGTCTCCCGATACTCCCATGTTACACCTTTGCTCCGCGAGCTGCATTGGCTGCCAGTTGTCTTCCGGGTGAGGTTCAAGGTTTTGGTAATGGTTTTTAAAGCCCTACATGGCATGGGTCCGGAGTACCTCGGGGATCACCTGCTGCCGGCGTCAACTTCCCTCCGCCCTGTGCGTTCCCACAGAGAGGGCCTCCTCAGGGTGCCACCGGTCAGAGAATGTTGGCTGGTGTCCCCCAGGGGGAGGGCCTTCTCTGTTGGCGCCCCGGCTTTATGGAATCAGCTGCCAGTTGAGTTCCGGATGGCACCTGACCTTCGCTCCTTCCGACGCGACTTGAAGACCTACCTATTTGAACAAGCCGGCCTGGCCTGATGGGGGATGCGTTGGAGTTATTTATTGGGGATTTTTTACATTTTTCTACTGTTTTTAGTGCGGGCTCGTATTTAATTCTCTTTTTATTTTTATTTTTTTTTTTATTAAAAAGTTTTAACATACAATTTTTCCCTTCAAAAATCCCCCCTCCCCCCCCTTCTCCCTCCCCCCCTTCCTCTCCCCCCTCCCCCCCTCCCCCCCCGACTTCCCAGAGCTAAGTACAAGGTATATATAAAAAAAACAATCATAAACAACCATATACTAACAACCATAAACTCTAAAATCTATCACTCTCTAGCTTATATAGGATAAAACAAACCTTAGTAATATTAAATATACAGAAATATATATATATAAAAAAAAACCAATATAGAAAAAAGAAATAAAGAAAGAAGAAAGAAGACTTATTCAAATATAAAACTTCTTAACCCTATACTTATTCTGAGTAAACTCAAGCCATTTTCTCCCTTCCATAATATAGCGTTCCTGCGAGTAATCTTTCAAATAGGCCGAAATCTTCACCATTTCGACCAAGTCGGAAACCTTTAAAATCCACTCTTCTATGGTCGGCAGTTCCTCTTTCCAGTACTATCCTATCAAAAGTCTTGCTGCCGTAATTAAATTCAACATCAACTTAGTATATTCCATCAAATTTTTATCCAAAAAGCCTTAACCTTTTTGCAGGTCTACCATATATGAAAATATGAAAATATATTACGTCTTTATCACCGCACCTCCAACATTTAGGCTAATAATTCAGATACATGCTTAGCTTTTTAAAGTCTAAATACCATCTATAAAACATTTTGTAAAAATTCTCTCTTAGATTTCAAACTTATATAAATTTTACATTCCTCATCCAAATCTTTTCCCACCTCCCACTACTTGGCTGTAAGTACGTTGTGAAAGTTCCATAGACTTCTGCTGATCTTGTTCTTTTATCTTTTTTGATCGTTTTAAAGCAGCACGCGTCACCCTCTGTTCTCTGGGATCATCCAAAAGTGTTATAACTTGATCTCCTGCAGCACCATTCTCCTCTATCTGTCCATCTTCAGCCTCTTGATATTCTCCTTCTCCAGATCCCTTTGCAGCTTCCAGAAGTGTTAATGGGGTTGCTTTTAAAACATTATTGTAAAAATCACGCGCTTGCATCACAGTAACCAAACGGTACCTTTTACCTTCATACATCACCATCAACCCAGCTGGAATCTCCCATCTGAACCTTATATCTCGTTGCTTGAGCTCTTGCACCAGAAATGTAAAATCCTTCCTTCTCCTTAAAATCTTTGGAGGAATTTCTTTTAGAACCAGAACTTCTTGATCAGCAATCACGACTTTAGTATCATAGGCAGCTTGTATAACTTCATCTCTAATTTCCCTTTTTGCAAAATAAACCACCACATCTCTAGGCAGCTTTCTCTGTCTAGCAATCCATGAGTTCACACGATACACTTTATCCATACCTCCTTTTATTTCAGATGCTGGCTGATTCAATACCACTTCGAGAGCCTCAGAAACCAGCTGCTTTAAATCTTCCTTAATATTCTCCTTTAAACCTCTAATTCTAATGGCAAACTGCATCTGGAAATATTGAGCAAGACTTAATTCTCTATCCATTTTGTCTCTTAAATCTTCATTCTCCAATACTTTTGCTTCTAATATAGCATTCTTTTGAGTCAAATCTTTGACTTTTTCATCCAAATCTTCCACACATTCAGCCACTTTATACACTGAAGACAAAATGTCTACCTTCATCACGCTGAACTTCTGTTCCATCCTCTCTTCTATTCTCTCCTCCAATTTCTCCAATTTCTCCTCCATCTTTGCAAATTTATCATCCATTGATTGATTAATTGATTCCAAAAGTCTAGAGAGCGGTTGGAGATCCAGCCGATCCGAATCCGACCGATTGCAGTTAAGAACCTTTATAAGGTCTTATCTTGCGGCGATAAGGACGGCGAAGTCTAACTACTTTGCCGCCCTTGTCGCATCCGCAGATAATCGCCCGGCCGCCCTGTTTAGGGTGACTCGCTCCCTCCTTAGTCAGGAGGTGAGAGAGGATCCCTTGCAGGGACGAGCCGAGGAGTTTAGTCATCATCTGGCGGACAAAATCGCTCGGATCCGGACCGGCCTGGACTCTGACTGGGCAGAGTCTGATGTGGAGGAATCAGGCGGTCTTGAGCATGTTATCTGGACTGAGTTCGACCCTGTTTCCCCTGATGATGTGGACAGGATCATGGGGAGACTGAGCTCCACCACCTGTTTGTTGGATCCGTGCCCCTCCTGGCTAGCTTATGCGGCTCGGGAGGGAACACGAGGCTGGTTCCATGCAGTAATAACTGCTTCTTTGAAGGAGGGTGTCTTCCCTGCCGCCCTGAAGGAGGCGGTGGTGAGACCCCTCCTCAAGAAGCCTGCTTTGGACCCGGCTGTTTTAAACAACTATCGTCCAGTCTCCAACCTTCGCTTTCTGGCGAAGGTTGTTGAGAGTGTGGTGGCGCATCAGCTCCCTATGTTCCTGGAGGAAACTGATTATCTGGACCCGTACCAATCGGGCTTCAGGCCCGGACACAGCACGGAGACGGCATTGGTCGCACTGGTGAATGATCTCTGGAGGGCTAGGGACAGGGGCTGCTCCTCTGTCCTGGTCCTATTAGATCTCTCAGCGGCTTTTGATACCATCGACCATGGTATCCTGCTGCGACGTCTCAGGGGGTTGGGAGTGGGAGGCACCGTTTTACGGTGGTTCTCCTCCTACCTCCAGGGCCGCTCGCAGTCGGTGTTGACAGGAGGGCAGAGATCTGCCCCGAGGTCTCTCGTTTGTGGAGTTCCTCAGGGGTCGGTTCTCTCGCCTCTCCTGTTCAACATCTACATGAAGCCGCTGGGTGAGATCATTCGTGGTTTTGGGGTGGGGTATCACCAGTACGCTGATGATACCCAACTTTTTCTTTCCACCCCGAACCAACCCAGTGATGCCCTCTCCGTGATGTCCCGGTGCCTGGAGGCGGTTCAGGTCTGGATGGGGAGAAACAGGCTTCGTCTCAATCCCGCCAAGACTGAGTGGCTCTGCATATTGGCGTCTCGGGTTAACCATGTTATTCCACCTCTAACGATGGGGGGTGAGGTGTTGCCCCCCGTTGATAGGGCTCGCAACTTAGGCGTCCTCCTGGATTCACGGCTCAATTTTGAAGATCATATAGGAGCCGTGACCAGGGGGGCTTTTGCACAGGTTCGCCTGGTGCGCCAGTTGCGTCCCTATTTGGACCGAGACGCCCTACGCACAGTCACTCATGCGCTTGTGACCTCCCGTTTGGACTACTGTAACGCTCTCTACATGGGGCTGCCCTTGAAGACCACTCGGAGGCTTCAACTGGTGCAGAATGCGGCCGCGCGAGTTGTAATGGGGGTTTCCCGATACTCCCATGTAACACCTCTACTCCGCGAGCTGCATTGGCTTCCGGTTGCCCTCCGGGTGAAATTCAAGGTGCTGGTTATCACCTATAAAGCCCTACATGGCCTGGGTCCGGGTTATTTGAGGGAACACCTGCTGCCGGCATCAAACGCCCTTCGCCCAGTGCGCTCCCACAGGGAGGGTCTGCTCAGGGTTCCGCCGGTGAGAGATTGCCGGCGGGTGACACCCAGGGATAGGGCCTTCTCTGTGGGAGCGCCTGCCCTCTGGAACCAGCTGCCGGTGGAGCTGAGGACTGCCCCCGACCTCCGATCATTCCGCCGGGGCCTGAAGACCTGGCTCTTCGAGCTCTCGGGCCCAGACTGAGGAGGAATTTTTAATTTGGGGTTCTTTTTTAACTGACTACAGGGTTAATTTAATTTTTTTTAATTTGGTTCTTAATTTTTGTATTTTGGATTTTTAATTCCCTGTAAACCGCCCTGAGTCCTCAGGGAATAGGGCGGTATATAAATACAATTAAATAAATAAATAAATAAATAAATATCCAGAGCATCTCGTAAGTCCTTCGATGTCACTACATCAGGAGGATGTAATGCCTGCAATGATGATTGTTGCACCGGGGAAGTTCCAGCACTCCTAAGAGTTTTAGGGGGAGGTTTAGCCGCCATCTTTTACTTTCGATTGTGACGCACTTTCACTTAGAGTTTAAAAAATCCATCAAGCTCGAGAGTAGAATAAAATAGTCCTCTTCACCTTTTCCTCTTGTACCGCTCTGCCTGCTCTTTTTATTCCATAGTCCTTCCTTCAGGCAGGGGTGGTCGCAGACGCCTGGCTCTGCTCCATAAAGTCAGGAGCAGAGGCGCTGGCCAGCTGGGAGCGACCCAGGCTACGGGGGAGTTCGATCCTTCGGCCGCCCAAGCTGCAAGCTCAGGCGGCCCCGGAGAACTCAACCCCTACCTGGGGCCTCACCCCCTCCTCTTCTCCCGAGGAGGGGGCTTCAAATTCGCCCGAACAGCTGATCGGCGCTGTTTCGGGCGAAAAAAAACTCAGCTGAGCCGCGGGCAGCCCGTCGTCCAATTCTCTTTTTAATTTTTGTATTTTGTATTTTTATATATGCCCTGTTCACCGCCCTGAGTCGTTCGGGAGAAGGGTGGTATACAAATATAATAAACTTAAACTTAAACTTAAACATGATCTGCCATTTTCCAAGTTTTTTTATTGAAAAGTTTTACAGTATATTTTTGAATACAAAACCCCTCCCCTCCCCCTCCCCCCTCCCCAAACCTCCCCAACTCTCCCCTCCCCTCCCCCTCTCCCCGACTTCCCAGAGCTAAATACAGGGTATAAAAATACAAACAAACATAATCTAATATATGCAAACAACAATAAAATATTAAATTCTATCGCACTTTAACTCCTAATAAAATAACTACAAGCTAGATATACATCATATAAATCCACTACTTATTCAAATGCTAAGTGAAACTTTTTAGTCCCATATTTATTCTGGATATAATCAATCCATCTTCTCCACTCCACAATATATCTATGTTGCGATTGGTCTTTCAAATACGCTGAAATCTTTGCCATTTCCACCAAATTGGAACCTTTTAAAGTCCATTCTTCTATAGTCGGCAGTTCTTCCTTCTTCCAATATTGCGCTACTAAAAGTCTCGCTGCCGTAACTAAATTCAACATCAACTTAGTGTCCACAACAGTAGTATCTGTGATAATGCCCAGTAAAATCAATTGCGGACAAAACTTTATCCTTTTCTTGAATATTTTTTGCATATTCCACCAAATTTTAATCCAAAGAGCTTTAACCTTTTTACAAGTCCACCATTTTCCAAGTTTTAACTTCCTTAAAAACTGGAAAATACTTTGAAGCAAAAGGAATTTCACCAGGTCAGAGATGTCTTGTGAACTTAGTCTATTATCCAAGGCACACAGGGTGGATATTTGTACAACCAACTATTGTTCTCCACATAGAAAACAAAAGCATCTTGAAGTCAAGATAAAACACAGGGATGGACGTGACCCTTTGAGAGCTGGATGCAACAAAATTTCATTTAAATAGATGCCAATTAGTGTACATTCAAAGTGACAACAAAGTTTCTATTCTATTCTATTCTATTCTATTCTATTCTATTCTGTTCTGTTCTGTTCTGTTCTGTTCCGTTCCGTTCCGTTCCGTTCCATTCCATTCCATTCCACTCCGTTCCGTTCCGTTCCGTTCCGTTCCATTCCATTCCATTCCATTCCATTCCATTCCATTCTATTCTATTCTATTCTATTCTATTCTATTCTATTCTATTCTATTCTATTCTAATATCATTTTATCAGAAAGGTACATTATAGAAAAGAATAAGAACTGGCATCCACGCAGGCTATGATTTTCAAAAATACAAAATGGATAGATGACAAAATCATTGGCTTTTTTTTCCAGATATGGATGACTGTTTTGAATGTTCAGAAGATCACTACCCAAATAAAGAAAAGGAAGGCTGTATCCTGAAAGTGCTGGTCTTTCTAAGTTTTGAAGAATCTTTAGGAATCGGTTTAGCCTCAGCTGCTCTTGGTTTCTTCTTCTTGACATCTTGGGTACTTGGAATTTTTATTAAACACAGGGATACTCCCATTGTCAGAGCCAACAACAGATCCCTCACCTATATCCTTCTTGTCTCTCTTTTGTTCTGTTTTCTTTCCTCTTTTTTATTTCTCAGCCAACCTGGCAAAGTGACCTGCCTTCTCAGACAATCAACATTTGGAATTACCTTCTCAATTGCCATTTCTAGTATCCTGGCCAAAACCCTCACAGTGGTTGTGGCTTTCATGGCTGCTAAACCTGGATCTCAAATGAGGAAGTGGGTGGGGAAAAGATTGGCCTTTGCTGCTGTCCTTTCCTGTTCTCTTGTTCAAATATGTATTTGTACTCTTTGGTTGTCAACATATCCCCCATTCCCTGAGTTAGAGATGCACTTAGAGCTCCAAGAAGTGATTTTACAGTGCAATGAGGGGGCAGCTACATTCTTCTATTGTGTCTTGGGCTACATGGGTTTCTTGGCCATTGCCAGCTTCATTGTGGCTTTCCTTGCCCGTAAATTACCTGACAGCTTCAATGAAGCCAAGTTCATCACCTTCAGCATGTTGGCCTTCTGCAGTGTGTGGGTCTCCTTCTTTCCAGCCCATCTGAGCACAAAAGGCAAAGCCATGGTAGCTGTGGAGGTCTTCTCCATATTGTCCTCCAGCGCTGCATTACTGGGATGCATATTCTTGCCAAAGTGCTACATCATTGTTTTGCGGCCTGAGCTAAACCACAGGGAACAACTAATAAAGAGAAAGTAGTACAGCAGATTGTTCTATCTATTTTTTTTCCCTTTGACTATATCAAGTAACATGATTTTGAGAATCTTTCTGTTTTTGTTCTTAGAAGATTTAACATATTGACTTTAAGGATAAAGACCAGCTGGCAGTTCATGGTTTTTATATCTTCACTTCATAAAACACTGTATAAATATGGGGAAAAGCAAATGGGTATTTTATAGACATGTATCTATCTCAGTATCATAGGGGATCTGTTTTGGATTGAGTGGTCATCTTTAAAAGGTAAAAGTTAAAATGTTTTTAAACATTTAATATACATTTCATTGTGGAGGTTTTTTTTGAAAAAATCATGAACACTCATAGACATTCACTCTCCATTCACCAAGGTATTTTTACTGTACCCTATTGCAATTTAAGAACATTATATAAAATGTAATTTTCCTCGTGCCTCATCCCTTATTAGAAGTGTATGCTGGGTGATGTCCATATAAAGTTTGATTTGATTTGGTTTGATTTAGGTATGTTCCATTGTGTAGTGGGTTCTCGACCGCATGGCCAGATGACAGACAAAAGGTTCACCATGGCAGCTCTTTATTGGTGGAAGTACTGAACTGGATGATGGGGGTTACCTGTACCCCCTTATATACCTGGTGAGGAATCCCTTTCTCTGGTTTTCCCGCCAGGCACTTATCAGCCAATCCTGTCACTGTACAACGCCACCTGATGGTAACAGTGAGCCGCTGCTTATGTTTTATTCATCCCCATACATAACACCCCTTCCCCCATAATAACAGACAATAAACCATTTTCTTAACACCCATTTCCTGGTGATGATTAGACACGACGAGACCTCCTATGTCCTTACATAGTCCTCCAAATAGGCAGGTGGCCTATGAGTCCTGGTTGACCATCTCAGGGGTTGCTGTCCACCCTGGACAGCCATGTCATAAGTTGAGACCTGCCTCTGGCTCTGGGCCCTTGCACCCGCATCGTCCTGGTGGGTCAGGGCCTGTTGTTCCAGTTCTTGTTCAGTCCTGCCAAAACTCTCTGGTATGAGTACAGTGTCCATGAGATCCTCCTCCTCCCCAGAGCCCATTGTTTTTGGTCGTGTGGGCAGGTCGCCCTGTGATTTTTCAGGAACCCTCTTCCTAATTTGGCCTATGTGTCTTCTGACATGATGACCCCTCTACAACTCTACAATGTAAGATAACAGCCCCGTTCTTTCAATCACCTCCCCTTGAATCCACATATGTCCAGGCCCATAGTTCCTGACCCAAACTAGATTGCCCGAGGGTAATTCCCTGGGGGTATAGGTTGTTCCGTCTCTGCAGCCACTCTGTCTGGGTGAAGTCTGTCCAACTTATTGATAAGACATCTGCCCCAATGCAGTTCTGCAGGGCTCTTGCCAGTGGTTGTGCATGGAGTGGTGTGGTGTGCCAGAAGGAATTGGGCCAACCTTTGATGCCAGTCACCACTGATGATGCGTTTCAATGCTTCCTTGGTTGTCCTCACCATCCGTTCTGCTTGCCCATTGGACAACGGGTGAAAGGGCGCGGAGGTGACGTGTCTAATTAAGTTGGCCCTCGTGAAATCCTGGAAATCAGCAGATGTGAATTGTGGGCCATTATCTGAAACTATCACATCAGGCAGGCCATGTGTCGCAAAGAGTCCCCTGAGCACCTGGATTTTTTTGGCTGTGGTCATATTAGTCACTGGTACTACCTCTAGCCATTTGGAGTAGCTGTCAACTACCACCAGGAAAGTTTGACCTTGAAAGGGGCCAGCATAATAGATGTGCACTCTGGACCAAGGTTTGTGTGTCACCTCCCACCTGTGAACCAGTGCGTGTAGATGTTCTGGCCTGGATCTTTGGCATGTGTAACATCCCACTACCTGTTCCTCAATAGCTTTATCAAGGCCTGGCCACCACAAGTAACTCCTGGCTAAGGCTTTCATCCTGACTATGCCAGGGTGTCCCTCATGTAGTGACTGTAGGACCCTATCCCCAAGTTTCTCAGGAATGATGACCCTGCTGCCCCACAATAGACATCCCTTATGAGAAGACAGCTCAAGCCTCCTCGTGAAGAATGCCTGAAATTCTGGGCCTGGACTCTTTTCCTGCAACCCTGTGGCTACCCACATCTGTACCCTGCTCAAAACCTTATCAGCTGTGGTACCAGCAGCAATGTCCTTAGCATGGAGAAGGCATTCTGGTAGGTCCTGGATGGCCATTATCTATTCAGCAGGTGCCGGATCCGGTTCTGCAGTGACTACTGGTAGCCTGCTTAAGCCATCTGCATGGCCCATATCCTTACCTGGCTTGTGGACCAGTTTGCAAGTGTATGCAGATAGGAATATGGACCACCTCAGCATCCTGGGGAATAGGATTTGAGGGGTTTGCCTGTCCGTGGTGAACAACCCCTGTAGAGGCTTGTGATCTGTGAAAATAGTGAATTCTCTGCCGTATAAGTAATCGTGAAATTTTTTGACTCCCGACACTATTTCCAGGGCCTCCTTATCTATTTGGGCGTAGTTCCTTTCTGCCCTTGACAGTGTTCGGGAGTAATAAGCAATGGGTCTCTGCTCCCCATTTCCCTCTATGTGGCTTAAGACAGTGCCCACCCCATAGGGGGATGCATCGCATGCGATGCAAATGGGCTTGCCTTCTATAAAATGTGTGACAGTTGAATTACAGGACAATAGGTATTTTAGATTTTGGAAACTATGCTCGTGGACCTTGGTCCAATTCCAAGGAGGTTTTTTGGTCTAAGATCCTGTGTAATGGCTCAGCAATTGCTGCTTTGTGGGGCAAGAAAGCATGATAGAAATTAATTAACCACAGGAAAGCTTGCAATTCAGCTTTGTTTTTAGGGGTTGGAGCCATCTTAATTGCTCTTACCTTGGAATCAGTAGGGTGAATTGTCGAGCTTAGGGGAGGTGAGCTTAGGGGACTCAGTACCTTGAGGCCATGCATCCATTGATTGGAGTTCGTTCAGGCTGTCCCGCTTGCAATTCCGACAGATGGCTGCAATGTCTCCCCATCTTGCCACAGGACCGACACTTTGCGGAACGGAATCTGCAGGTTGCTCTCTGGTGATTTCCTCCACAGCTTGCCCATTTTGGGGCAGTTTCTCTGCAGCTGCATAGGGTACATTTGGTGCATTTGTTGGCCGTTGTGGGTTTCCGCTGGCTACCATTGTTGTCACGCTGTGTTTGCTGTCTCCCATGCCTTTGTTGTACCCCATCAATCTCAGCCTCCTCCAATGCTTCCGTGCTTCCACTGTTCGCAGCCTCTCTGAAATGGATGGAATTACCTGGGCTGCTGGGTCGGGTTGGATGGGTCACGTTGACTGTTCCACCGGTGGCTTTGCTGGCCAAGATCTCATCCTGAGCATCTTGTAGTGTGATAGTGGGCCTGGCATAGAGTCGCTGCTGCAGCCTTTTCTCCCGGAGTCCACACACCATGCGATCACACAGCCTGTCTTCTAGATTGTTAAAGTTATGCAGGTGAGCGGCTTCCTGCAGGGCTGCAATAAATTCGGAAGCCGACTCATCTGGCCATTGGCACCACTGATCGAACTGGCCTCGCCAAACCAGTTCAGACATTTGCGGCTTAGAATGGTTGTACAGCTTCTCCATGATGTCCTTGGACGACATGGTCTCAATTGCCATCAGTGTGCACAGGTTAACGGCCAGATCATGGATCGCTGGGCCACTCATTCACAACCTAGATGTGGTTTCACCCATGACCCTACATGGTTCTTGTAGAAACAGCTTACTTAGATCTACTTAGTGAATTCAACAGCCCAAGATGGCGGACGTGCTGGGTTGAGCTCTGCAAGCTCCAGCAGTTAGGCGTCCCCAGGAGCCCCTCAAGGGTTCCTCTGTGCCTCTGTGTTGGGGGGGTAGCAGCTGGTAATGAATCAGGCAACGATGCTGCTGGTGGTTGACTTACTGTTCTGCTTGTTGCCTGGTTCACCGTTCTCAGCGGTGCCTCCGAGCTGCTCTCTGGCCGTTCTTCGGCGGCGGCGGCCTTGTCGTCTTGAGCCGCTCTTGGACCGTTTGTGGCGGCGGTGGCAGTGTTTTTTTGGCCGTTTCGGGCTGTTCTTGATGGATAGCTGTCCCTGTCCATTTCTGATAACGGCGACGGCGCTCTCGGCCCGTTATCAGCGGTGGCGGCGTTCCCGGGCCATTTTCGGCCGTTTTCGACGGCGTCGGTGGCGTCTTCAGGCCGTTTTCGGGCCACTTGCACCGCCACCGGTGGCATATTCAGGCCTTTTGGCCCGTTTCTCCGGCAGCAACGACGTCTTCGGGCCGTTTTCGGTGGCGGCGTTTTTGGCGATGGCGGTGGCGGTGCTTGCGGCGGCGTTTTCCCGGTGGCAGCAGCGGTTCTGACGGCGGCTTGGCCCTCAATTCTCTCTGGTCCCTCGGTTGCCCATTTGTTCCGGATGGTCTGTCATCCTTAGCGACCTCGGCGGCCCTCAAAGGGGCTCAGGTTAGTCGGTTAAGTCCAATGAAGCCCGGTGGAGCCCAGCCGAGTTTGGTCGGACTGGAGGAGCCCGGAAGATCTGAGCCACACCTTAGAAGGCCACGCTCTGGAAGGCCCCAACCACTGGATAATTGGGGGGCCCATGGAGTTGCGGCTAGGACTAATGCCTGGAATGGTGAAGCAGCGGAGGAACTGTGGCGGCATCTTGAGTGGCCGGCCATTAGCAGACGGGACTATTATGGCCTATTACACTTTTGCCTCGCACGAACATTTGCCTAATTCCCCTGCATATCATCCCCAAAGGACTCAGAGGAATCTGGGTATAAGCCAGAGAGGGTGGCTTAAACTTACATCTGCTGCCCCTAGAGGTGAGAGCTCTATGGGGTATGCCCTACCCAGAATGTGTGTTCCAGACCACCCACGGGAACAGAGCCGCGACCGTCGTGAGAGGATGGTGGTCAGCCTGTTCTGGGGTTCACCCAGCTTGAGTGGCAGTGAAGCTGGGTTGATGGTCTGGACACCCACTTACCTCTGTTTTAGACCCTCCTAATCAATCAATTAATATGGGACTGCCTTCCCCTGGATTTGCTCCTTATGCCTCATCTTTGCTATACTAGCACGGACTTGTTCGCCCTCAGGGGTGCCCCCCCTTCCTGGGTGCGACCCGCCTCTCTAGCCACTTATAATCTCGATGAAGGGCCCAATTGTTGGGACCCTGAGAGATGGCCGGGCAGGGGCAGGGGCCTCCGATATAAATTCAATAAGAGGCCCCTGGTTAGTTTCTTAGTTAAATTTTTTTGTGGGGTTAGGGAGGGGGGTGGGAATTTCTTGTGGTTGTTTGGAAATGGGGGGTAGTCCAGCAACCGTTGTTCAGGCCAGGTCCGGGATTGATCGCATCGGGGGGGCGGGGGTCGGTTGCCCCCGGAGCTCCGGAGCGGGTCGTGGGATTACCTATTCCCACGACGTTAGGGAATGGCAGCAGGTGTACGAACAGAGGGTCGTATCGATATCTGGGAGGGCCTCTCCACTGTATACAAGCGGTGAGGCTCTCCGACCCTCTGCTTCTACCCTGAGGTCCCGGGAGCGAGGAAGTGCAGCCACCTGAGCGCCGGTTGGTGTACTTGAACGCCAGGTCCATTGTTAATAAGGCTCCTCTTGTCCGGGATCTGGTCGAGGGTGAGCATGCAGTCCTGGCTTGCATCACGGAGACCTGGTTGGGCCCAGAGGGCAGCATTCCTCTGGTTGATCTTTGCCCACCAGGTTTCCGGGTGCTACACTGGCCTCGGGCTCAGGGTAGGGGCGGGGGAGTGGCGGTTGTCACGAGGGAGACCTTGTGTCCGCGGGAGGCCACCGTTCCCCAGATTGTCGGGTGTGAGTCTCTCTTCTTGAGATTTGGTCCTGGGGCGCAGTTGGGCTTGCTGCTGGTGTATCTTTCGCCTAGTCACGCATCAGCAGCCCTGCCTGAGCTTCTCGACATCCTCTCGGGGTTGGTGATTGAGTTCCCCAAACTTATAGTTTTGGGTGACTTCAATCTACCATCCCTGGGAGGATCATCTGAATTAGCTCAGGAGTTCATGGCTTCCATGACGGCCATGGACCTGACGCAGGTAATTTATGGACCGACTCATGTGGGAGGCCACACCCTTGACTTGGTTTTCTTATCTGGATGGTGGTTAGATGATCTTGGTGGGGGCTCTCCAATTGTTATGCCCCTGTCATGGACCGATCATCATCTCCTGTGGCTGGTCTTCCGTTTTGCCACTCCCCGCCGTGGGTGTGCGGAGCCTATTAGATAGTACCGCCCCAGGCACTTAATGGACCCTGATAGGTTCCAGGCAGCACTGGGGCCCCCACTTGCCTCCGTTGCTCACAACTCGGCGGATGCCTTAGTGGAAGCCTGGGAAAGGGCAGCCGTGGAGCCGTTGTACCCTTGTGGCCCCTGACCCGGTGCAGATCCCAGCGAGCTCCATGGTTTTCCGTGGAGCTTCGGGAGATGAAGCGTCGGAGACGGGGCCTAGAGAGCTGTTGGAGATCCAGCCGATCCGAATCCGACCGATTGCGACTAAGAACCTACATTAGGTCTTATCTCGCAGCGATAAGGGCGGCAAGGTCTAATCACTTGGCTACCCTTATTGCGTCCGCAGATATTGCGTCCGCCCAGCTGCCCTGTTTAGGGTGACCCGCTCCCTCCTTAACCAGGAGGTGAGAGAGGAACCTTTGCAGGGTTGTGCCAAGGAGTTTAGTAAATATCTGTCAGACAAAATCGCTCGGATTCGGACCGGTCTGGACTCTGATTGGGCAGAGTCTGACGATCAGGACGCGGGCAGTCTTGTCGATATTACCTGGGAGGAATTTGATTCTGTGACTCCGGAGGAAGTGGACAGGATTATGGGGAGGCTGAGCTCCACCACATGTTTATTGGACCCGTGCCCCTCCTGGCTGGTTTATGCGGCTCGGGAGGGGACACGAGGCTGGTTCCAGGTGGTTATATCTGCCTCTTTGAGTGAGGGTAGTTTCCCTGCCGTCTTGAAGGAGGCGGTGGTGAGACCTCTCCTCAAGAAGCCTGCCTTGGACCCAGCTGTGTTAAATAACTTTCGTCCGGTCTCCAACCTTCGCTTCCTTGCGAAGGTTGTTGAGAGTGTGGTGGCGCACCAGCTCCCGCTGGTCCTGGATGAAGCGGATTATCTAGACCCGTACCAATCGGGTTTCAGGCCCGGGTACAGCACAGAGACGGCATTGGTCGCTCTGGTGAATGATCTCTGGAGGTCCCGGGACAGGGGACATTCCTCTGTCCTAGTCCTATTAGACCTCACAGCGGCGTTCGATACCATCGACCATGGTATCCTGCTGCGGCGTCTCAGGGGATTGGGAGTGGGAGGAACAGTTTTCCAGTGGTTCTCCTTCTATCTCCTGGGACGTTCGCAGTCGGTGTTGGCAGGGGGGCAGAGGTCGACCTCGAGGCCTCTCACTTGTGGAGTTCCTCAGGGGTTGGTCCTCTTGCCTCTCCTGTTCAACATCTATATGAAACCGCTGGGTGAGATCATTCGTGGTTTTGGAGTTGGGTATCATCAGTATGCTGATGATACTCAGCTTTTTATTTTGACCCCAAACCACCCCAGTGATGCCCTCGACGTGATGTCCCGTTGCCTGGAAGCGGTTCGGGTCTGGATGGGGAGGAACAGACTTCAACTCAACCGTGACAAGACTGAGTGGCTGTTCATACCGGCATCCCGGGATATTCAGGATATTCCATCTCTTTCTATGGGGGGTGAGTTATTACCCTCCGTAGATAGGGCTCGCAACTTGGGAGTCCTCCTAGATTCTCGGCTTACTTTGGAAGATCACATGGTGGCCGTGACTAGGGGGGCCTTTGCCCAGGTTCGCTTAGTGCGCCAGTTGCGGCCCTATCTAGACTGGGATGCCCTGTGTACGGTCACTCATGCGCTCATGACCTCTCATTTGGACTACTGCAACGCTCTCTACATGGGGCTGCCCTTGAGGACCACTCGGAGGCTCCAACTGGTACAGAATGCAGCCGCAAGAGTCGTGTTGGGAGTTTCCCGATACTCCCATGTTACACCTCTGCTCCATGAGCTGCATGGGCTCCCAGTTGTCTTCCGAGTGAGATTCAAGGTACTGGTAATGGTGTTCTAGGCCCTATATGGCATGGGTCCGGAGTACCTTAGGGAGCACGTGCTGCCGGCATCAACTTTCCTCCATCCTGTGCGTTCCCACAGAGAGGGCCTCCTCAGGGTGCCACCAATCAGAGAATGTCGTTTGGTGGCCCCCAGGGGGAGGTCCTTCTCTGTGGGCACCCCGGAATTATGGAATTGGTTGCCGGTTGAGTTCCGGATGGCGCCCGACCTCTGCTCCTTCCGACGCGATCTGAAAACGCATTTATTTGAACAAGCCGGCTTGGCCTGATGGGGGATGGGTTGGGTTGTTTTTTTTTTTTACTGTTCTTAATATTTGTATTTATTGTTTTTACCTTGGGCATTATCTTTAATTCCTTTTAACTTTTGTATTTTTGTATTTTATACATTTGCCCTGTTCACCACCCTGAGTCCTTCGGGAGAAGGGCGGTATATAAATAAAATTAAATAAATAAAATAAATAAATTAGGAGAGCTGCTTTCTGTATGTCATCAGTGATCCGGTTAACCCACAGGAATGCTTCTACCTGGCTCAGGTGTGAAGCCCATCTCTCGGGGTGCCAGGTATCGAACGGCGGAATCTGCCTGCACTGTGCCATAGTGAGTCCTGTTTCTCCACTTTGACCACAAGTGCTTGCTTAGCCGGCCATAGATGGTTCGGGGAAAGATGCCTCTTTCCTCCGATCCTTAGCGATTTCAGCTCCTCAGGAGAAACAGGATCCCACCTCCGTTGCCACTGTTTTGTAGTGGGTTCTCAACTGCATGGCCAGACGACAGACAAAGGGTTCAGCATGGCAGCTCTTTATTGGTGGAAGTACTGAACTGGACGATGGGGGTTACCTGTACCCCCTTATATACCTGGTCAGATACCCTGGTGGCCAATCCCTTTCTCTGGTTTTCCCGCCAGGCGCTTATCAGCCAATCCTGTCACAGTACAATGCCACCTGATGGTAACAGTGAGCTGCTGCTTATGTTTTATTCATCCCCATACATAACATCTTCCATTAGTCCTTTGGAGGAGACCCCTTTCATTATGTAATATATGTCTAATAAAATACCACGTCAGGCTAAAAAGCAGAAGACCATGAGTTCTGCTTTAACCATGAAAGCCACCTGGGTAAATTTAGGTACAGTCCCTCTCTCTCAGCCCAACCCACTTCACAGGGTCATTGTTGTTTGAGGGAAAATAGGAAGAGAAATGTCTGTTGGATATGTTTGGTGCTTTGAGTTATTTGTATAAAGAATAAAAACTGCGTATAAATAAATAAATTTGCTTTAGGTCCTTTATTTTAATTCCATGATACCAATATTGGTGTTTATTCACATTAGCATTCTATTCCTGGAAATATGAGCGAACTCATCCAAATGGCTATCTGGTTTAATTGGCATTCCTTAATAGGTAAAAATGTTTCCTCTTCTCTGTTCAACTAGTCTGTTCATTTTATGTGGAAAACGGGAGTCCTGCTCCATTGTGAGAAATGAACATGAATTTGAACAATTAGGCCTATTTTCATTGTCATTGTCTCTTACTATATATTACTTTAATTGGCATTTTTTTCAATATTAAACCATCAGACATTTATTATTTCACCAATAGCAAAATAATTATTTCTTACAGGAATCATTCTGTTATCTTAGTTAGGCCCAAACTTGCTGAGCGAAAGTATTTTAAAAATTTAAATTCCCTCTGCTAATGAGGATATGATTAAATATAGTTTTTTAAAAAAACAGATTAATATGCAGCAACCAGAATTGACAAACAAGATCCTGAAGTTTAAAATTTGCTTCTTAGGACCAACAACAAACAATAAAGGAAGCAGCACATACAAAACATGTAGCAAACATATGGTAAGGTAGCCATGACAGTTTCAGAGAAGATATCCAGGGGTCCTCATTGGACACTCTGCATGAAGACAAGGATTCATTGATGGAACACACAACCTATTGAAACAGAGTAATGGAAATTCTGACAGTCACACTCAGTAACCACAATTTTTCCTTTCTTTGTGTATTAGATCAATATTTCCTATTGTGGTTTGTGGTGCTCTGTCTTAGACTACTTTTGTTGACATGGTTCAGTTAAAAATAAATAAACTATTAGCCATTTATTCTCTCATGAATATTTTTTTTCTTTTAATGACCCAGTAATCCCTTGCTTTGGGTTGGAATCAGGGGACTGAATGGAGCTGACATTTACTAGACTGATGCCCTTTCTGACGCCTACATTAAGTTCACAGAGGTTATTTTCTCTCTGTGCCCAAAGAAAGAAACATCTGCCACTACCTAGGATCAAATCCACAGCCTTCTGACTATGAGGCAAAAACTCCACCTGTAGGCTACCATGCTGCTCCATGAAAAATAAAACAATAATCTATTTTTTTAGCTAGGCTCAAATATTAAAGGCTTTGCATGAAGACATTTCAATTCAGCAACAATCGAGGTGTCTGTTGGGTTGTTAATTAAATTTTGAACCACAGGGAGATTGGCACAAGGGATAATAATGATCCTGTCTGATTCATTGCCTCATGTTCCCTCCTCCCTTTCTCCCTTGCCAGAATGTATATTCCGATCCTGGTGATATTCAAGATAGAAACTGGCACATCCATGGCTCTCCAAATAGAAATTAATGGATTGTCTATGAAGGGCATTTTCGGATAAAATCCTTGGATTAAACATTGGAATAAACATCAGGGTGCATACATATTCTGGAAGACACAAATATTTTCACCATCCCAAAAGCATGAATATGTTTTTTCTTTTGATATTCCTGATGCACAATGCAGTTCCTCTGAAATGCCCTTCAAGTGAAGCTTTCCCTGTTCCACATGAGTGGTACCAGCCTGGTGATCTTGTCATTGGTGGGATGGTGTCTCACATTTTTTACAACTTTTATGAAATTGAATTTAAGAAAGATCCTTCTCTAACACCTTATGACTTACCTGTGTAAGAATTTTTATTTTTCCCAAGTATTTTCTTATCTTACCCAGGTACCCCAAAATTTCTGATATCAGTAAAAGCTTTTGAAAAGAAATGCAGGGTTTATATACATACATATACATAAATATGTTAAGTATTTGTTTAGTCTTTTTGAATACCTTGCCGGCCCAAATACGGGCCAAACCTTATTGCCTGTTTCAGCCTAAACTGTGACAGTTCATTATTTGTGTAAAGTTTTTGGATTGCTTTGATAGCAATCCAAAAAAATTACATAGATATATACATATACATATACATATACCTAGCATGCAGGCTGCCTAGGTTTGAATCCCATAAAGGGTATGGCTAGCTGATGAGAGCTAATAACCTTGAAATAGGTATTCTAGTCTCCCATTTAAAATCTTTGTCAGCAAGAAGAAATTTGAATGTGTAGTGGATCGCAGTTGCGACTTGAGCCTGCTTAATGAATCTAGGCAAAAATTGATTATAACAGTAGAACGGCAATATAGCAGTTAAAACCAAGGTGTACTAGACCGGTCTGTCCAGAAAAAACTTAACATATACATATACATACATATACATGCATATATGCATACACACAGAGAGAGACACATAAGCCTTTATCTTTCAAATGTATTGTCTTACGGGAGAAGAAAGCATTTTCTTTACATTATATTAAAGTCCTTCTCGTGTAAGTTAGATGCAAGAAGTCTATTGAAGAACTTTTTACAACAAAATTTCATGCATTTCATGAGAAGGACTTTAATATGATGATTATTTTATTGTATAAATTAAGGAGCTTGAGGTAATTTAAAAAATGTTCAACATTATGTTTCTACACAAAACATACTAGAGTAAGTGAGTGATACTTGCTGAAGCTGTTCCTATTATACTTTGTGCTCAAATTGTTAGAATTATATTTGTTAACTGAAAAAAGTCACTACTTTTATTTGCTGTTGTCTATAACGGTTGCAAATCATGAAAACACCACGTAAAATGTAAAATTGAACTCTGTGGAAATCTATTGAATACTTTTGAAAGGATATTCTATTCCTACTTCCAAGAGTGATGGTTTGTTATTCATATAGAAATGCTGCCGCCTTACAAGAATTGTGAAATTATTTTTTCAGTGGGTTATTTAATTGATTTGCAGTGTAGTAACCAAATTCTACCAGCACATCCTTGCCTTGGCCTTTGCTGTGAAGGAGATCAATGAGGACTCCCAGATCTTACCTAACATCACCCTGGGGTTCCACATCTATGACAGTTACTACAATTCAAGGATGACCTATCGTACCACTCTGGACCTCCTTTTCAAATCCCAGGAATTAGTCCCTAACTACAAATGTTATACCCAGAAGAATCTCATGGCCATCATTGGAGGATTAGATGCTCCTACTTCATCTTGCATGGCACAAATTATAAGTATCTTCAATATACCACAGGTAATTTTTGCAGAAGGATGAAAGAGAATGTTTTCTTTGTTTTTTTAATAAATATCAAAGATTACTTTTTGGCCATGCCTTTCATTTTCTTTTATATGAAAGATTAGAAAAGTAAAATTTAAACCACAAATTAATCTTATTTGAGATGGTCATCTGATCTTCTAGTTTGACCACTACCTGTGGTTGAATGCTGGAGCTGTGTTGAGAGGAATGAAAAGGCTGGCTAGCACATGCTACACAAATAGTACATAAACTCTCTGAGCAGGAGACCATATACAATTTCAGATAAATGATTTTCCAGTCTCTTTTTGAAAGTCTACACTGGTGCAACACCCACAACTTCGGGAGGCAATCTGTTCCATTGGTTGATTCTTCTCACCATTAGGAAATTTCTCCTTAGTTCTAGGTTGCTTCTCTCCTTGGTTAGTTTCCATCCATTGTTTCTCATTTTGCTTTGGGTGCTTTGGAAACTAGTTTACCCACTCATCTTTGTAGGAACCCATAAATATTGGAACACTGCTATCATGTCTCATGGTTTTAGGGAGGATCTCCTTTCAGCCACTTCCTGCCCATCCCCAACTCAAGGCTATCCAGCATTTTCACTGCTTCCCTCAACTCACTGCTAGATTACACCAAGTCCCTGAATAATAATAGTGACAACTCTATTTGCTATGTTTGTGTTGGTGTCTATTAATAATAACTGAATGTAAAATTCAACTGATTTGCCTGGAAATTGTTGAAGGATTGGAGCTTTATGTTACTTTTGGAGATTTCTGTAATAATTGCAATAAATGAAGACAAGCTTGACTCTTTCTGTTCCTCCAGAATCTTGTGGATAGTCTTTCATGCATTCTCTACCTGGGGCAGAGAAGGTCAGAGGGTAACGCAATAACTGTAGCTCTTAAAAAGCTTCTTTGTAAGCTAGGAAGATGTTACATGCTCAAATAGGTAGCAGGTTTCAGGCTGTTCATAGACATGAACTATCTGGAACTCTATAGTGGAAAACTAAATTTAGCTTGTAGTCTAGTTATATTCGTTCAGTGAGCAAATATTTCATCTTGGGGGTTTTATTGCTGTAATGTTCATCAAAACCATAATATACCTAGAATTTGAGAATTTTTAAATTATTCAATTTCCACCCAGGAGTCATTTTTCCATCTTTTTACACTGGTTCTCATAAATAATAGTTTAAATTTCCTTTCCTTTCCTTTCCTTTCCTTTCCTTTCCTTTCCTTTCCTTTCCTTTCCTTTTCTTTCCTTTCCTTTCCTTTCCTTTCCTTTCCTTTCCTTTCCTTTCCTTTCCTTTCCTTTCCATTCCTTTCCTTTCCATTCCTTTCCTTTCCTTTCCTCTTTCTGTCTGTCTTCCTTCCTTCCTTCCTTCCTTCCTTCCTTCCTTCCTTCCTTCCTTCCTTCCTTCCTTCCTTCCTTCCTTCCTTCCTTCCTTCTTTCTTTTATTCTTTTCCTGTAGTTGACCTATGGCTCTTTTGCCCAGGAAGAATTTCAGAGTAACAAATTATCTTCACTTTATTGCATGGTGCCATATGAGGACTGTCAGTACATGGGAGTTATACAACTTTTCCTCCATTTTGGATGGAGGTGGATTGGAGTCTTTACTTTTGAATCTAAGGGAGAACATTTTTTGCAGAAACTGCAGCCATTGATCTCACAGAATGGGATCTGTTTAGCTTTCGCACACAAAATTCCACAACATGTCGCCTTAGAAGATTTGCCAGAATTGTTTGATTCATACTCAAGTATTTCTAATAAATTGAGGAATGAGAAAGCAAATGTTTTTCTTGTCTATGGAGATTCATTCACAATAATGTGGCTCAGAACTGTCATGTTTCTACTTGATCCTGAAAACAAAGACAGAGCATTATTCAGAAAAGTTTGGATTCTGATGAACCCAATTGATTTCATACTGACGGGAATTCAAAGGAGTTGGGATCTCCAGATGTACCATGGAGCTCTTTCTTTTAAAGTTCATTCAAGAGACATTCAAGGCTTCAAACAATTTCTTCAAGTCATCAAACCTTCCACCCACAAAGATGGATTTCTTCAAGAGGTTTGGCAACAATTGTTTGACTGTATATTTTCAAAGGCAAACTTACCTTCATCTATCAGTGGAACTTGTAGTGGGGAAGAGAATTTGGAGAATCTGCCTGCACCTCTGTTTGAGTTGCAGATGACTAGCCAAAGCTACAGTATCTACAATGCTGTTTATGCAGTGGCTCATTCTTTGCATGAGGCAGTGAGATCAAGACCCAAATGGACAGAAATTCAAAGGGTTGAATTTCCAGATCTGCAGCCTTGGCAGGTAATCTCCCCATGCCATACATATATTTTGTTTTAGCAAATGGTAATGCTTAATGTGATATGACTTGTTTGCCCTGTCCTATGGCCACATATCATTAGAGATCCTAAAGCAACTAGAGTTTTAGTGTAAGAGATTGTTCTTTCTTATGCAATAAAAGAGATTTAAAAGTAATACTGGCTTTGCAAATTTTGGTCTAGTCAATGGGATTTATGTATCTATCATCATTCCATTAAATCATCATTTCTTCTTTCCTGAAGAAAGAGTAAATTCATCTTTCCTGGTTCCAAAAATACAATGGAGAGTCATCTAAAGAGATTTCATTTTTTATTAGCTTTTTCAAATTTAATCAAGGCAGGATTGTTATCCTAGGAACATAAAGTTTATGAGAGTTGTTCAACTGTAGCAGAGGCATGTTATTTCCATTAAATGATGTTGGTCTTTAGATTTATGGAAAATTACCAGAAGAATTGCTGAGTTTGCTGGCTTTAAAGTACTCAAGGCAATTAATTCATAAAGTAAGTTCCATATTTCAGTTATTGGTTGTTCTTGCTGTGTTGACATTTTCTTCTTCTGTGTTTGAAGACACGGAATGTTGTTTGGTTTCCTTGGAAGGAAGAGTAAAAGAAAGAGAAATTCCTGATGCATTGTTTCCTTTTTAACTGCCTCTTTCTTCTTTTCCTTCAAGTAGCTCCACCAGTTTCTTCAAGAGATTTCTTTTAACAACTCAGCTGGAGAAAGAGTCTTTTTTAAAAACAGAAGAGAAAGTCCAGGTGGCTTTGACATTATCAACACAATCACTTTCCCAAACAGATCCTTTCAGAGAGTTAAAGTTGGAAAGTTACACCCCAATGCTCCAAAAGGAAAAGAAGTTATCATTGAGAACACAATCCTTTGGCACCCTGGTTTTAACCAGGTATGAATAGCAATTGGACTGTTGGTTTATTATATTATTGAATAGTAATAGCAGTAGTGCTTAGACTTACAGTATATACCAGTTCATAGTGCTTTACAGCCCTCTCTAAAGAGTTTACAGAGTCAGTATATTGTCCCCAAAAATCTATGCCCTCAGTTTACTGACCACAGAAGGATGGAAGTCTGAGTCAACTTTGAACCAGTGAGGACTGAACTCCTGGCACTCTAACCACTATGGCTCAATCATGTTCAGATACAGAGCAAGAAATAAACCTAACTCTAACCCTAACCCTCTGTAAAATGTTAGCAATGTTAAGAGTCATTTATGTAATCCAATGTAAATCATTTCCATTGTTTAATCGGGATCTTTTCATATCAATGGCTATGTTTATGTCTGTAGGTTCTTCCTGTCTCATTGTGTAATGATCACTGTTCCCCTGGATCCTGGAAGAGACAGGCTAAAAGCAGGCAGTTCTGTTGCTATGACTGTGTTCCATGCCTAGAAGGAAAGATTTCTAATGGAACTGGTAGGTTATCTATATATTATAACTATTTCACTATATATTTTATTCCAATATATTGTTATTTCATAAATTAAACATTCATTATATAGGCTTCAAATAGCAGCATGGTTTTCCATAGGTGGAGCTTTCACCTCACAATCAGGAACCTGTGATCACAGATAGCAGCAGGTATTTCTCTGGGCACAGTGAGCAATTCTCTGCTCCAATTGCCATGAATGCATCGTGAATGGCTTCCCACTGGTAAACACCGAGCTCCAATCAGTTGCCTCAACCCTAACCCCAAAGCAAAAGATTGCAGGGTCATTAAAAGATACAAATACAAATACTGTACACAACATGATCTGCCATTTTCCAAGTTTTAACTTCCATAAAAACTGGAAAATACTTTGAAGCAAAAGGAATTGCACCAGGTCAGAGATGTGTACATTCAAAGTGACAACAAAGTTTCTATTCAATTCTATTCTGTTCTATTCTATTCTATTCTATTCTATTCTATTCTATTCTATTCTGTTCTGTTCTGTTCTGTTCTGTTCTGTTCTGTTCTGTTCTGTTCTGTTCTATTCTATTCTAAATATCATTTTATCAGAAAGGTGCATTATAGAAAAGAATAAGAACTGGCATCCACACAGGCTATGATTTTCAAAAATACAAAATGGATAGATGACAAATTCATTGGCTTTTATTTCCAGATATGGATGACTGTTTTGAATGTTCAGAAGATCACTACCCAAATAAAGAAAAGAAAGGCTGTATCCTGAAAGTGCTGGTCTTTCTTACTTTTGAAGAATCTTTAGGAATCGGTTTAGCCTCAGCTGCTCTTGGTTTCTTCTTCTTGACATCTTGGGTACTTGGAACTTTTATTAAACACAGGGATACTCCCATTGTCAGAGCCAACAACAGATCCCTCACCTATATCCTTCTTGTCTCTCTTTTGTTCTGTTTTCTTTCCTCTTTTTTATTTCTCAGCCAACCTGGCAAAGTGACCTGCCTTCTCAGACAATCAACATTTGGAATTACCTTCTCAATTGCCATTTCTAGTGTCCTGGCCAAAACCATCACAGTGGTTGTGGCTTTCATGGCTGCTAAACCTGGATCTCAAATGAGGAAGTGGGTGGGGAAAAGATTGGCCTTTGCTGCTGTCCTTTCCTGTTCTCTTGTTCAAGTATGTATTTGTACTCTTTGGTTGTCAACATATCCCCCATTTCCTGAGTTAGAGATGCACTTAGAGCTCCAAGAAATGATTTTACAGTGCAATGAGGGGGCAGCTGCATTCTTCTATTGTGTCTTGGGCTACATGGGTTTCTTGGCCATTGCCAGCTTCATTGTGGCTTTCCTTGCCCGTAAATTACCTGACAGCTTCAATGAAGCCAAGTTCATCACCTTCAGCATGTTGGCCTTCTGCAGTGTGTGGATCTCCTTCTTTCCAGCCTATCTGAGCACAAAAGGCAAAGCCATGGTAGCTGTGGAGGTCTTCTCCATATTGTCCTCCAGCGCTGCATTACTGGGATGCATATTCTTGCCAAAGTGCTACATCATTGTTTTGCGGCCTGAGTTAAACCACAGGGAACAACTAATAAAAAGAATGTAGTACAGCAGATTGTTTTATCTAAACATTTTTTCCCTTTGAATATATCAAGTAACATGATTTTGACAATCTATCTGTTTATATTCTTAAGAGATTTGACATATTGCCTTTAAGGATAAAGACCAGCTGGCAGTTCATGGTTTTTATATCTTCACTTCATAAAACACTGTATAAATATGGGGAAAAGCAAATGGGTATTTTATAGACATGTATCTAACTCAGTATCATAGGAGATCTGGTTTTGGATTGAGTGGTCATCTTTAAAAGGTAAAAGTTAAAATGTTTTTGAACATTTAATACACATTGAAATGTGGGATTTTTTAAAAAAATCATGAACACTCATAGACATTCACTCTCCATTCACCAAGGTATTATTACTGTACCCTATTGCAATTTAAGGACATTATATAAAATGTAATTTTCCTTGTGCCTCATCCCTTATTAGAAGTGTATGTTGGGTGATGTCCATATAAAGTTTGATTTGATTTGGTTTGATTTAGGTATGTCTTCTATTGTGTAGTGGGTTCTCGACCGCATAGCCAGATGACAGACAAAGGGTTCACCATGGCAGCTCTTTGTTGGTGGAAGTTCTGAACTGGATGATCGGGTTTACCTGTACCCCCTTATATACCTGGTCAGGAATCCTTTTTTCTGGTTTTCCCGCCGGGCACTTATCAGCCAATCCTGTCACTGTACAATGCCACCTGATGGTAACAGTGAGCCGCTGCTTATGTTTTATTCATCCCCATACATAACACCCCTTCCCCCATAATAACAGACAATAAACCATTTTCTTAACACTCGTTTCCTGGTGATGATTAGACATGACGAGACCTCCTACGTCCTTACATAGTCCTCCAAATAGGCAGGTGGCCTATGAGTCCTGGTTGACCGTCTCAAGGGTTGCTCTCCACCCTGGACAGTCATGTCATACGTTGAGACCTGGCTCTGGCTCTGGGCCCTTGCACCCGCATCGTCCTGGTGGGTCAGGGCCTGTTGTTCCAGTTCTTGTTCAGTCCTGCCAAAACTCTCTGGTATGAGTACAGTGTCCATGAGATCCTCCTCCTCCCCAGAGCCCATTATTTTTGGTCGTGTGGGCAGGTCGCCCTGTGACTTTTCAGGAACCCTCTTCCTAATTTGGTCTATGTGTCTTCTGACATGATGACCCCTCTCCACCTCTACAATGTAACATAACGACCCCGTTCTTTTAATCACCTCCCCCTGAATCCACATATGTCCAGGCCCATAGTTCCTGACCCAAACTAGATTGCCCGAGGGTAATTCCCTGGGGGGTATAGGTTGTTCCGTCTCTGCGGCCACTCTGTCTGGGTGAAGTCTGTCCAACTTAGTGATAAGATGTCTGCCCCAATGCAGTTCTGCAGGGCTCTTGCCAGTGGTTGTGCATGGAGTGGTGTGGTGTGCCAGAAGGAATTGGGCCAACCTTTGATGCCAGTCACCACTGATGATGCGTTTCAATGCGTCCTTGGTCGTCCTCACCATCCGTTCTGCTTGCTCATTGGAAAACGGGTGAAAGGGCGTGGAAGTTATGTGTCTAATCAAGTTGGCCCTCGTGAAATCCTGGAAATCAACAGATGTGAATTGTGGGCCATTATCCGAAACTATCACATCAGGCAGGCCATGTGTCACAAAGAGTCCCCTGAGCACCTGGATTGTTTTGGCTGTGGTCATACTAGTCACTGGTACTACCTCTAGCCATTTGGAGTAGCTGTCAACTACCACCAGGAAAGTTTGACCTTGAAAGGGGCCAGCATAATCGATGTGTACTCTGGACCAAGGTTTGTGTGTCACCTCCCACTTGTGAACCAGTGCGTGTGGCTGTTCTGGCCTGGATCTTTGGCATGTGTAACATCCCACTACCTGTTCCTCAATAGCCTCATCAAGGCCTGGCCACCACAAGTAACTCCTGGCTAAGGCTTTCATCCTGACTATGCCAGGGTGTCCCTCATGTAGTGACTGTAGGACCCTATCCCCAAGTTTCTCAGGAATGGTGACCCTGCTGCCCCACAATAGACATCCCTTATGAGAAGGCAGCTCAAGCCTCCTCGTGAAGAATGCCTGAAATTCCGGGCCTGGACTCTTTTCCTGCCACCCTGTGTCTACCCACATCTGTACCCTGCTCAAAACCTTGTCAGCCGTAGTACCAGCAGCAATGTCCTTAGCATGGAGCAGGCATTCTGGTAGGTCCTGGATGGCCATTATCTGTTCAGCAGGTGCCGGATCCAGTTCTGCAGTGACTACTGGTAGCCTGCTTAAGCCATCTGCATGGCCCATATCCTTACCTGGCCTGTGGACCAGTTTGCAAGTGTATGCAAATAGGAATATGGACCACCTCAGCATCCTGGGGGATAGGATTTGAGGGGTTTGCCTGTCCGTGGTGAACAACCCCTGAAGAGGCTTGTGATCTGTGAAAATAGTGAATTCTCTGCCATATAAGTAATCGTGAAATTTTTTTGACTCCCGACACTATTTCCAGGGCCTCCTTATCTATTTGGGCGTAGTTCCTTTCTGCCCTTGACAGTGTTCGGGAGTAATAAGCAATGGGTCTCTGCTCCCCATTTTCCTCTATGTGGCTTAAAACAGTGCCCACCCCATAGGGGGATGCATCGCATGCGATGCAAATGGGCTTGCCTTCTATAAAATGTGTGACAGTTGAATTACAGGACAATAGGTATTTTAGATTTTGGAAACTATGCTCGTGGACCTTGGTCCAATTCCAAGGAGTTTTTTTGTCTAAGAGCCTGTATAATGGCTCAGCAATTGCTGCTTTGTGGAGCAAGAAAGCATGATAGAAATTAATTAACCCCAGGAAAGCTTGCAATTCAGCTTTGTTTTTAGCTTGGCAAAGATGGCGCCACCTTGGAGTGAGGAGAGGATGTGCTGGACCGTCGGGACTGGGAAAGCATGCGGATTCAGGGCCTGGTTCACTGTGGCCTTATAATCCGCACAGATTGGAACCTCCCCATTAGCCTTAAGTGGGGTGACTGTTGGGGTCTCCCACTCTCCCCCTTCCACTGGTTCTAACACCCCTTGTTCCACTACTTTGTCCAATTCGCTCTCAATCCTGTGCTTGAGAGTGAAGGGGACTCTCCGGGGCTTTATTCTCATTGGTAGGACATTGGGGTTCAATTTAAATTTAATGGGTGGCCCTGTGTATTTGCCAAGTGTGCCATCGAATACATCTGCAAACATTTTGCAGCCGGATTCGAGGCTTTTGGGCTGGGTCTTATGGATCCCTGACTTCTCTATTCTCAGAGCCTCAAACCAATTCAGCCCCACTAAACTGGTCCTCCGGGCCTCAGCTACCAGGACGTCCAAATGACCCTGGAAGCTCTTGAACCCCACTAACATGGTGGCCACCCCCTTAACTTTAATGGGTGCATGCTGGATATCTGATAACTGGATGCTGGTGGGCTTCAAGGGAGCCCACCGTTTACTCTGGCCGCAAACTGCTTTAAATGTCTCAAAGGAAATTATTGAGACTGCGGAGCCGGAGTCGAGTTCCATCTTGCAAGGCACACCTTGCAAACGGACCTCCAGTTTGATTTTTGGTGTGAGTAACCGGTGGATCTCTGTGTGTGAAACGGTCTGCCCAGTTCTCTTGCTATCCCAACTAATTGTTGAGCTTAGGGGAGGTGAGCTTAGGGGACTCAGTACCTTGAGGCCATGCATCCATTGATTGGAGTTCGTTCAGGCTGTCCCGCTTGCGATTCCGACAGATGGCTGCAATGTGTCCCCATCTTGCCACAGGACCGACACTTTGCGGAATGGAATCTGCAGGTCGCTCTCAGGTGATTTCCTCCACAGCTTGCACATTTTTGGGCAGTTTCTCTGCAGCTGCAGAGGGTACATTTGGTGCATTTGTTGGCCGTTGTGGGCTTCCGCTGGCTACCATTGTTGTCACGCTGCGTTTGCTGTCTCTCATGCCTTTGTTGTACCCCATCAATCTCAGCCTCCTCCAATGCTTCCATGCTTCCACTGTTCGCAGCCTCTTCGAAATGGATGGAACTACCTGGGCTGCTGGGTCGGGTTGGATGGGTCACGTTGACTGTTCCACTGGTGGCTTTGCTGGCCAAGATCTCATCCTGAGCATCTTGTAGTGTGATAGTGGGCCTGGCATAGAGTCGCTGCTGCAGCCTCTTCTCCCGGAGTCCACACACCATGCGGAGTCCACACACCATGCCTGTCTTCTAGATTGTTAAAGTTACGCAGGTGAGCAGCTTTCTGCAGGGCTGCAATAAATTTGGAAGCCGACTCACCTGGCCATTGGTACCACTGATCGAACTGGCCTCGCCAAGCCAGTTCAGACATTTACGGCTTAGAATGGTTGTTCAGCTTCTCCACGATAAACTTGTACGACACGGTCTCAATTGCCGTCGGTGCACACAGGTTAACAGCCAGATCATGGATCGCTGGGCCACTCATTCACGTTAGGAGAGCTGCTACCTGGCTCAGGTGTGAAGCCCATCTCTCGGGGTGCCAGGTATCAAACGGCGGAATCTGCCTGCACTGTGCCATAGTGAGTCCTGTTTCTCTACTTTGACCACAAGTGCTTGCTTAGCCGGCCATAGATGGTTCGGGGAAAGATGCCTCTTTCCTCCGATCCTTAGCGACTTCAGCTCCTCAGGAGAAACAGGATCCCACCTCCGTCACCACTGTTGTGTAGTGGGTTCTCAACTGCATGGCCAGACGACAGACAAAGGGTTCAGCATGGCAGCTCTTTATTGGTGGAAGTACTGAACTGGATGATGGGGGTTACCTGTACCCCCTTATATACCTGGTCAGGTACCCTGGTGGCCAATCCCTTTCTCTGATTTTCCCGCCAGGCGCTTATCAGCCAATCCTGTCACAGTACAATGCCACCTGATGGCAACAGTGAGCCGCTGCTTATGTTTTATTCATCCCCGTACATAACATCTTCCATTAGTCCTTTGGAGGAGACCCCTTTCATTATTTATTTATTTATTTATTTATTTATTTATTTATTTAATTGGATTTGTATACCGCCCTTTCCTGAAGGACTCAGGGCGGTTTACAGGGAATTAAGACAGGAAATACAAAAATTAAAAACAATTAAAAGATTATAATAGTCCCTGAGAGAATAAAAACCCCAATTAAAATTAAAATTAAAATTAAAATTCTCAGCCTGGGCCAGAGAGCTCGAAGAGCCAGGTCTTCAGGTCCTGGCGGAATGAACGGAGGTCAGGGGCAGTCCTAAGCTCCACGGGCAGCTGGTTCCAGAGGGCAGGCGCACCCACTGAGAAGGCCCTCCCCCTGGGCGTTACCCGCCAGCAATCTTTTACCGGCGGCACCCTGAGAAGAACCTCCCTGTGGGAGCACACTCGACGAATGGAATTTGTTGCTGGCAGCAGGTGTTCCCTCAGATATCCCGGACCCAAGCCATTTAGGGCTTTATAGGTCATTACCAGCACCTTGAATCTCACCCGGAGGGCAACCGGAAGCCAATGCAGCTCACGGAGTAGAGGTGTTACATGGGAGTATCGGGAAACCCCCATCACAACTCGTGCGGCTACATTCTGCACCAGCTGAAGCCTCCGAGTGGTCCTCAAAGGCAGCCCCATGTAGAGAGCGTTGCAGTAGTCTAAACGGGAGGTCACGAGCGCATGAGTGACTGTGCATAGGGCATCTCGGTCCAGGTAGGGTCGCAACTGGCGCACCAGGCAAACCTGAGTCCTTCGGGAAAGGGCGGTATATAAATCTAAATAAATAAATAAAAGCCCCCCTGGTCACGGCTCCTATATGGTCTTCAAAATTGAGCCGGGAGTCAAGGAGGACGCCAAAGTTGCGAGCCCTATCAACGGGGGGTAACACCTCACCCCCCCCCATCGTTAAAGGTGGAATGGTCTGTTTAACCCGAGATGCCGATATGCACAGCCACTCAGTCTTGGCAGGATTGAGACGAAGCCTGTTTCTCCCCATCCATTATGTAATATATGTCTAATAAAATACCACGTCAGGCTAAAAAGCAGAAGACCATGAGTTCTGCTTTAACCATGAAAGCCACCTGGGTAAATTTAGGTACAGTCCCTCTCTCTCAGCCCAACCCACTTCACAGGGTCATTGTTGTTTGAGGGAAAATAGGAAGAGAAATGTCTGTTGGATATGTTTGGTGCTTTGAGTTATTTGTATAAAGAATAAAAACTGCGTATAAATAAATAAATTTGCTTTAGGTCCTTTAATTTAATTCCATGATACCAATATTGGTGTTGATTCACATTAGCATTCTATTCCTGGAAATATGAGCGAACTCATCCAAATGGCTATCTGGTTTAATTGGCATTCCTTAATAGGTAAAAATGTTTCCTCTTCTCTGTTCAACTAGTCTGTTCATTTTATGTGGAAAACGGGAGTCCTGCTCCATTGTGAGAAATGAACATGAATTTGAACAATTAGGCCTATTTTCATTGTCATTGTCTCTTACTATATATTATTTTAATTGGCATTTTCTCAATATTAAACCATCAGACATTTATTATTTCACCAATAGCAAAATAATTATTTCTTACAGGAATCATTCTATTATCTTATCCAAAGAAAGAAACATCTGCCACTACCTAGGATCAAATCCACAGTCTTCTGACTATGAGGCAAAAACTCCACCTGTAGGCTATCATGCTGCTCCATGAAAAATAAAACAATAATCTATTTTTTTAGCTAGGCTCAAATATTAAAGGCTTTGCATGAAGACATTTTAATTCAGCAACAATCGAGGTATCTGTTGGGTTGTTAATTAAATTTTGAACCACAGGGAGATTGGCCCAAGGGATAATAATGATCCTGTCTGATTCATTGCCTCATGTTCCCTCCTCCCTTTCTCCCTTGCCAGAATGTATATTCCGATCCTGGTGATATTCAAGATACAAATTAGCACACGCTCTTCAAACAAAAATTGAAGCATGAAAATGTTATTCCTTTTGATGTTCCTGATGCACAATGTAGTTCCTCTGAAATGCCCTTCAAGTGAAGCTTTCCCTGTTCCACATGAGTGGTACCAGCCTGGTGATCTTGTCATTGGTGGGATGGTGTCTCACATTTTTTACAACTTTTATGAAATTGAATTTAAGAAAGATCCTTCTCTAACACCTTATGACTTACCTGTGTAAGAATTTTTATTTTTCCCAAGTATTTTCTTAGCTTAGCCAGCTACCCCAAAATTTGTGATATCAGTAAAAGCTTTTGAAAAGAAATGCAGGGTTTATATACATACATATACATATACATATATATGTTAAGTATTTGTTTAGTCTTTTTGAATACCTTGCCGGCCCAAATATGGGCCAAACCTTATTGCCTGTTTCAGCCTAAACTGCGACAGTTCATTATTTGTGTAAAGTTTTTGGATTGCTTTGATAGCAATCCAAAGAAATTACATATACATATACATATACATATACATATACATATACATATACATATACATATACATATACATCATATACATATACATATACATATACATATACATATACATATACATATACATATACATATACATATACATATACATATACATATACATATACATATACATATACCTAGCATGCAGGCTGCCTAGGTTTGAATCCCATAAAGGGTATGGCTAGCTGATGAGAGCTAATAACCTTGAAAGAGCTATTCTAGTCTCCCATTTAAAATCTTTGTCAGCAAGAAGAAATTTGAATTTGTAGTGGATCGCAGTTGCGACTTGAGCCTGCTTAATGATCCTAGGCTGGGGCTCCAAAGCAAAAATTGATTATAATAGTAGAACAGCAGTTAAAACCAAGGTGTACTAGACCGGTCTGTCCAGAAAAAACTTAACATATACATGTACATACATACATGCATACATGCATACACACACAGAGAGACACATAAGCCTTTATCTTTCAAATGTATTGTCTTACGGGAGAAGAAAGCATTTTCTTTACATTATATTAAAGTCCTTCTCATGTAAGTTAGATGCAAGAAGTCTATTGAAGAACTTTTTACAACAAAATTTCATGCATTTCATGAGAAGGACTTTAATATGATGATTATTTAATTGTATAAATTAAGGAGCTGGAGGTAATTTAAAAAATGTTCAACATTATGTTTCTACACAAAACATACTAGAGTAAGCGAGTGATACTTGCTGAAGCTGTTCCTATTATACTTTGTGCTCAAATTGTTAGAATTATATTTGTTAACTGAAAAAAAGTCACTACTTTTATTTGCTGTTGTCTATAATGGTTGCAAATCATGAAAACACCACGTAAAATGTAAAATTGAAGTCTGTGGAAATCTATTGAATACTTTAGAAAGGATATTCTATTCCTACTTCCAAGAGAGATGGTTTATTATTCGTATAGAGAGGATGACCCCTTACAAGAATTGTGAAATTCTTTTTTCAATGAGATATTTATTTTTTTTGCAGTGCAATAACCAAATTCTACCAGCACGTCCTTGCCTTGGCCTTTGCTGTGAAGGAGATCAATGAAGACTCCCAGATCTTACCTAACATCACCCTGGGGTTCCACATCTATGACAGTTACTACAATTCAAGGATGACCTATCGTACCACTCTGGACCTCCTTTTCAAATCCCAGGATTTTGTCCCTAACTACAAATGTTATACCCAGAAGAATCTCATGGCCATCATTGGAGGATTAGACGCTCCTACTTCATCTTGCATGGCACAAATTATAAGTATCTTCACTATACCACAGGTAATTTTTGCAGAAGGATGAAAGAGAAAGTTTTCTTTGTTTTTTTAATAAATATCAAAGATTACTTTTTGGCCATGCCTTTCATTTACTTTTATATGAAAGATTAGAAAAGTAAAATTTAAACCACAAATTAATCTTATTTGAGATGGTCATCTGATCTTCTAGTTTGACCACTACCTGTGATTGAATGCTGGAGCTGTGTTGAGAGAAGGACAGAAAAGGCTGGCCAGCACATGCTACACAATTAGTACATAAACTCTCTGAGCAGGAGACCATATACAATTTCAGATAAATGGTTTTCCAGTCTCTTTTTGAAAGTCTACAGTGGTGCAACAACCACAACTTCGGGAGGCAATCTGTTCCATTGGTTGATTCTTCTCACCATTAGGAAATTTCTCCTTAGTTCTAGGTTGCTTCTCTCCTTGGTTAGTTTCCATCCATTGTTTCTCATTTTGCTTTGGGTGCTTTGGAAACTAGTTTACCCACTCATCTTTGTAGGAACCCATAAATATTGGAAAACTGCTGTCATGTCTCATGGTTTTAGGGAGGATCTCCTTTCAGCCACTTCCTGCGCATCCCCAACTCAAGGCTATCCAGCATTTTCACTGCTTCCCTCAACTCACTGCTAGATTACACCAAGTCCCTGAATAATAATAGTGACAGCTCTATTTGCTATGTGTAGGTTGGTGTCTATTAATAATAACTGAATGTAAAATTCAACTGATTTGCCTGGAAATTGTTGAAGGATTGGAGCTTTATGTTACTTTTGGAGATCTCTGTAATAATTGCAGTAAACGAAGACAAGCTTGACTCTTTCTGTTCCTCCAGAATCTTGTGGATAGTCTTTCATGCATTCTCTACCTAGGGCAGAGAAGGTCAGAGGGTAACGCAATAACCCTCACTCTTAAAAAGCTTTTTTGTAAGCTAGAAAGATGTTACATGCTCAGATAGTTAGCAGGTTTCAGGCTGTTCATAGACATGAACTATCTGGAACTCTATAGTGGAAAACTAAATTTAGCTTGTAGTCTAGTTATATTCGTTCAGTGAGCAAATATTTCATCTTGGGGGTTTTATTGCTGTAATGTTCAACAAAACCATAATATACCTAGAATTTGAGAATATTTAAATTATTCAATTTCCACCCGGGAGTCATTTTTCCATCTTTTTACACTGGTTCTCATAAATAATAGTTTAAATTTCCTTTCCTTTCCTTTCCTTTCCTTTCCTTTCCTTTCCTTTCCTTTCCTCTTTCTGTCTGTCTTCCTTCCTTCCTTCCTTCCTTCCTTCCTTCCTTCCTTCCTTCCTTCCTTCCTTCCTTCCTTCTTTTATTCTTTTCCTGTAGTTGACCTATGGCTCTTTTGCCCAGGAAGAGTTTCAGAGTAACAAATTATCTTCACTTTATTGCATGGTGCCATATGAGGACTGTCAGTACATGGGAGTTATACAACTTTTCCTCCATTTTGGATGGAGGTGGATTGGAGTCTTTACTTTTGAATCTAAGGGAGAACGTTTTTTGCAGAAACTGCAGCCATTGATCTCACAGAATGGGATCTGTTTAGCTTTCACACACAAAATTCCACAACATGTCGCCTTAGAAGATTTGCCAGAATTGTCAGATTCATTCTCAAGTATTTCTAATAAATTGATGGATCAGAAAGCAAATGTTTTTCTTGTCTATGGAGATTCATTCACAATAATGTGGCTCAGAACTGTCATGTTTGTACTTGATCCTGAAAACAAATACAGAGCATTATTTAGAAAAGTTTGGATTCTGATGAACCCAATTGATTTCATACTGACGGGAATTCAAAGCAGTTGGGATCTCCAGATGTACCATGGAGCTCTTTCTTTTACAGTTCATTCAAGAGACATTCAAGGCTTCAAACAATTTCTTCAAGTCATCAAACCTTCCACCCACAAAGATGGATTTCTTCAAGAGGTTTGGCAACAATTGTTTGACTGTATATTTTCAAAGGCAAACTTACCTTCATCTATTAGTGGAACGTGTAGTGGGGAAGAGAATTTGGAGAATCTGCCTGCACCTCTGTTTGAGTTGCAGATGACTAGCCAAAGCTACAGTATCTACAATGCTGTTTATGCAGTGGCTCATTCTTTGCATGAGGCAGTGAGATCAAGACCCAAATGGACAAAAATTCAAAGGGTTGAATTTCCAGATCTGCAGCCTTGGCAGGTAATCTCCCCATGCTATTCCTAACTTTTGTTTTAGCAAATGGTAATTCGCAATGTGATATGACTTGTTTGCCCTGGCCTATGGCCACATATCATTAGAGATCCTAAAGCAGGGGTGTCAAACTCAATTTCATTGAGGGCCGCATCAGCATTGCGGTTGCCCTCAGGGGGCCGGGTGGGTGTGGCCTGGGTGGGCGTGGCCTACTGGGTGGGCATGGCTAGAGTGCGTATGGCCTACTGGGTGGGCGTGGCCAGCTCTACTTCGTTCGCATCAAGGGTGCCTATGGGGGCCCGGGCAGGAGTGGGACAGATCTGGGGGTCTCTGGCAGAAGGAGGGTCTCTGGGCCAGGGCCAAGGCAGTGGGGGCCGTTCCCTCACTGTTTCCAGGATGGCTTCGCGGGCCACATGAAACCACTTCGTGGGCCGGATGTGGCCCCCGGGCCTTGTGTTTGACATGTCTGTCCTAAAGCAACTAGAGTTTTAGTGTAAGAGATTGTTCTTACTTATGCAATAAAAGAGATTTAAAAGTAATACTGGCTTTGCAAATTTTGGTCTAGTCAATGGGATTTATGTATCTATCATCATTCCGTTAAATTATCATTTCTTCTTTCCTGAAGAAAGAGTAAATTCATCTTTCCTGGTTCCAAAAATACAATGGAGAGGCATCTAAAGATATTTCATTTTTTTTATTAGCTTTTTGAAATTTAATCAAGGCAGGATTGTTATCCTAGGAACATAAAGTTTATGACAGTTCTTCAATTGTAGCAGAGGCATGTTATTTCCATTAAATGATGTTGGTCTTTAGATTTATGGAAAATTACCAGAAGAATTGCTGAGTTTGCTGGCTTTAAAGTACTCAAGGCAATTAATTAATAAAGTAAGTTCCATATTTCAGTTATTGGTTGTTCTTGGTGTGTTGACATTTTCTTCTTCTGTGTTTGAAGACACGGAATGTTGTTTGGTTTCCTTGGAAGGAAGAGTAAAAGGAAGAGAAATTCCTGATGCATTGTTTCCTTTTTAACTCCCTCTTTCTTCTTTTCCTTCAAGTAGCTCCACAAGTTTCTTCAAGAGATTTCTTTTAACAACTCAGCTGGAGAAAGAGTGTTTTTTAAAAACAGAAGAGAAAGTCCAGGTGGCTTTGATATTATCAACACTATCACTTTCCCAAACAGATCCTTTCAGAGAGTTAAAGTTGGAAAGTTACACCCCAATGCTCCAAAAGGAAAAGAAGTTATCATTGAGAACACAATCCTTTGGCATCCTGGTTTTAAGCAGGTATGAATAGCAATTGGGCTGTTGGTTTATTATATTATTGAATAGTAATAGCAGTAGTGCTTAGACTTACAGTATATACCACTTCATGGTGCTTTACAGCCCTCTCTAAAGAGTTTACAGAGTCAGTATATTGTCCCCAATAATCTGTGCCCTCAGTTTACTGACCTCAGAAGGATGGAAGTCTGAGTCAACTTTGAACCAGTGAGGACTGAACTCTTGGCATTCTAACCACTGTGCCACTACGGCTCAATCATGTTCAGATACAAAGCAAGAAATAAACCTAACTCTAACCCTAACCCTCTGTAAAATGTTAACAATGTTAAGGGTCATTATGTAATCCAATGTAAATCATTTCCATTGTTTAATTGGGATCCTTTCATATCAATGGCTATGTTTATGTCTGTAGGTTCTTCCTGTCTCATTGTGTAATGATCACTGTTCCCCTGGATCCTGGAAGAGACAGGCTAAAAGCAGGCAGTTCTGTTGCTATGACTGTGTTCCATGCCTAGAAGGAAAGATTTCTAATGGAACTGGTAGGTTATCTATATATTATAACTATTTCACTATATATTTTATTCCAATAGATTGTTATTTCATAAATTAAACATTCATTATATAGGCTTCAAATAGCAGCATGGTGTTCCAGAGGTGGAGCTTTCACCTCACAATCAGGAACCTGTGATCACAGATAGCAGCAGGTTTTTCTCTGGGCACAGTGAGCAATTCTCTGCTCCAATTGCCATGAATGCATTGTGAATGGCTTCCCACTGGTAAACACCGAGCTCCAATCAGTTGCCTCAACCCTAACCCCAAAGCAAAAGATTGCAGGGTCATTAAAAGATACAAATACAAATACTGTACACAACATGCACTTTCGGACACTCATGCACTTTCGTTACACCAGCATGGACTTGTTCGCCCTCAGGGGTGCCCCCCTCTCCTGGGTGCGACCTGCCTCTTTTACCATCTCCAACCTCGATGAAGGGCCCGATTATTGGGACCCTGAGAGATGGCTGGGCAGGGGCAGGGGCCTCCAGTATAAATCTAATAAGAGGCCCCTGGTTAATTTTTTAGTAAATTTTTTTGTGGGGTTAGGGAGGGGGGTGGGAGTGGGTTCTGGTTGTTTGGCAACGGGGGGTGGTCCATCAACCATTGCTCAGGCAAGGTCCGGGATTGGTCGCGTGGGGGGAGAGCGGGGTTTGGTTGCCTCCGGGGCTCGGGAGCGGGTCGTGGGACTACCGATTTCCACGATGCTGGGGAATGGTAGCAGGTGTATGATCAGAGGGCCACATCGATATCGGGGAGGGCATCTCCGCTACTTACAAGCGGTGAGGCGCTCCGACCCTCTGTTTCTTCCCCAAGGTCTCGGGAGCGAGGATGTGCAGCCACCTGAGCTCCGGATGGTGTACCTGAATGCCAGGTCCATTGTTAATAAGGCTCCCCTTGTTCGGGATTTAGTTGAGGGTGAGCATGAGGACCTGGCTTGCATCATGGAGACTTGGTTGGGCCCGGAGGGTGGTGTTCCCTTGGTTGATCTTTGCCCACCAGGTTTCCGGGCGCTACACCGGCCTCGGGCTCAAGGTAGGGGCGGGGGAGTGGCGGTAGTTATTAGGGAGACCTTGTGTCCGCGGGAGACCACCGTTCCCCAGATAGTCAGGTGTGAGTCTCTCTTTTTGAGATGTGGTCCTTCGGCGCAGTTGGGCTTACTGCTGGTATACCTTTTGCCTAGTCGCGCAGCGGCAGCCCTGCCTGAGCTACTCGATATCCTCTTGGGGTTGGTGATTGAGTTCCCCAAACTTATAGTTTTGGGTGACTTCAATCTACCATCCCTAGGAGGATCGTCTGAGTTAGCTCGGGAGTTCATGGCTTCCATGACGGCCATGGACCTGATGCAAGTAATTTTTGGACCGACTCATGTGGGAGGCCACACCCTTGACTTGGTTTTCTTATCTGGACGGTGGTTTGATGATCTTGGTGGGGGTTCCCCAACTAATATACCCCTGTCATGGACAGATCATGATCTCTTGCGGCTGGTCTTCCGTTTTGCCACCCCCCGCCGTGGGTGTATGGAGCCAACTAGATGGTACCGCCCCAGGCACTTAATGGACCCTGATAGGTTCCAGGCAGCGCTGGGGTCCCCACCTGCTTCCGTTGCTCACAACTTGGCGGATGCCTTATTGGAAGCCTGGGAAAGGGCAGCCACGGAGGCACTTGACCGAGTTGTACCCTTACGGCCCCTGACCCGGTGCAGATCCCAGCGAGCTCCATGGTTCTCCGTGGAGCTTCAGGAGATGAAGTGTCGGAGACGGGGCCTAGAGAGCTGCTGGAGGTCCAGCCGATCTGAATCCGACCGATTGTGACTAAGAACCCACATTAGGTCTTATCTTGCAGCGATAAGGGCGGCGAGGTCTAATTACTTCGCCCTTATCGCGTCCGCAGATAACTGCCCGGCTGCCCTGTTTAGGGTGACCCACTCCCTCCTTAATCAGGAGGTGAGGGAGGAACCCTTGCAGGGTCGGGCCGAGGAGTTTGGTCAATATCTGTCGGATAAAATCGCTCGGATTCGGACCAGTCTGGACTCCAGCTGGGCGGAGTCTGACGATCAGGACACGGGCAGTCTTGTCGATGTTATCTGGGAGGAGTTTGATTCTGTGACCCCTGAGGAAGTGGACAGGATCATGGGGAGATTGAGCTTCACCACCTGTTTATTGGACCTGTGCCCTTCCTGGCTGGTGTATGCAGCTCGGGAGGGGACACGAGGCTGGTTCCAGGCGGTCATATCTGCCTCTTTGAGTGAGGGTAGTTTCCCTGCCGTCTTGAAGGAGGCGGTGGTGAGACCTCACCTCAAGAAGCCTGCCTTGGACCCAGCTGTGTTAAATAACTTTCGTCCGGTCTCCAACCTTCGCTTTCTTGCAAAGGTTGTTGAGAGTGTGGTGGCGCATCAGCTCCCGCTGGTCCTGGATGAAGCCGATTATCTAGACCCATGCCAATCGGGTTTCAGGCCCGGGTACAGCACGGAGATGGCATTGGTCGCTCTGGTGAATGATCTCTGGAGGGCCCGGGACAGGGGACATTCCTCTGTCCTAGTCCTATTAGACCTCTCAGCGGCTTTCGATACCATCGACCATGGTATCCTGCTGCGGCGTCTCAGGGGATTTGGAGTGGGGGGCACGGTTTTTCAGTGGTTCTCCTCCTATCTCCTGGGACGCTCACAGTCGGTGTTGGAAGGGGGGCAGAGGTCGACCCCGAGGTCTCTCATTTGTGGAGTTCCTCAGGGGTCGGTCCTCTTGCCTCTCCTGTTCAACATCTATATGAAACCGCTGAGTGAGATCATTCGTGGTTTTGGAGTTGGGTATCATCAGTATGCTGATGATACCCAGCTTTTCATTTCGACCCCAAACCACCCCAGTGATGCCCTGGACGTGATGTCCCGTTGCCTGGAGGTGGTTCGGGTCTGGATGGGGAGGAACAGACTTCAACTCAACCCCAACAAGACTGAGTGGCTGTGCATACCAGGATCCCGGGATATTCAGAATATTCCACTTCTTTCTATGGGGGGTGAGTTTTTACCCCCGGTAGATAGGGCTCGCAACTTGGGAGTCCTCCTAGATTCGCGGCTTACTTTGGAAGATCATATAGTGGCTGTGACTAGGGGGGTTTTCGCCCAGGTTCGCCTGCTGCGCCAGTTGTGGCCCTATCTAGACCGGGATGCCCTGTGTCCAGTCACTCATGCGCTCGTGACCTCTCGACTGGACTACTGCAACGCTCTCTACATGGGGCTTCCCTTGAAGACCACTCGGAGGCTCCAGCTGGTACAGAATGCAGCCGCGAGAGTTGTCTTGGGAGTCTCCCGATACTCCCATGTTACACCTTTGCTCCGCGAGCTGCATTGGCTGCCAGTTGTCTTCCGGGTGAGGTTCAAGGTTTTGGTAATGGTTTTTAAAGCCCTACATGGCATGGGTCCGGAGTACCTCGGGGATCACCTGCTGCCGGCGTCAACTTCCCTCCGCCCTGTGCGTTCCCACAGAGAGGGCCTCCTCAGGGTGCCACCGGTCAGAGAATGTTGGCTGGTGTCCCCCAGGGGGAGGGCCTTCTCTGTTGGCGCCCCGGCTTTATGGAATCAGCTGCCAGTTGAGTTCCGGATGGCACCTGACCTTCGCTCCTTCCGACGCGACTTGAAGACCTACCTATTTGAACAAGCCGGCCTGGCCTGATGGGGGATGCGTTGGAGTTATTTATTGGGGATTTTTTACATTTTTCTACTGTTTTTAGTGCGGGCTCGTATTTAATTCTCTTTTTAATTTTTGTATTTTGTATTTTTATATATGCCCTGTTCACCGCCCTGAGTCGTTCGGGAGAAGGGTGGTATACAAATATAATAAACTTAAACTTAAACTTAAACATGATCTGCCATTTTCCAAGTTTTTTTATTGAAAAGTTTTACAGTATATTTTTGAATACAAAACCCCTCCCCTCCCCCTCCCCCCTCCCCAAACCTCCCCAACTCTCCCCTCCCCTCCCCCCCTCCCCGACTTCCCAGAGCTAAATACAGGGTATAAAAATACAAACAAACATAATCTAATATATGCAAACAACAATAAAATATTAAATTCTATCGCACTTTAACTCCTAATAAAATAACTACAAGCTAGATATACATCATATAAATCCACTACTTATTCAAATGCTAAGTGAAACTTTTTAGTCCCATATTTATTCTGGATATAATCAATCCATCTTCTCCACTCCACAATATATCTATGTTGCGATTGGTCTTTCAAATACGCTGAAATCTTTGCCATTTCCGCCAAATTGGAAACTTTTAAAGTCCATTCTTCTATAGTCGGCAGTTCTTCCTTCTTCCAATATTGCGCTACTAAAAGTCTCGCTGCCGTAACTAAATTCAACATCAACTTAGTGTCCACAACAGTAGTATCTGTGATAATGCCCAGTAAAATCAATTGCGGACAAAACTTTATCCTTTTCTTGAATATTTTTTGCATATTCCACCAAATTTTAATCCAAAGAGCTTTAACCTTTTTACAAGTCCACCATTTTCCAAGTTTTAACTTCCATAAAAACTGGAAAATACTTTGAAGCAAAAGGAATTTCACCAGGTCAGAGATGTCTTGTGAACTTAGTCTATTATCCAAGGCACACAGGGTGGATATTTGTACAACCAACTATTGTTCTCCACATAGAAAACAAAAGCAAGATAAAACACAGGGATGGATGTGACCCTTTGAGAGCTGGATGCAACAAAATTTCATTTAAATAGATGCCAATTAGTGTACATTCAAAGTGACAACAAAGTTTCTATTCTATTGTATTCTATTCTATTCTATTCTGTTCTGTTCTGTTCTGTTCTGTTCTGTTCTGTTCCCTTCCGTTCCGTTCCATTCCATTCCATTCCATTCCATTCCATTCCATTCCATTCCATTCTATTCTATTCTGTTCTATTCTATTCTATTCTATTCTATTCTACTGTATTCTATTCTATTCTATTCTATTCTATTCTATTCTATTCTATTCTATTCTATTCTATTCTATTCTATTCTAAATATCATTTTATCAGAAAGGTACATTATAGAAAAGAATAAGAACTGGCATCCACACAGGCTATGATTTTCAAAAATACAAAATGGATAGATGACAAAATCATTGGCTTTTTTTTCCAGATATGGATGACTGTTTTGAATGTTCAGAAGATCACTACCCAAATAAAGAAAAGGAAGGCTGTATCCTGAAAGTGCTGGTCTTTCTAAGTTTTGAAGAATCTTTAGGAATCGGTTTAGCCTCAGCTGCTCTTGGTTTCTTCTTCTTGACATCTTGGGTACTTGGAACTTTTATTAAACACAGGGATACTCCCATTGTCAGAGCCAACAACAGATCCCTCACCTATATCCTTCTTGTCTCTCTTTTGTTCTGTTTTCTTTCCTCTTTTTTATTTCTCAGCCCACCTGGCAAAGTGACCTGCCTTCTCAGACAATCAACATTTGGAATTACCTTCTCAATTGCCATTTCTAGTATCCTGGCCAAAACCCTCACAGTGGTTGTGGCTTTCATGGCTGCTAAACCTGGATCTCAAATGAGGAAGTGGGTGGGGAAAAGATTGGCCTTTGCTGCTGTCCTTTCCTGTTCTCTTGTTCAAATATGTATTTGTACTCTTTGGTTGTCAACATATCCCCCATTCCCTGAGTTAGAGATGCACTTAGAGCTCCAAGAAGTGATTTTACAGTGCAATGAGGGGGCAGCTACATTCTTCTATTGTGTCTTGGGCTACATGGGTTTCTTGGCCATTGCCAGCTTCATTGTGGCTTTCCTTGCCCGTAAATTACCTGACAGCTTCAATGAAGCCAAGTTCATCACCTTCAGCATGTTGGCCTTCTGCAGTGTGTGGGTCTCCTTCTTTCCAGCCCATCTGAGCACAAAAGGCAAAGCCATGGTAGCTGTGGAGGTCTTCTCCATATTGTCCTCCAGCGCTGCATTACTGGGATGCATATTCTTGCCAAAGTGCTACATCATTGTTTTGCGGCCTGAGCTAAACCACAGGGAACAACTAATAAAGAGAAAGTAGTACAGCAGATTGTTCTATCTATTTTTTTTCCCTTTGACTATATCAAGTAACATGATTTTGAGAATCTTTCTGTTTTTGTTCTTAGAAGATTTAACATATTGACTTTAAGGATAAAGAACAGCTGGCACTTCATGGTTTTTATATCTTCACTTCATAAAACACTGTATAAATATGGGAAAAAGCAAATGGGTATTTTATAGACATGTATCTATCTCAGTATCATAGGGGATCTGTTTTGGATTGAGTGGTCATCTTTAAAAGGTAAAAGTTAAAATGTTTTTAAACATTTAATATACATTTCATTGTGGAGGTTTTTTTTGAAAAAATCATGAACACTCATAGACATTCACTCTCCATTCACCAAGGTATTTTTACTGTACCCTATTGCAATTTAAGAACATTATATAAAATGTAATTTTCCTCGTGCCTCATCCCTTATTAGAAGTGTATGCTGGGTGATGTCCATATAAAGTTTGATTTGATTTGGTTTGATTTAGGTATGTCTTCTATTGTGTAGTGGGTTCTCGACCGCATGGCCAGATGACAGACAAAGGGTTCACCATGGCAGCTCTTTATTGGTGGAAGTACTGAACTGGATGATGGGGGTTACCTGTACCCCCTTATATACCTGGTGAGGAATCCCTTTCTCTGGTTTTCCCGCCAGGCACTTATCAGCCAATCCTGTCACTGTACAACGCCACCTGATGGTAACAGTGAGCCGCTGCTTATGTTTTATTCATCCCCATAAATAACACCCCTTCCCCCATAATAACAGACAATAAACCATTTTCTTAACACCCATTTCCTGGTGATGATTAGACACGATGAGACCTCCTATGTCCTTACATAGTCCTCCAAATAGGCAGGTGGCCTATGAGTCCTGGTTGACCATGTCAGGGGTTGCTCTCCACCCTGGACAGCCAGGGTGTCATAAGTTGAGACCTGGCTCTGGCTCTGGGCCCTTGCACCCGCATCGTCCTGGTGGGTCAGGGCCTGTTGTTCCAGTTCTTGTTCAGTCCTGCCAAAACTCTCTGGTATGAGTACAGTGTCCATGAGATCCTCCTCCTCCCCAGAGCCCATTGTTTTTGGTCGTGTGGGCAGGTCGCCCTGTGATTTTTCAGGAACCCTCTTCCTAATTTGGCCTATGTGTCTTCTGACATGATGACCCCTCTCCAACTCTACAATGTAAGATAACAGCCCCGTTCTTTCAATCACCTCCCCTTGAATCCACATATGTCCAGGCCCATAGTTCCTGACCCAAACTAGATTGCCCGAGGGTAATTCCCTGGGGGTATAGGTTGTTCCGTCTCTGCAGCCACTCTGTCTGGGTGAAGTCTGTCCAACTTAGTGATAAGACATCTGCCCCAATGCAGTTCTGCAGGGCTCTTGCCAGTGGTTGTGCATGGAGTGGTGTGGTGTGCCAGAAGGAATTGGGCCAACCTTTGATGCCAGTCACCACTGATGATGCGTTTCAATGCTTCCTTGGTTGTCCTCACCATCCGTTCTGCTTGCCCATTGGACAACGGGTGAAAGGGCGCGGAGGTGACGTGTCTAATTAAGTTGGCCCTCGTGAAATCCTGGAAATCAGCAGATGTGAATTGTGGGCCATTATCTGAAACTATCACATCAGGCAGGCCATGTGTCGCAAAGAGTCCCCTGAGCACCTGGATTTTTTTGGCTGTGGTCATATTAGTCACTGGTACTACCTCTAGCCATTTGGAGTAGCTGTCAACTACCACCAGGAAAGTTTGACCTTGAAAGGGGCCAGCATAATAGATGTGCACTCTGGACCAAGGTTTGTGTGTCACCTCCCACCTGTGAACCAGTGCGTGTAGATGTTCTGGCCTGGATCTTTGGCATGTGTAACATCCCACTACCTGTTCCTCAATAGCTTTATCAAGGCCTGGCCACCACAAGTAACTCCTGGCTAAGGCTTTCATCCTGACTATGCCAGGGTGTCCCTCATGTAGTGACTGTAGGACCCTATCCCCAAGTTTCTCAGGAATGATGACCCTGCTGCCCCACAATAGACATCCCTTATGAGAAGACAGCTCAAGCCTCCTCGTGAAGAATGCCTGAAATTCTGGGCCTGGACTCTTTTCCTGCAACCCTGTGGCTACCCACATCTGTACCCTGCTCAAAACCTTATCAGCTGTGGTACCAGCAGCAATGTCCTTAGCATGGAGCAGGCATTCTGGTAGGTCCTGGATGGCCATTATCTATTCAGCAGGTGCCGGATCCGGTTCTGCAGTGACTACTGGTAGCCTGCTTAAGCCATCTGCATGGCCCATATCCTTACCTGGCTTGTGGACCAGTTTGCAAGTGTATGCAGATAGGAATATGGACCACCTCAGCATCCTGGGGAATAGGATTTGAGGGGTTTGCCTGTCCGTGGTGAACAACCCCTGTAGAGGCTTGTGATCTGTGAAAATAGTGAATTCTCTGCCGTATAAGTAATCGTGAAATTTTTTGACTCCCGACACTATTTCCAGGGCCTCCTTATCTATTTGGGCGTAGTTCCTTTCTGCCCTTGACAGTGTTCGGGAGTAATAAGCAATGGGTCTCTGCTCCCCATTTCCCTCTATGTGGCTTAAGACAGTGCCCACCCCATAGGGGGATGCATCGCATGCGATGCAAATGGGCTTGCCTTCTATAAAATGTGTGACAGTTGAATTACAGGACAATAGGTATTTTAGATTTTGGAAACTATGCTCGTGGACCTTGGTCCAATTCCAAGGAGGTTTTTTGGTCTAAGAGCCTGTGTAATGGCTCAGCAATTGCTGCTTTGTGGGGCAAGAAAGCATGATAGAAATTAATTAACCACAGGAAAGCTTGCAATTCAGCTTTGTTTTTAGGGGTTGGAGCCATCTTAATTGCTCTTACCTTGGAATCAGTAGGGTGAATTGTCGAGCTTAGGGGAGGTGAGCTTAGGGGACTCAGTACCTTGAGGCCATGCATCCATTGATTGGAGTTCGTTCAGGCTGTCCCGCTTGCAATTCCGACAGATGGCTGCAATGTCTCCCCATCTTGCCACAGGACCGACACTTTGCGGAACGGAATCTGCAGGTTGCTCTCTGGTGATTTCCTCCACAGCTTGCCCATTTTGGGGCAGTTTCTTTGCAGCTGCATAGGGTACATTTGGTGCATTTGTTGGCCGTTGTGGGTTTCTGCTGGCTACCATTGTTGTCACGCTGTGTTTGCTGTCTCCCATGCCTTTGTTGTACCCCATCAATCTCAGCCTCCTCCAATGCTTCCGTGCTTCCACTGTTCGCAGCCTCTCTGAAATGGATGGAATTACCTGGGCTGCTGGGTCGGGTTGGATGGGTCACGTTGACTGTTCCACCGGTGGCTTTGCTGGCCAAGATCTCATCCTGAGCATCTTGTAGTGTGATAGTGGGCCGGGCATAGAGTCGCTGCTGCAGCCTTTTCTCCCGGAGTCCACACACCATGCGATCACACAGCCTGTCTTCTAGATTGTTAAAGTTATGCAGGTGAGCGGCTTCCTGCAGGGCTGCAATAAATTCGGAAGCCGACTCATCTGGCCATTGGCACCACTGATCGAACTGGCCTCGCCAAACCAGTTCAGACATTTGCGGCTTAGAATGGTTGTACAGCTTCTCCATGATGTCCTTGGATGACATGGTCTCAATTGCCATCAGTGTGCACAGGTTAACGGCCAGATCATGGATCGCTGGGCCACTCATTCACAACCTAGATGTGGTTTCACCCATGACCCTACATGGTTCTTGTAGAAACAGCTTACTTAGATCTACTTAGTGAATTCAACAGCCCAAGATGGCGGACGTGGTGGGTTGAGCTCTGCAAGCTCCAGCAGTTAGGCGTCCCCAGGAGCCCCTCAAGGGTTCCTCTGTGCCTCTGTGTTGGGGGGGTAGCAGCTGGTAATGAATCAGGCAACGATGCTGCTGGTGGTTGACTTACTGTTCTGCTTGTTGCCTGGTTCACCGTTCTCAGCGGTGCCTCCGAGCTGCTCTCTGGCCGTTCTTCGGCGGCGGCGTCCTTGTCGTCTTGAGCCGCTTTTGGACCGTTTGTGGCGGCGGTGGCAGTGTTTTTTTGGCCGTTTCGGGCTGTTCTTGATGGATGGCTGTCCCTGTCCATTTCTGATAACGGCGACGGCGCTCTCGGCCCGTTATCAGCGGTGGCGGCGTTCCCGGGCCATTTTCGGCCGTTTTCGACGGCGTCGGTGGCGTCTTCAGGCCATTTTTGGGCCGCTTGCACCGCCACCGGCGGCATATTCAGGCCTTTTGGCCCGTTTCTCCGGCAGCAACGACGTCTTCGGGCCGTTTTCGGTGGCGGCGTTTTTGGCGATGGCGGTGGTGGTGCTTGCGGCGGCGTTTTCCCGGCAGCAGCAGCGGTTCTGACGGCGGCTTGGCCCTCAATTCGCTCTGGTCCCTCGGTTGCCCATTTGTTCCGGATGGTCTGTCATCCTTAGCGACCTCGGCGGCCCTCAAAGGGGCTCAGGTTAGTCGGTTAAGTCCAATGAAGCCCGGTGGAGCCCAGCCGAGTTTGGTCGGACTGGAGGAGCCCGGAAGATCTGAGCCACACCTTAGAAGGCCACGCTCTGGAAGGCCCCAACCACTGGATAATTGGGGGGCCCATGGAGTTGCGGCTAGGACTAATGCCTGGAATGGTGAAGCAGCGGAGGAACTGTGGCGGCATCTTGAGTGGCCGGCCATTAGCAGACAGGACTATTATGGCCTATTACACTTTTGCCTCGCACGAACATTTGCCTAATTCCCCTGCATATCATCCCCAAAGGACTCAGAGGAATCTGGGTATAAGCCAGAGAGGGTGGCTTAAACTTACATCTGCTGCCCCTAGAGGTGAGAGCTCTATGGGGTATGCCCTACCCAGAATGTGTGTTCCAGACCACCCACGGGAACAGAGCCGCGACCGTCGTGAGAGGATGGTGGTCAGCCTGTTCTGGGGGTTCACCCAGCTTGAGTGGCAGTGAAGCTGGGTTGATGGTCTGGACACCCACTTACCTCTGTTTTAGACCCTCCTAATCAATCAATTAATATGGGACTGCCTTCCCCTGGATTTGCTCCTTATGCCTCATCTTTGCTATACTAGCACGGACTTGTTCGCCCTCAGGGGTGCCCCCCCTTCCTGGGTGCGACCCGCCTCTCTAGCCACTTATAATCTCGATGAAGGGCCCAATTGTTGGGACCCTGAGAGATGGCCGGGCAGGGGCAGGGGCCTCCGATATAAATTCAATAAGAGGCCCCTGGTTAGTTTCTTAGTTAAATTTTTTGTGGGGTTAGGGAGGGGGGTGGGAATTTCTTGTGGTTGTTTGGAAATGGGGGGTAGTCCAGCAACCGTTGTTCAGGCCAGGTCCGGGATTGATCGCATCGGGGGGGCGGGGGTCGGTTGCCCCCGGAGCTCCGGAGCGGGTCGTGGGATTACCTATTCCCACGACGTTAGGGAATGGCAGCAGGTGTACGAACAGAGGGTCGTATCGATATCTGGGAGGGCCTCTCCACTGTATACAAGCGGTGAGGCTCTCCGACCCTCTGCTTCTACCCTGAGGTCCCGGGAGCGAGGAAGTGCAGCCACCTGAGCTCCGGTTGGTGTACTTGAACGCCAGGTCCATTGTTAATAAGGCTCCTCTTGTCCGGGATCTGGTCGAGGGTGAGCATGCAGTCCTGGCTTGCATCACGGAGACCTGGTTGGGCCCAGAGGGCAGCATTCCTCTGGTTGATATTTGCCCACCAGGTTTCCGGGTGCTACACTGGCCTCGGGCTCAGGGTAGGGGCGGGGGAGTGGCGGTTGTCACGAGGGAGACCTTGTGTCCGCGGGAGGCCACCGTTCCCCAGATTGTCGGGTGTGAGTCTCTCTTCTTGAGGTTTGGTCCTGGGGCGCAGTTGGGCTTGCTGCTGGTGTATCTTTCGCCTAGTCACGCAGCAGCAGCCCTGCCTGAGCTTCTCGACATCCTCTCGGGGTTGGTGATTGAGTTCCCCAAACTTATAGTTTTGGGTGACTTCAATCTACCATCCCTGGGAGGATCATCTGAATTAGCTCAGGAGTTCATGGCTTCCATGACGGCCATGGACCTGACGCAGGTAATTTATGGACCGACTCATGTGGGAGGCCACACCCTTGACTTGGTTTTCTTATCTGGATGGTGGTTAGATGATCTTGGTGGGGGCTCTCCAATTGTTATGCCCCTGTCATGGACCGATCATCATCTCCTGTGGCTGGTCTTCCGTTTTGCCACTCCCCGCCGTGGGTGTGCGGAGCCTATTAGATAGTACCGCCCCAGGCACTTAATGGACCCTGATAGGTTCCAGGCAGCACTGGGGCCCCCACTTGCCTCCGTTGCTCACAACTCGGCGGATGCCTTAGTGGAAGCCTGGGAAAGGGCAGCCGTGGAGCCGTTGTACCCTTGTGGCCCCTGACCCGGTGCAGATCCCAGCGAGCTCCATGGTTTTCCGTGGAGCTTCGGGAGATGAAGCGTCGGAGACGGGGCCTAGAGAGCTGTTGGAGATCCAGCCGATCCGAATCCGACCGATTGCGACTAAGAACCTACATTAGGTCTTATCTCGCAGCGATAAGGGCGGCAAGGTCTAATCACTTGGCTACCCTTATTGCGTCCGCAGATAACCGCCCAGCTGCCCTGTTTAGGGTGACCCGCTCCCTCCTTAACCAGGAGGTGAGAGAGGAACCTTTGCAGGGTTGTGCCAAGGAGTTTAGTAAATATCTGTCAGACAAAATCGCTCGGATTCGGACCGATCTGGACTCTGATTGGGCAGAGTCTGACGATCAGGACGCGGGCAGTCTTGTCAATATTACCTGGGAGGAATTTGATTCTGTGACTCCAGAGGAAGTGGACAGGATTATGGGGAGGCTGAGCTCCACCACATGTTTATTGGACCCGTGCCCCTCCTGGCTGGTTTATGCGGCTCGGGAGGGGACACGAGGCTGGTTCCAGGTGGTTATATCTGCCTCTTTGAGTGAGGGTAGTTTCCCTGCCGTCTTGAAGGAGGCGGTGGTGAGACCTCTCCTCAAGAAGCCTGCCTTGGACCCAGCTGTGTTAAATAACTTTTGTCCGGTCTCCAACCTTCGCTTCCTTGCGAAGGTTGTTGAGAGTGTGGTGGCGCACCAGCTCCCTCTGGTCCTGGATGAAGCGGATTATCTAGACCCGTACCAATCGGGTTTCAGGCCCGGGTACAGCACAGAGACGGCATTGGTCGCTCTGGTGAATGATCTCTGGAGGTCCCGGGACAGGGGACATTCCTCTGTCCTAGTCCTATTAGACCTCACAGCGGCGTTCGATACCATCGACCATGGTATCCTGCTGCGGCGTCTCAGGGGATTGGGAGTGGGAGGAACAGTTTTCCAGTGGTTCTCCTTCTATCTCCTGGGACGTTCGCAGTCGGTGTTGGCAGGGGGGCAGAGGTCGACCTCGAGGCCTCTCACTTGTGGAGTTCCTCAGGGGTTGGTCCTCTTGCCTCTCCTGTTCAACATCTATATGAAACCGCTGGGTGAGATCATTCGTGGTTTTGGAGTTGGGTATCATCAGTATGCTGATGATACTCAGCTTTTTATTTTGACCCCAAACCACCCCAGTGATGCCCTGGACGTGATGTCCCGTTGCCTGGAAGCGGTTCGGGTCTGGATGGGGAGGAACAGACTTCAACTCAACCGTGACAAGACTGAGTGGCTGTCCATACCGGCATCCCGGGATATTCAGGATATTCCATCTCTTTCTATGGGGGGTGAGTTATTACCCTCCGTAGATAGGGCTCGCAACTTGGGAGTCCTCCTAGATTCTCGGCTTACTTTGGAAGATCACATGGTGGCCGTGACTAGGGGGGCCTTTGCCCAGGTTCGCTTAGTGCGCCAGTTGCGGCCCTATCTAGACTGGGATGCCCTGTGTACGGTCACTCATGCGCTCATGACCTCTCATTTGGACTACTGCAACGCTCTCTACATGGGGCTGCCCTTGAGGACCACTCGGAGGCTCCAACTGGTACAGAATGCAGCCGCAAGAGTCGTGTTGGGAGTTTCCCGATACTCCCATGTTACACCTCTGCTCCATGAGCTGCATGGGCTCCCAGTTGTCTTCCGAGTGAGATTCAAGGTACTGGTAATGGTGTTCTAGGCCCTATATGGCATGGGTCCGGAGTACCTTAGGGAGCACGTGCTGCCGGCATCAACTTTCCTCCATCCTGTGCGTTCCCACAGAGAGGGCCTCCTCAGGGTGCCACCAATCAGAGAATGTCGTTTGGTGGCCCCCAGGGGGAGGTCCTTCTCTGTGGGCACCCCGGAATTATGGAATTGGTTGCCGGTTGAGTTCCGGATGGCGCCCGACCTCTGCTCCTTCCGACGCGATCTGAAAACGCATTTATTTGAACAAGCCGGCTTGGCCTGATGGGGGATGGGTTGGGTTGTTTTGTTTTTTTTTACTGTTCTTAATATTTGTATTTATTGTTTTTACCTTGGGCATTATCTTTAATTCCTTTTAACTTTTGTATTTTTGTATTTTATACATTTGCCCTGTTCACCACCCTGAGTCCTTCGGGAGAAGGGCGGTATATAAATAAAATTAAATAAATAAAATAAATAAATTAGGAGAGCTGCTTTCTGTATGTCATCAGTGATCCGGTTAACCCACAGGAATGCTTCTACCTGGCTCAGGTGTGAAGCCCATCTCTCGGGGTGCCAGGTATCGAACGGCGGAATCTGCCTGCACTGTGCCATAGTGAGTCCTGTTTCTCCACTTTGACCACAAGTGCTTGCTTAGCCGGCCATAGATGGTTCGGGGAAAGATGCCTCTTTCCTCCGATCCTTAGCGATTTCAGCTCCTCAGGAGAAACAGGATCCCACCTCCGTTGCCACTGTTTTGTAGTGGGTTCTCAACTGCATGGCCAGACGACAGACAAAGGGTTCAGCATGGCAGCTCTTTATTGGTGGAAGTACTGAACTGGACGATGGGGGTTACCTGTACCCCCTTATATACCTGGTCAGATACCCTGGTGGCCAATCCCTTTCTCTGATTTTCCCGCCAGGCGCTTATCAGCCAATCCTGTCACAGTACAATGCAACCTGATGGTAACAGTGAGCCGCTGCTTATGTTTTATTCATCCCCATACATAACATCTTCCATTAGTCCTTTGGAGGAGACCCCTTTCATTATGTAATATATGTCTAATAAAATACCACGTCAGGCTAAAAAGCAGAAGACCATGAGTTCTGCTTTAACCATGAAAGCCAATATTGGTGTTGATTCACATTAGCATTCTATTCCTGGAAATATGTGCGAACTCATCCAAATGGCTATCTGGTTTAATTGGCATTCCTTAATAGGTAAAAATGTTTCCTCTTCTCTGTTCAATGAATCTGTTCATTTTATGTGGAAAATGGGAGTCCTGCTCCATTGTGAGAAATGAACATGAATTTGAACAATTAGGTCTATTTTCATTGTCATTGTCTCTTACTATATATTATTTTAGTTGGCATTTTTTCAATATTAAACCATCAGACATTTATTATTTTACCAATAGCAAAATAATTATTTCTTACAGGAATCATTCTATTATCTTAGTTAGGCCCAAACTTGCTGAGCGAAAGCATTTTAAAAATTTAAATTCCCTCTGCTAATGAGGATATGATTAAATATAGTTTTTTTAAAAAAAAAACAGATTAATATGCAGCAACCAGAATTGACAAACAAGATCCTGAAGTTTAAAATTTGCTTCTTAGGACCAACAACAAACAATAAAGGAAGCAGCACATACAAAAACATGCAGCAAACATATGGTAAGGTAGCCATGACAGTTTCAGAGAAGATATCCAGGGGTCCTCATTGGACACTATGCATGAAGACAAGGATTCATTGATGGAACAAACAACCTATTGAAACAGAGTAATGGAAATTCTGACAGTCACACTCAGTAACCACAATTTTTCCTTTCTTTGTGTATCAGTTCAATATTTCCTATTGTGGTTTGTGGTGCTCTGTCTTAGACTACTTATATTGACATGGGTTCAGTTAAAAATAATTAAACTATTAGCCATTTATTCTCTCATGAATATTTTTTTTCTTTTAATGACCCAGTAATCCCTTGCTTTGGGTTGGAATCAGGGGACTGAATGGAGCTGACATTTACTACACCTATGCCCTTTCTGATGCCTACATGAAGTTCACAGAAGATATTTTCTCTCTCTCCCCAAAGAAAGAAACATCTGCCACTACCTAGGATCAAATCCACAGTCTTCTGACTATGAGGCAAAAACTCCACTTGCAGGCTACCATGCTGCTCCATGAAAAATAAAACAATAATCTATTTCTTTAGCTAGGCTCAAATATTAAAGGCTTTGCATGAAGACATTTCAATTCAGCAACAATCGAGGAATCTGTTGGGTTGTTAATTAAATTTTGAACCACAGGGAGATTGGCACAAGGGATAATAATGATCCTGTCTGATTCATTGCCTCATGTTCCCTCCTCCCTTTCTCCCTTGCCAGAATGTATATTCCGATCCTGGTGATATTCAAGATAGAAATTGGCACACACATGGCTCTTCAAATAGAAATTAATGGATTGTCCATGAAGGGCATTTTCAGATAAAATCCTTGGATTAAACATTGGAATAAACATCAGGGTGCATACATATTCTGGAAGACACAAATATTTTCACCATCCCAAAAGCATGAATATGTTTTTCCTTTTGATATTCCTGATGCACAAGGTAATTACTCTGAGATGCCCTTCAAGTGAAGCTTTCCCTGTTCCACATGAGTGGTACCAGCCTGGTGATCTTGTCATTGGTGGGATGGTGACTCACATTTTTTACCACTTTTATGAAATTGAATTTAAGAAAGATCCTTCTCTAACACCTTATGACTTACCTGTGTAAGAATTTTTATTTTTCCCATGTATTTTCTTAGCTTAGCCAGGTACCCCAAAATTTGTGATATCAGTAAAAGCTTTTGAAAATAAATGCAGGGTTTATATAGATACATATACACATATACATATACATATACATATACCTGAAAACGTGGCTCTTTGAGCTGTCTGGCCCAAACTGAGGGGTTTTAATTTTTATTAGGTTTTAGTTTTAAATTTCAGGGACTTTATTTAATTAATTGTTTTAATCTGATTTTAATTTTTGTATGTTTCTTTTAATCTTCCCTGTACACTGCCCTGAGTCCTCCAGGAATAGGGCAGTATATAAATTTAATAAAATAAATAAATACATATACATATACATATACATATACATATACATATACATATACATATACATATACATATACATATACATATACATATACCTAGCATGCAGACTGCCTAGGTTCGAATCCCATAAAGCGTATGGCTAGCTGATGAGAGCTAATAAGCTTGAAAGAGCTATTCTAGTCTCCCATTTACAATCTTTGTCAGCAAAAAGAAATTCGAATTTGTAGTGGATCACAGTTGCAACTTGAGCCTGCTTAACACTCCTAGGCTGGGGCTGCAAGGCAAAAATTAATTATAATAGTAGAACGGCAATATAGAAGTTAAAACCAAGGTGTACTAGACCAGTCTGTCCAGAAAAAACATATACATATACATACATATTTGTGTAATTTTTTAAAAATTTTTTAATTTTTTTTAGATTGCTAACAAAGAATTAAAGGGAGACTGATATGCATTTCCAACTTATTTGTTCTCATCAGTCAGCCATACCCTTCTGAGATTCGAACCTGGGCTGATTGCACATTAGGCAATTGTTTTAACCCCTTGGCCACAGGCTCTCTCTCTCTCTCTTTGTTAGCTGAGAAGCAAGGGAGATATGTGATAAATCTTTGTTAAGTATTTAGATTACCTTGCTAGACCCCAAACATGGGACAAATCTTATTTCCCGTTTCAGCCTAACCCAAGGCCATCCACAGGCAGTGGTCACAGTAGTGACAGCTCATATTTGTGTAAAAAATTTTTTAGGCTGAAACAGGAAATAAGATTTGTCCCATGTTTGGGGCCCAGCAAGGTAATCTAAATACTTAACAAACATTTAAAAAATACATACATATAGATATACATATAGATATAGATATACATATAGATATACATATACATATACATATACATATACATATACATATACATATACATATACATATACATATACATATACATATACATATACATATACATATACATATACATATACATATACATATACATATACATATACATATACATATACATATACATATACATATACATGCATACACACACACACACATAAACATAAGCCTTTATCTTTCAAATGTATTGTCTTACGGGAGAAGAAAGCATTTTCTTTACCTTATATTAAAGTCCTTCTCATGTAAGTTAGATGCAAGAAGTCTATTGAAGAACTTTTTACAACAAAATTTCATGCATTTCATGAGAAGGACTTTAATATGATGATTATTTTATTGTATAAATTAAGGAGCTTGAGGTAATTTAAAAAATGTTCAACATTATGTTTCTACACAAAACATACTAGAGTAAGTGAGTGATACTTGCTGAAGCTGTTCCTATTATACTTTGTGCTCAAATTGTTAGAATTATATTTGTTAACTGAAAAAAAGTCACTACTTTTATTTGCTGTTGTCTATAATGGTTGCAAATCATGAAAACACCACGTAAAATGTAAAATTGAAGTCTGTGGAAATCTATTGAATACTTTAGAAGGGATATTCTATTCCTACTTCCAAGAGAGATGGTTTATTATTCGTATAGAGAGGATGACCCCTTACAAGAATTGTGAAATTCTTTTTTCAATGGGGTATTTAATTTATTTGCAGTGTGATAACCAAATTCTACCAGCACGTCCTTGCCTTGGCCTTTGCTGTGAAGGAGATCAATGAGGATTCCCAGATCTTACCTAACATCACCCTGGGGTTCCACATCCATGATAGTTACTACAACCCAAGCATGACCTATCGCACCACTCTGGACCTACTTTTCAAATCCAAGGAATTTGTCCCTAACTACAAATGTTATACCCAGAAGAATCTCATGGCCATCATTGGAGGATTAGATGCTCCTACTTCATCCTACATGGCACAAATTATAAGTATCTTCAAGATACCACAGGTAATTTTTGCAGAAGGATGAAAGAGAAAGTTTTCTTTCTTTCTTTTAATGAATATCAAAGATTACTTTTTGGCCATGCCTTTCATTTTCTTTTATATGAAAGATTAGAAAAGTAAAATTTTAAACCACAAATTAATCTTATTTGAGATGGTCATCTGATCTTCCAGTTTGATCACCACTACCTGTGGTTGAATTCTGGAGCTGTGTTGAGAGAAGGACAGAAAAGGCTGGCCAGCACATGCTACACAATTAGTACATAAACTCTCTGAGCAGGAGACCATATACAATTTCAGATAAATGATTTTCCAGTCTCTTTTTAAAAGTCTCCAGTGGTGCAACACCCACAACTTCGGGAGGCAATCTTTTCCATTGGTTGATTCTTCTCACCATTAGGAAATTTCTCCTTAGTTCTAGGTTGCTTCTCTCCTTGGTTGGTTTCCATCCATTGTTTCTCATTTTGCTTTAGGTGCTTTGGAAACTAGTTTACCCCCTCATCTTTGTAGGAACCCATAAATATTGGAACACTGCTGTCATGTCTCATGGTTTTAGGGAGGATCTCCTTTCAGCCACTTCCTGCCCATCCCCAACTCAAGGCTATCCAGCATTTTCACTGCTTCCCTCAACTCACTGCTAGATTACACCAAGTCACTGAATAATAATAGTGACAACTCTATTTGCAATGTGTGTGTTGGTGTCTGTTAATAATAACTGAATGTAAAATTCAACTGATTTGCCTGGGAATTGTTGAAGGATTGGAGCTTTATGTTACTTTTGGAGATTTCTATAATAATTGCAGTAAATGAAGACATACTTGACTCTTTCTGTCCAGTTATATTCGTTCAGTGAATAAATATTTCATTTTCGGGGTTTTATTGCTGTAATGTTCATCAAAACCATAATGTACCTAGACCATAATGTACCTAGAATTTGAGAATTTTTCAATTATTCAATTTCCATCAAGGATTTCTTTCCATCTTTTTCCACTGGTTCTCATAAATAATAATTTTCCTTTCCTTTCCTTTCCTTTCCTTTCCTTTCCTTTCCTTTCCTTTCCTTTCCTTTCCTTTCCTTTCCTTTCCTTTCCTTTCCTTTCCTTTCCTTTCCTTTCCTTTCCTCTCCTTCCTTCCTTCCTTCCTTCCTTCCTTCCTTCCTTCCTTCCTTCTTTTATTCTTTTCCTGTAGTTGACCTATGGCTCTTTTGCCCAAGAAGAGTTTCAGAGTAACAAATTATCTTCACTTTACTGCATGGTGCCATATGAGGACTATCAGTACATGGGAGTTATACAACTTTTTCTTCATTTTGGATGGAGGTGGATTGGAGTATTTACTTTTGAATCTAAGGGAGAACGTTTTTTGCAGAAACTGCAGCAATTGATTTCAGAGAATGGGATCTGTTTAGCTTTCGCACAAAAACTTCCACAACATATCCACTTAGAAGATTGGTCAGAATTGTCAGATTCAGTCTCAAGTATTTCTAATAAATTGATGGATCAGAAAGCAAATGTTTTTCTTGTCTATGGACAATCATTCACAATAGTGTGGCTCAGAACTGTCATGTTTCTACGTGATCCTGAAAATAAAGATAGATCATTATTCAGAAAAGTTTGGATCCTGATGAACCCAATTGATTTCATACTGACAGGAAGTCAAAGGAGTTGGGATCTCCAGGTATACCATGGGGCTCTTTCCTTTACAGTTCATTCAAGAGACATTCAAGGCTTCAAACAATTTCTTCAAGTCATCAAACCCTCCACCCACAAAGATGGATTTCTTCAAGAGGTTTGGCAACAATTGTTTGACTGTATATTTTCAAAGGTAAACTTACCTTCATCTATCAATGGAACTTGTAGTGGGGAAGAGAATTTGGAGAATCTGCCTTCAACTCTGTTTGAGTTGCAGATGACTAGCCAAAGCTACAGCATCTACAATGCTGTTTATGCAGTGGCTCATTCTTTGCATGCGGCAAAGACATCAAGATCCAAATGGACAAAAATTCAAAGGGTTGAATTTCCAGATCTGCAGCCTTGGCAGGTAATCTCCCCATGCCATTCCTATCTTTTGTTTTAGCAAATAGTAATTCTCAATGTCATATGATTTGTTTGCCCTGGCCTATGGCCATGTATCATTAGAGATCCTACAGTATAAAAGAGATTTAAAAGTCATACTGTCTTTGCAAATTTTGGTCTAGTCAATGGGATTTATGTATGTATCATCATTCCATTAATCATCATTTCTTCTTTCCTGAAGAAAGAGTAAATTCATCTTTCCTGGTTCCAAAAATACAATGGAGAGGCATCTAAAGATATTTCATTTTTTTATTAGTTTTTTGAAATTTAATCAAGGCAGGATTGTTCTCCTAGGAACATAAAGTTTATGAGAGTTGTTCAACTGTAGCAGAGGCATGTTATTTCCATTAAATGATGTTGGTCTTTAGATTTATGGAAAATTACCAGAAGAATGGCTGAGTTTGCTGGCTTTAAAGTACTCAAGGCAATTAATTTATAAAGTAAGTTCCATATTTCAGTTATTGGTTGTTCTTGCTGTGTTGACATTTTCTTCTTGTTTGAAGACACGGAATGTTGTTTGGTTTCCTTGGAAGGAAGAGTAAAAGAAAGAGAAATTCCTGATGCTTTGTTTCCTTTTTAACTGCCTCTTTCTTCTTTTCCTTCAAGTAGCTCCACCAGTTTCTTCAAGAGATTTCTTTTAACAACTCAGCTGGAGAAAGAGTCTTCTTTAAAAACAGAAGAGAAAGTCCAGGTGGCTTTGACATTATCAACATGATCACTTTCCCAAACAGATCCTTTCAGAGAGTTAAAGTTGGAAAGTTACACCCCAATGCTCCAAAAGGGAAAGAGGTTATCATTGAGAACACAATCCTTTGGCACTCTGGTTTTAACCAGGTATGAATAGCAATTGGGCTGTTGGTTTATTATATTATTGAATAGTAATAGCAGTAGTGCTTAGACTTCCAGTATATACAACCTCATAGTAATAATAATAATAATAATAATAATAATAATAATAATAATAATAATAATAATAATAATAATAATAATAATAATAATAATAATAATAATAATAATAATAATAATAGTAAAGTTGGAAGGGACCTTGGAGGTCATCTAGTCCAACCCCCTGCTCGGGCAGAAAACCCTATACCATTTCAGACAAATGGCTGTCCATTGTCTTCTTAAAAATTTCCAGTGTTGGAGCATTCACAGCTTCTGGAGGCAGGTTGTTCCACTGGTTAATTGTTCTGTCAGGAAGTTTCTCCTTAGTTCTAGGAATTTGTGCTTCCTTTTTCTAGTTATTTGGCTATAACTTTACACAGAACACAGATAATTGAACACACTTTGTCCCACTACATTCTTGCTTAAATTACCTTTCCATTGATATATAATTTTATGGTACTACTCCAAAAAAAAGTGGTGTTATTAGCCGGCAGACCTCAAATGTACACTTTTCCCAAAAGGTTTCTGCAATTTTGGCCCCAACTGTATCATGGATTTCATGATATAACTCGGTATCCATATTTCTTAGCTCAAGTTTGTGTATTACCGTCCTTTGCTCAGCCTTCATGCTGATCCAAGTCGATCAATATTTTTTCTGGTTTGCGGCGCTAAAGTTCTAGTTGTTTTCCGACCAATGTTTGGTTAATTGCGACAGCAGATGGTCAGCAAGTAAATATTTCAAAAATTATTATTTCCGTGCCAAATACTTCCAACAGGTCAAGGGTGCTGACATCCATACTAGGAACTTGCTACTCTCCTTTCAGCCAAACAAAACAAGGGCGCAGGACAACATTATGTGTATTTATCTAGCTCCAGATTTGGTGAAACTGATGGGAGCCTCTTGGAATAACTGTTTTCCATTAACAAGGAGCGCCTTTGATTAATGTTTCTAGTCCCTTTGAAGTAACAAGCAAGAATGTGAAATTCTGATGAGAACCAGCCGAATAACAGAATAACAGAGTTAGAAGGGACCTTTGAGATAATAATAATAATAATAATAATAATAATAATAATAATAATAATAATAATAATAATAATAATAATAATAATAATAATAATAAAGTTGGAAGGGACCTTGGAGGTCATCTAGTCCAACCCCCTGCTCAGGCAGGAAACCTTATACCATTTCAGACAAATGAGTGTCCAGTCTCTTCTTAAAAATGTCCAGTGTTGGAGCATTCACCATATCTGGAGGCAAGCTGTTCCACTGGTTAATTGTTCTAACTGTCAGGAAGTTTCTCCTTAGCTCTAGGTTGCTTCTCTCCTTGACTAGTTTGCATCCATTGCTTCTTGTCCTGCCTTCGGATGCTTTGGAGAATAGCTTGACTCCCTCTTCTTTGGGGCAGCCCCTGAGATACTGGAATAACTGCTATCATGTCACCCCTCACTCTTCTCTTCATTAAACTACACATACCCAATTCCAGCAACCGTTCCCTATATGTTTTAGCCTCCAGCCCCCTAATCATCTTTGTTGCTATTCTCTGTACCCTTTCTAGAGTCTCGACATCTTTTTTACATCGTGGTGACCAAAACTGGATGCAGTATTCCAGGTGTGGCATTACCAAAGCATTGTAAAGTGGTATTAGTACTTCACTTGATCTTGATTCTATCCCTCTGTTAATGCAGCCTAGCATTGTGTTGGCTTTTTTGGCTGCTGCAGCACACTGCTGGCTCCTATTGAAGTGATTGTCTACTAGGACTCTGAGATTTAGATTTAGATTTATTTAATTTTTATACCGCCCTTCTCCCGAAGGATTCAGGGCGGTGTACAGGGCAATAAATATCAAAAATACAAGATACAACAGTTAAAAAACATTAAATAATTGTGCCCGATGCAGTACATTAGTTAAAATCAATGTTAAAACCCCAAACCCATCAGACCAGGCTGGTTTGTTCAAATAAATAAGTTTTTAGATCATGTCGGAAGGAGCGAAGGTCGGGAGCCATCTGGAGCTCAACCGGTAAGCGGTTCCAAAGGTCTGGCGCACCCACAGAGAACGCCCTCCCCCTGGGGGTCACCAGTCGACATTCTCTGACCAGTGACACCCTGAAGAGGCCCTCTCTGTGAGAGCGCACTGGACGGAGGGAAGTTGACGCCGGCAGCACGTGTTCCTGTAGGTAATCCGGACCCATGCCATGTAGGGCTTTATAGGTCATCACCAGCACCTTGAATTTCACCCAGAGGGCAACTGGAAGCCAATGCAGCTCACAGAGCAGAGGTGTAACATGGGAGTATCGGGAGACCCCCAACACAACTCGCGCGGCTGCATTCTTCACCAGCTGAAGCCTCCGAGTGGTCCTCAAGGGCAGCCCCATGTAGAGAGCATTGCAGTAGTCTAAACGAGAGGTCACGAGCTCATGAGTAACTGTATGCAAGGCATCCCAGTCCAGATAGGGCCGCAACTAGCGCACTAGGCGAACCTGGGTGAAGGCCCCCCTAGTCACAGCTCCTATATGATCTTCTAAGGAGAGCTGTGAATCTAGGAGGACATCCAAAACCATGAATGATCTCACCAAGAGGCTTCATATACATGTTGAACAGGAGAGGCGAGAGGACTGACCCCTGAGGAACTCCACAAACGAGAGGCCTCGAGGTTGACCTCTGCCCCCCTGCCAACACCGACTGCTAACGTCCCAGAAGGTAGGAGGAGAACCACTGAAAAACAGTGCCTCCCACTCCCAACCCCCTGAGACGTCGCAGCAAGATACCATGGTCGATGGTATCAAAAGCCGCTGAGAGGTCTAATAGGACTAGGACAGAGGAGCAACCCCGGTCCCAAGCCAAACAGAGATCATTCACCAGAGCGACCAATGCCATCTCCGTGCTGTGCCCTGGCCTGAAACTCGATTGGTACGAGTCCAGATAATCAGCTTCCTCCAGGAACATAGGGAGCTGATGCGCCACCACGCTCTCAACAACCTTCGCAAGAAAGTGAAGGTTGGAGACCGGACGAAAGTTTTCTAATACAGCTGGGTCCAGGGCAGGCTTCTTAAGGAGGGGTCTCACCACCGCCTCCTTCAAGGCGGTGGGAAAACTACCCTCACTCAAGAAAGCAGTTATCACTGCCTGGAGCCAGCCTCGTGTCCCCTCCCGAGCTGCATAAACCAGCCAGGAGCGGCATGGGTCCAATAAACACGTGGTGGAGCTCAGCTTCCCCATGATCCTGTCCACGTCTTCAGGAGTCACAGGATCGAACTCCTCCCAGATAACATCAACAAGACTCCCATGTCCTCATCGTAGGATTCTGCCCAGTTGGAGTCCAAACCGGTCCGGATCTGAGCGATTTTGTCCAACAGATGTTGACTAAACTCCTCGGCATGACCCTGCAAGGGCTCCTCCCTCACCTCCTGGTTAAGGAGGGAGCAGGTCACCCTAAACAGGGCGGCCGGGTGATTATCTGTGGATGTGATGAGGGTAGCAAAGTAATTAAACCTTGCCATCCTCATCGCCGCGAGATAAGACTTCATAAAAGACCTTAGTCGCAATCGGTCAGATTCAGACCGGCTGGATGTCCAACAGCTCTCTAGGCCCCGTCTCTGACGCTTCATCTCCCGGAGCTCCACAGAAAACCATGGAGCCCACTGGGATCTGCACCGGGTCAGGGGCCACATGGGTACAACTCGGTCAAGTGCCTCCGTGGCTGCCTTTTCCCAGGCTTCCACTCGGGCATCGGCTGGCAGGTGGGGACCCAAGCGCCGCCTGGAACTACTCAGGGTCCATTAAGCACCTAGGGCGGAACCATCTTGATGGTTCAACGACCCCACGACAGGGAGTGGCAAAACGGAAGACCAACCGCAGGAGATGATGATTGGTCCATGACAGCCGCATAACAATTGGGGAACCCCCACCCAGATCATCTAACCACCGTCCAGATAGAAAAACCAAATCGAGCGTGTGACTGCCCCCCATGAGTCGGGCCCTGAATTACTTGCAGTTATTACTCTCACAATTACTACTATTGAGCAAGGTACCACCTATACTATACCTGTGCATTTGATTTTTCCTGCCTAAATGTAGAACCTTACTTTTTTCACCATTGAATTTCATTTTGTTAGATAGCGCCCAGTGTTCAAGTCTGTCCAGATCCTTCTGTATCTTAAGCCTATCTTCTGGAGTATTGGCTATTCCTGCCAGCTTGGTGTCGTCTGCAAATTTAATGAGTTCCCCATCTATCCCCTCATCCAAATCATTAATGAAGATATTGGGGCACACCACTACACACTTCCTTCCATGTAGATGCGGTTCCATTGAGGACCACATGCTGAGTACAGCCTGTCAGCCAGCTACGAATCCATCTGGTGGTGATGCTATCTAACCCACATTTTTCTATCTTATCAAGTAGTAGGTCGTGATCTATTTTATCAAATGCCTTACTGAAGTCCAAGTAAATTTATTTATTTATTTATTTATTTATTTATTTATTTATTTATTTATTTATTTATTTATTTATTTATTTATTTATTTATTTATTTATTTATTTAGTTAGTTAGTTATTTATTTAGTTATTTATTTATGGGATTTATATCCCGCCCTATCTCCCGAAGGACTCAGGGCGGCTAACAACAAAACATATAATAAGTACAGAAATTAAGATAAAAATAAAATTAAAATCATCTGTGCAATAAATTAAAATTAAAAACTAAAAATAAATTAAAAATTGTAAATATAATTAATTAAAATGCCTGTCAGTCCAGGTCAGCCTGGTGGAATAGGAGTGTTTTGAGGCCACGTTATATCTACAGCATTCCTCTGGTCCACTAATTTTTTCACTTGGTCAAAGAATGTAATAAGGTTTGTCTGGCATGATCTGTTTTTGACAAACCCATGTTGACTTTTAGTGATGACTTTGTTTGCATCAAGGTGTTTGCTGATTTGTTGTTTGATTATCTTTACCAGAATTTTCCCAGGTATTGAGGTCAGGCTGATAGGTCTGTAGTTTCCTGGATCTATTTTTTTCCCTTTTTTGAAGATGGGAACTACATCACCTCTCTTCCAGTCCTCTGGTAGTTCCCCAGTGCTCCAGTCCTCTCTAAAGAGTTTACAGAGTCAGTATATTGTCCCCAATAATCTGTGCCCTCAGTTTACTGACCTCAGAAGGATGGAAGTCTGAGTCAACTTTGAACCAGTGAGGACTGAACTCCTGGCATTCTAACCACTGTGCCACTACGGCTCAATCATGTTCAGATACAAAGCAAGAAATAAACCTAACTCTAACCCTAACCCTCTGTAAAATGTTAACAATGTTAAGGGTTGTTTATGTAATCCAATGTAAATCATTTCCATTGTTTAATCAGGATCCTTTCATATCAATGTCTATGTTTATGTCTGTAGGTTCTTCCTGTCTCATTGTGTAATGATCACTGTTCCCCTGGATCCTGGAAGAGACAGGCTGAAGGCAGGCAGTTCTGTTGCTATGACTGTGTTCGATGCCTAGAAGGAAAGATTTCTAATGGAACTGGTAGGTTATCAATTTCACTATATATTTTATTCCAATAGATTGTTATTTCATAAATTAAACATTCATTATATAGGCTTCAAATAGCAGCATGGTGGTTCTAGAGGTGCAGCTCTCACCTCACAATCAGGAACCTGTGATCACAGATAGCAGCAGGTATTTCTCTGGGCACAGTGAGCAATTCTCTGCTCTAATTGGCATGAACGCATCATGAATGGCTTCCCATTGATAAACACCGAGCTCCATTCAGTTGCCTCAACCCTAAGCGTTCCGTGCGCCTTTGGCATCTAGTCATGCCAGCCACATGACCACAGAGACGTCCTTGGACAAGCGCTGGCTCTTCGGCTTTGAAACGGAGATGAGCACCGGCCCCTAGAGTCGAAAACGACTAGCACGCATGTGCGGGGAAACCTTTACCTTTTCCCCTTAAGCCCAAAGCAAAAGATTGCAGGGTCATTAAAAGATACAAATGCATATATAAAATTAAAACTTTTATAAATTCTTAAAAGGAAATACTTAAAACTGATTGCTAAATCACTTCATGGGTATCTAGCATCTATTTTCCCCATGCAGGATGGATAGATAGATAGATAGATAGATAGATAGATAGATAGATAGATAGATAGATAGATAGATAGATAGATAGATAGATAGATAGATAGATAGATAGATAGATAGATAGATGGATGGATGGATGGATGGATGGATGGATGGATGGATGGATGGATGGATGGATGGATGGATGGATGGATGGATGGATGGATGGATGGATGGATGGATAGATAGATAGATGATAGATAGATAGATAGATAGATAGATAGATAGATAGATTATTTTAACAGTGGGAGAAAGAATTAAAAAAAATCCAGAAAAACGCTATTCAAAAAAGTTATAAATTGATTTGCAATTTAATGAATGAAATAAATATTTGACCCCTTTGCAAATCACAGAGGTAAAATACTTCTTGTAGTTGGCCACCAGGTTTCCACACATCTCAGGAGGGATTTTGTCCCACTCCTCTATGCAGATCCTCTGTAGGTCAATAAAGTTTTGAGGTTGATGTTTGGCAGCTTGAACCTTCAGCTCCCTCCACAGATTTTCTATGGAATTAATGTCTGGAGACTGGGTAAGCCACTCCAGGACCTTAATGTGCTTCTTCTTGAGCCACTTCCTTGTTCTCTTGGCCATGTGTTTTGGCTGTTTGCTATGTGGAATACCCATCCATGACCCATTTTCAATGGGGAAGGAGGTTCTTACCCAAAATTTGATGGTACATGGCCCTTGTCCATTGTCCCTTTGATGTGATGAAGTTGTCCTATCTTTTTATCAGAAAAAAACCCCAAAGCATAATGTTTCCACCTCCATGTTTAATGGTGGGGATGTTTTATTAGGGTCATAGGCAGCATTCCTCATCCCTCCAAAATGGCGAGTTGAGTTGATGCCAAAGAGCTCAAATCTGGTCTCACCAGACCACAACAATTTCACGCAGTTCTCCTCTAAATCATTCACATATTCATTGGCAAACTTAAAACCAGATGTTGTGATTTGATTCCTGGATTATGTGGAGAGAGAGAGAGAGAGAGAGAGAGAGAGAGAGAGAGAGAGAGAGAGAGAGAGAGAGAGAGAGAGAGAGAGAGAGAGAGAGAGAGAGAGAGAGAGAGAGAGAGAGAGAGGGAGGGAGGGAGGGAGAGGGAGAGAGAGAGAGATCTATTGCATCACAGAAACCTTAATTATTACTAGTGGAATTTGATTGTGTTCACGCTTGCTTTCTTCTTTCCATTGCTCTTCTTGACCCTACATTTTCCCTGCTTATGCAACAGTAACATATATTGTTAATACTAATGGTCAACCATAGTCTTAATGAACTTTGGGTGCTATGAAGATACTATGATTAAAAGCAGATGTTGTGATGGTGATTATGTGTTGGGTCTAACCTCCTCATAAGTCCAGCTAAGCAATGTCTGACCTAATAAATTTATCAATGGGAGATGAGCAGCCTATTAGAGTTTGTAGAGTAGAGTCAGAATTAAAGAAAAAAATGTGGTGGAAAAAGACAAGAATAAAATATTTGATCCTTACCAATTTTAAAGGCCACTAGATCCATCAGTTTCTATGTTTCTATTTGAATCTAGGAGCATAACTCAGAACTTTTTTTATCTGTTCTTCTCCTTTTGGGCTGAATTAATGTATGATTTGTGGACAATTAAGCTCCTCCTTTAAAGACAATACAGAAATAAACACAATCAAGTTAAATTTAAACTTTAAATATATGAGAGTGTAAAGCTGAAAAAGCAACATTGTGAGTTTGCAATATGGCGAATATCTGTAGCTCGGGGTTAGGATGAGGGTGAAGGTTCATTCTCTGAGTTTGTGGGTTGGTTTCCAAATGTTTCATTACCAGGTTAGGTAGCATCTCCAGACCAGTTTGGAGGATGTCAGTGTCAGCTCACCTCTTCCAGATCTGCACATGTGTGTGCATGTGTGTGTGTATGTGTGTGTGTGTGCACGCACATGTGAAGGTGAGTGTGTTTGTGTGTCTCTCATGCCTTGCAGCCCCACAGCCTCAATAAAGACCGTCTGTGATGGCAGACTGCAAACTAATGAAGGCTGTTTTTTTGGAGTACTTGTTTCTTTTTCTCCATGTGGTGCTGATCGCATCACGCCCTGTCCCTCTCGTCTCCTGCCCCAAACCCCATGGAAGCTTCTCTTATCTCTCCCATTCTTTTCCTCCCCAATGTCCAAGTGTGGGGCTGCAGGAGGTGAGAAACACACACAAACCCGTGCGTGCACAGACACACACACTCACTCACTCACTCACACAGAGACACACACACAAACACTCACATGAACAAGTGTGCAGGTTCTGGGAGAGGTGAGCTGATAGCCAGGGAGCAGCAAGAAACAATAGAGGAAGGCGTCACAATTGGAGCCTCTGGCAGCTTAAAAGATATGTGTGGAACAATGGTTTCCCTTTTAGTATACCCTCCCCTCCATTGCCTCCACACTGGGATTGACTCTACACCTGCCAAAAGGGCAGTTTTGCTTCTGACCCCCACCCATGCCACAAACTGCACACCACCGCTGTTCACCTGCTGTGTCCCTCCGACAGCCCCTCCAAACTCCATGGCCTAAACGTCTCATTCTGTCTCCTCCATGCTCAATAAGGAGTGATGGGGGGGGGGGAGATTGGCAGTGTCACTAGTGGCCATGCTGCCACCGGTCACTTGGGGGTGGGGCGATCCCAGTGAAAGGGAAGTCTTGCAGACTGTGAGATCAGGCCAGCAAGTGGGGCATGGAGGTGTTGTGACTCAGGGCCAGCCGGTGGGCCCGGCAGCCGGCTCGGATGTATCGGATGACTCAGATGAGGGGGAGGAGGAGGGTGTGGAAGACGAACCGGCTGATGATGGCTTGCAGGCTTGGCAGAGCTCCCAGCCGGGGCCCTCTTCTCAGCTGCGTGAGCCCGATAGTGCGGAGGATGATGACCCACAGCTGGCCCTGTTCAAGGACGCCCGACGCAGGAGGCAGTCGAGCAGGACTAAGCAGAAAAAGGCTGCAGGTCTCCTCGGGAGGAGGCACAGGGAGACCACGCCCTGAACTCTAAATAAAAGGAGTGTTTGGGGAGGGGCTGGTTGCTGAAAGCAACCCTTCCGCTTGAGGATTCAAGTTCCTGTGCTTTTGGTTTCTTGTTTTGTTGTTTTGCTTGTGAATTAAACTTGGCAGACGCTTTGCAGCCTCAGACGCTCTCCAGTCTCTACTGCTTGAACAGGGGTTTGCCTTATTACAAGGCCGGTAGTTGGCTGGTTCAGAACAGGAGGCACTAGTGCGGAGGAAGGCAAGCAGCTGCCCCAGCAGCAAGAAGGTGTGCCAAAAAGAGCAGACTCTGTGTGTCTGCCTGCTACAAGCTCACCCATCAGCCATGCTCTCCAAGCCTCGGATCAGTTGTAGCACACCGTGGAGAGCATGGCTGATGTGGGCAAGGCAAGTGCACATACAGATTCCACTGTTTTCAGAGGAGCTTCGATGACTGGCCCAGCAAACTGGAGCTGGGCATGGTGAGGTTAGGCCCGGCAAAGCAGAGATGGAAGGGAAGAGGGCCAACAAAGTGGGGCATGGCCAGATGTGATGAGTGAGGCCAGGATGGATAAGGCAAGGCTGGGAAGGGTGGGGCAGGGTTAGGCAAATGAGCTGCAACTGTTCCTGTGCACCACCAGCCTTCGAGCACTTGCCATTTCCTGTGTGTGCACCGGGAGGGTGACCATCCGGGTTGGGATGTGCCAGGGCTCAGGCAGTTAGGGCCATTGGAAGAAGTGCATTATCAGTGGGTCAAGGTCCACCACCAGCTTCTCACTGATGACTCATACCTGAGCCACTGATAACTCACACTCTACAATGATTGTGGCCTGAAGTAGCCTCCCCGTCACAAGACCCATCACAAGCCCCGCTCTGAGAACTCATATCTAACCCATCATAAGACTCTCACTTGACACATCCCCACCTGAAGAACTTATAAATAGTAAAGCACTTAAATAGAAATCTCCTAAATGCCTCTGAAAATGTTACCTAGCCTGGTAACTAAAAGTTCAGAGAATGAACCTTCACTCTCAGTGTTCTGAGGGCTATAAACTGATTAAGGTCCGTTTAGTTGTAATAAATGCAACATTTCTTTTCCACATGATCTGCCATTTTCCAAGTTTTAAGTTCCATAAAAACTGGAAAATACTTTGAAGCAAAAGGAATTGCACCAGGTCAGAGATGTCTTGTGAACGGATCACTTAGTCTATTATCCAAGGCACACAGGGTGGATATTTGTACAACCAACTATTGTTCTCCACATAGAAAACAAAAGCATCTTGAAGTCAAGGTAAAACACAGGGATGGCCGTGTCCCTTTGAGAGCTGGATGCAACAAAATTTCACTTTAATATATACCAATTAGTGTACATTCAAAGTGAACAACAAAGATTCTATTCTATTCTATTCTATTCTATTCTATTCTATTCTATTCTATTCTATTCTATTCTATTCTATTCTATTCTATTCTATTCTATTCTATTCTATTCTATTCTAAATATCATTTTATTAGAAAGGTACATTATAGAAAAGAATAAGAACTGGCATCTTATAATAATAATAATCCACACAGGCTATGATTTTCAAAAATACAAAATGGATAAATGACAAATTCATTGGCTTTTTTTCCAGATATGGATGATTGTTTTGAATGTTCAGAAGATCACTACCCAAATAAAGAAAAGGAAGGCTGTATCCTGAAAGTGCTGGTCTTTCTAACTTTTGAAGAATCTTTAGGAATCGGTTTAGCCTCAGCTGCTCTTGGTTTCTTCTTCTTGACATCTTGGGTACTTGGAACTTTTATTAAACACAGGGATACTCCCATTGTCAGAGCCAACAACAGATCCCTCACCTATATCCTTCTTGTCTCTCTTCTGCTCTGTTTTCTCTCCTCTTTTTTATTTCTCAGCCAACCTGGCAAAGTGACCTGCCTTCTCAGACAATCAACATTTGGAATTACCTTCTCAATTGCCATTTCTAGTGTTCTGGCCAAAACCATCACAGTGGTTGTGGCTTTCATGGCTGCTAAACCTGGATCTCAAATGAGGAAGTGGGTGGGGAAAAGATTGGCGTTTACTACTGTCCTTTCCTGTTCTCTTGTTCAAGTATGTATTTGTACTCTTTGGTTGTCAACATATCCCCCATTTCCTGAGTTAGAGATGCACTTAGAGCTCCAAGAAATGATTTTACAGTGCAATGAGGGGGAAGCTGCATTCTTCTATTGTGTCTTGGGCTACATGGGTTTCTTGGCCATTGCCAGCTTCATTGTGGCTTTCCTTGCCCGTAAATTACCTGACAGCTTCAATGAAGCCAAGTTCATCACCTTCAGCATGTTGGCCTTCTGCAGTGTGTGGGTCTCCTTCTTTCCAGCCTATCTGAGCACAAAAGGCAAAGCCATGGTAGCTGTGGAGGTCTTCTCCATATTGTCCTCCAGTGCTGCATTACTGGGATGCATATTCTTGCCAAAGTGCTATATCATTGTTTTGCGGCCTGAGCTAAACCACAGGGAACAACTAATAAAGAGAATGTAGTACAGCAGGTTGTTTTATCTATTTTTTTCCCCTTTGACTATATCAAGTAACATGATTTTGACAATCTGTTTATATTCTTAGGAGATTTAAGATATTGACTTTAAGGATAAAGACCAGCTGGCAGTTCATGGTTTTTATATCTTTACTTCATAAAACACTGAATAAATATGGGAAAAAGCAAATGGGTATTTTATAAACACGTGTGTAACTCAGTATCATAGGGGATCTGGTTTTGGATTGAGTGGTCATCTTTAAAAGGTAAAACTTAAAATGTCTTTGAACATTTAATATACATTTCGTTGTGGGGTTTTATGTTTTTAAAAAAATCATGAACAGTCATAGATATTCACTCTCCATCCACCAAAATATTTTAACTGTACCCTATTGCAATTTAAGGACGTTATATAAAATGTAATTTTCTTTCTGCCTCATCCCTTATTAGAAGTGTATGCTGGGTGATGTCCATATAAAGTTTGATTTGATTTGGTTTGATTTAGGTATGTCTTCAATTAGTCCTGTTAAGGAATTGTTAGTGTACAAACAATTATTGTTGGATATGGGTTTACCTGTAAAAGATCCATTTATTGTATATAATAAACCTTTATTGTCAAAGTACAACATGTGTACATTGAGATTAGCTGAGCCTCCCCCCGTGCTCTCTCCCCCCAACACACAGTGACAACAAACCCTCCATCCTACCACACCATGTGAACCAACTACACCACACACCGGCCTCCCAAGTCAATTCTGCATAAGTTCACAGATATTATATCCCATTTAAAAGCCTAACAGCCCACGGATAAAAGCTATTTTTCAGCCTGTTGGTACGGCTGGCTATATTCCTATATCTCCTACCAGATGGTAGGAGAGTAAAGAGATACCGTCCAGGGTGTGAGTCATCCCTGAGAATCTTCCTCACTCTTCCAAGGCAATGAGGACAATGAGGATAATCAAGCTGCGATAAAGATGGCAAACAATGCTGCAGTCAGAACAAGATCCAAACATACAGATCTTCATTACTTGAATGTAAGACAATGTGTGAAAGACAAATTAATACAAATATTGTTCATCTGATGTGAATATCGCAGATCATTTCACTAAAGTCCAAAGTGCTGTGAAACACAATGCTAGTTGTGAAAGAATTGGCATAAGATTGTAAGAGGTTATATATTATTCTACCCAAAGGGGATAATGTTAGGCATATGGTGATAGCCTACATAGTTGGGTTGGAAATATATAAACCAGGATATTGTGGCTTTAAGATGTTAATTGGCCAATGGGTGTGTAAGTGTTCTCATGGCCATAAAAAGGAGCTAGGAACGTAGCTTCTCTCTCTCTGAATTCTCTGCTCTCTCTACTATTGCTGTTTTGCTGTATTGTTGGTTTACTACTGTGATAAACCTGAACAACTGTGTTTTTGACCTCTGGACCGGTAAGAAGACTTTGTATTTGGAAGACTCCTTGGACTGTTACTATTCTGTATGACCTGGACTGTTTATTTTTGACCGTGCATTTTTGTTTTTACACCACCTCAAAAGTAAAGTACTTTCTGCTTTCACAACTCAGTGTATTCTTGTAGTTACTGTGTGACTCTTACTGCTCTCAGTACCCTTCCTTGTCTGTGCAACTCCTTGGTAGCACAAAGAGACCTCTGCACAACAATTCCTAACAAGTACTTTGGAGGAGTCATTTATTATTTCACCAATAGCAAAATAATTATTTCTTTTTTAATATATTTTTTTATTTTATTGAAATCATCCACAACTACATCATAACAATACATCACAGTGCTTATTAAAATTCTTTTAGAAAAATACAAAACATAATAATAAACATTCTAATCATTTAGACAAGTTGCTGTTACATTGTGGAATCAATCCTTCCCGTAACCATCCCTTTTTGTCAACCATTCATACCACGGTCTCCAAGATAAATAATAATCTGTATCCCCCTTATCTTTCAACAGCATGGTCAAATGGTCCGATTCTGCACAATCAATAAATTTCTTGATTAACTGATCCTCGGGAGGACTAACAGAATTCTTCCAATATTGAGCCCATAAAATCCTTGCCGCCGTTAACAAATGTGACATCAAATACCATACAGATGTATTCAGATTGTGTAGTTTTAAGCCTAACAAAAATGTCTCAGGAGTCAATTTAACAGAATGTCCTAAAATCTCATTCAACTATATATGAAGCCGATGCCAATACTTCCTCGCTTCGCTGCAGGTCCACCACTGGTGGTAATAGGTGCCCTCTCTTTATCCACACTTCCAACACGCTGGGGACACACCCAAAAACAGCAAAATAATTATGTCTTACAGGAATCATTTTATTATCTTACTTACTGTAGGTCCAAACATGCTGAGTGAAAGCATTTTAAAAATTTAAATTCCCACTGCTAATGAGGATATGATTAAATATACTTTTTTTAAAAAAACAGATTAATATGAAGCAACCAGATTTGATGAACAAGATACTGAAGTTTAAATTTTGCTTCTTAGGACCAACAACAAACAATAAAGGAAGCAGCACATACAAAAATATGCAGCAAACATATGGTAAGGTAGCCATGACAGTTTCAGAGAAGATATCCAGGGGTCCACATTGGACACTATGCATGAAGACAAGGATTCATTGATGGAACACACAACCTATTGAAACAGAGCAATGGAAATTCTGACAGTCACATTCAGTAACCACAATTTTTCCTTTCTTTGTGTATCAGTTCAATATTTCCTATTGTGGTTTGTGGTGCTCTGTCTTAGACTACTTATATTGACATGGGTTCAGTTAAAAATAATTAAACTATTAGCCATTTATTCTCTCATGAATATTTTTTTTTCTTTTAATGACCCAGTAATACCCTTGCTTTGGGTTGGAATCAAGGTGACTGAATGGAGCTGACATCTACTGGACTGATGTCCTTCCTGACACCTACATAAAATTCACAGAAGATATTTTCTCTCTGTGCCCAAAGAAAGAAACATCAGCCACTACCTAGGATCAAATCCACAGTTTTCTGACTGTGAGGCAAAAACTCCACCTGTAGGCTACCATGCTTCTCCATGAAAAATAAAACAATAATCTAGAGGAATCACTATTTTTTTTTTAGCTAGGCTCAAATATTAAAGGCTTTGCATGAAGACATTTCAATTCAACAACAATCAAAGTATCTGTTTGGTTGTTAATTAACTTTTGAACCACAGGGAGATTGGCACAAGGGATAATAATGATCCTGACTGATTGATTGCCTCATGTTCCCTCCTCCCTTTCTCCCTTGCCAGAATGTATATTCCGATCCTGGTGATATTCAAGATACAAATTGGCACACACATGGCTCTTCAAACAAAAATTGAAGCATGAAAATATTATTCCTTTTGATGTTCCTGATGCACAAGGTAGTTACTCTGAGATGCCCTTCAAGTGAAGCTTTCCTTGTTCCACATGAGTGGTACCAGCCTGGTGATCTTGTCATTGGTGGGATGGTGTCTCACATTTTTTACCACTTTTATGAAATTGAATTTAAGAAAGATCCTTCTCTAAAACCTTATGATTTACCTGTGTAAGAATATTTATTTTTCCCATCTATTTTCTTAGCTTAGCCAGGTACCCCAAAATTTCTGATATCAGTAAAAGCTTTTGAAAAGAAATGCAGGGTTTCTATACATGCATACACATATACATATACCTAGCATGCAGGCTGCCTAGGTTCGAATCCCATAAAGGGTATGGCTAGCTGATGAGAGCTAATAAGCTTGAAATAGCTATTCTAGTCTCCAGTGCTTCTTTTGTAAAAGAAAAAGGTGCCGGAACTCACATGTCATACAACCCGCCTTGCCTACGCTACAAGGTTCCACCCAAAAAAGGTGCCGGAACTCTGTTCTGAGCGTTCTATGAGAAAAAAGCCCTGCTAGTCTCCCATTTAAAATCTTTGTCAGCAAAAAGAAATTTGAATTTGTAGTGGATCGCAGTTGCGACTTGAGCCTGCTTAACACTCCTAGGCTAGGGCTGCAAGGCAAAAATTGATTATAATAGTAGAACAGCAATATAGTAGTTAAAACCAAGGTGTACTAGATCGGTCTGTCCAGAAAAAACTTAACGTATACATATTCATACATATACATGCATATATGCATACACACACACACACATACACATAATTCTTTTTCTTTCAAATGTATTGTCTTACAGGAGAAGAAAGCATTTTCTTTACATTATATTCATGTCCTTCTCGTGTAATGCATGAAAGTTAGATGCAAGAAGTCTATTGAAGGACTTTTTACAACAAAAGTTCATGCATTTCATGAGAAGGACTTTAATATAATGATTATATTGTTGTATAATTTAATGAGTTATAGGTAATTTAAAAAATGTTCTGCATGATCACTCTCACAAAACATACTAGAGTAAATGAGTGATACTTGCTGCAGCTGTTCCTATTATACTTTCTTTTTTCAATGGGGTATTTAATTTATTTGCAGTGTGATAACCAAATTCTACCAGCACGTCCTTGCTGTGGCCTTTGCTGTGAAGGAGATCAATGAGGACTCCCAGATCCTACCTAACATTACCCTGGGGTTCCACATCTATGATAGTTACTACAACCCAAGCATGACCTATCGCACCACTCTGGACCTACTTTTCAAATCCAAGGAATTTGTCCCTAACTACAAATGTTATACCCAGAAGAATCTCATGGCCATCATTGGAGGATTAGATGCTCCTACTTCATCCTACATGGCACAAATTATAAGTATCTTCAAGATACCACAGGTAATTTTTGCAGAAGGATGAAAGAGAAAGTTTTCTTTGTTTTTTTATTAAATATTTTTTGGCCATGCCTTTCATTTTCTTTTATTTGAAAGATTAAAAAAGTAAAATTTAAACCACAAATTAATCTTATTTGAGATGGTCATCTGATGTTCCAGTTTGACCACTACCTGTGGTTGAATTCTGGAGCTGTGTTGAGAGAAGGAATGAAAAAGCTGGCTAGCACATGCTACACAATTAGTACATAAACTCTCTGAGCAGAAGACCATATACAATTTCAGATAAATGATTTTCCAGTCTCTTTTTGAAAGACACCAGTGATGCAACACCCACAACTTCGGGAGGCAATCTGTTCCATTGGTTGATTGTTCTCACCATTAGGAAATTTCTCCTTAGTTCTAGGTTGCTTCTCTCCTTGGTTGGTTTCCATCCATTGTTTCTCATTTTGCTTTGGATGCTTTGGAAAATAGTTTATCCCCTCATCTTTGTAGGAACCCATAAATATTAGAACGTGCTATAATGTGTCACGGTTTTAGGGAGGATCTCCTTTCAACCACTTCCTGCCCATCTGCAACTGCTTCCCTCAACTCACTGCTAGATTACACCAAGTCCCCGAATAATAATAGTGACAACTCTCTTTGCTATGTGTGGGTGGGAGTCTATTAATAATAACTGAATGTAAAATTCAACTGATTTGCCTGGAAATTGTTGAAGGATTGGAGCTTTATGTTACTTTTGGAGATTTCTGTAATAATTGTAGTAAATGAAGACAAGCTTGACTCTTTCTGTTCCTCCAGAGTCTCGTGGGGAGCCTTTCATGCATTTTCCACCTGGGGCAGAGAAGGCCAGAGGGTAACGCAATAACCCTAGCTCTTAAAAAGCTTTTTTGTAAGCTAGGAAGATGTTACATGCTCAGATAGTTAGCAGGTTTCAGGCTGTTCATACACATGAGCTATCTGGAACTTTATATTAGCAAACTAAATTTAGCTTGTAGTCCAGTTAAATTCATTCAGTGAGAAAATTTTTCATCTTGCGGTTTTATTGTACCTAGAATTTGAGAATTTTTCAATTATTCAATTTCCATCCAGGAGTCATTTTTCCTTTTTAAAAAAGTTTTTTATTGTTATTTTTTAATCTGTACATACATATGTTAGTTTTTCAAATAACATGCGAACTGGGTTCATAACACGCTAATACATAGTCAGGTCCTACTCTTTGTTTCTCTCTTCTAACCATTTATAAAATAAATTCCAGCTTTGATAGTATTCTGATTCTTCTTTGTCTTTTAGTCTCATAGTCAATCTGTCCATCTCTGCGCATTCCAATATCTTCTTTATTATCTCTTCTTCTGACGGTATTTGTTCATTTTTCCAGCATTGCGCATAGCTTATTCTTGTTGCAGTTACAATATGTAAAACCAAGTATATATTTTGTTTGTTAGTCTTTTCTGGTACTATACCTAATTTTAAAAAATCAGGATTAAATGCTACATGTTCTCCTAATATTTTTTTCTAGCCAAGCATGTATTTTTTCCAATAAGCCTTTGCCTTATCACATGTCCACCAATTATGATAGTATGTACCTAAGTTACGTTTACATTTCCAACATTTGCCTGATACATTTTTAAACATTTTTGCTAATCTAGCTGGAGGTAAAGGCCATCTATAAAACATTTTATACAAATTTTCTTTATACGCAGTTGACATTGTCAATTTATAATTTCTGTCCCACAATTTTTGCCATTCTTCTAATTCAATATTATAACCAAAGTTTTCCACCCAGCTTCTCATTGTCCCTTTAATTTGTTCACTTTCCAACTCTAAGGTTAACAAAAAGTTATACAATTTTTTAATTAATTTCTCATCAGAAGTTAATAATATCTTATCAAACACGTTTTGTTCTTTATAAAATCCATACATTTTCATATCTTTTTCATATCTATTTTGTATTTGTAAGCGTACCCACCATGACATGTTGATGCCCTGATGTTCCAGCTCTTGTTTTCATTTTAATGTCCCATCAATATTTAAAATGTCTCTATACGTCCAAGTTTTTTTCAAAATCTAACAGGTTTACATGTGAAAAAGCTTCAATTGTTGATAACCACCCTGGAATTTTTACATATATTTTCATTTTACTTTTTTCCCATACTGTTATCAAAGCATTTCTAATACAGTGATTTTGAAAATATCCATGAATTTTGTTTTTCCCATACCACAAAACGCGTGCCATCCCAACTATAAATCATGTCCCTCCAAATATAACAACCTTTTATTCCTAAGCATTGTCCATTCTTTCACCCATGTTAATACCGATGCTTGATAGTACAAAGCCCACTTTTTTCCCATTTTTTCCCCTGGTTCTCATAAATAATATTTTTCCTTTCCTTTCCTTTCCTTTCCTCTTTCTTTCTTTCTGTCTGTCTTCCTTCCTTCCTTCCTTCCTTCCTTCCTTCCTTCCTTCCTTCCTTCCTTCCTTCTTTTATTCTTTTCCTGTAGTTGACCTATGGCTCTTTTGCCCAGAAAGAGTTTCAGAGTAACAAATTATCTTCACTTTATTGCATGGTGCCAAATGAGGACTGTCAGTACATGGGTGTTATACAACTATTACTCCATTTTGATTGGAGGTGGATTGGAGTATTTACTTTTGAATCTAAGGGAGAACGTTTTTTGCAGAAACTGCAGCCATTGATCTCACAGAATGGGATCTGTTTAGCTTTCACACAAAAAATTCCACAACAAATCCACTTAGAAGATTTGTCAAAATTGTTTGATTCAGTCTCAATTATTTCTAATAAATTGATGGATCAGAAAGCAAATGTTTTTCTTGTCTATGGAGAATCATTCACAATAGTGTGGCTCAGAAGTGTCATGTTTCTACGTGATCCTGAAAATAAAGACAGATCATTATTCAGAAAGGTTTGGATCCTGATGAACCCAATTGATTTCATACTGACGGGAATTCAAAAGAGTTGGGATCTCCAGATGTACCATGGGGCTCTTTCCTTTACAGTTCATTCAAGAGACATTCAAGGCTTCAAACAATTTCTTCAAGTCATCAAACCTTCCACCCACAAAGATGGATTTCTTCAAGAGGTTTGGCAACAATTGTTTGACTGTATATTTTCAAAGGCAAACTTACCTTCATCTATCAGTGGAACTTGTAGTGGGGAAGAGAATTTGGAGAATCTGCCTGCACCTCTGTTTGAGTTGCAGATGACTAGCCAAAGCTACAGTATCTACAATGCTGTTTATGCAGTGGCTCATTCTTTGCATGAGGCAGTGAGATCAAGACCCAAGACAGAAATTCAAAGGGTTGAATTTCCAGATCTGCAGCCTTGGCAGGTAATCTCCCCATGCCATACATATATTTTGTTTTAGCAAATGGTAATGCTTAATGTGATATGACTTGTTTGCCCTGTCCTATGGCCACATATCATTAGAGATCCTAAAGCAACTAGAGTTTTAGTGTAAGAGATTGTTCTTTCTTATGCAATAAAAGAGATTTAAAAGTAATACTGGCTTTGCAAATTTTGGTCTAGTCAATGGGATTTATGTATCTATCATTATTCCATTAACCACCATTTCTTCTTTCCTGAAGAAAGAGTAAATTCATCAGTCCTGGTTCCAAAACTACAATGGAGAGGCATCTAAAGGCACTCTTTGTTTTTTGCCCAACAAATGTTTCTGAAATGGGAACATTTCATTTTTTATTAGCTTTTTGAAATTTAATCAAGGCAGGATTGTTATCCTAGGAACATAAAGTTTATGAGAGTTGTTCAACTGTAGCAGAGGCATGTTATTTACATAAAATGATGTTGGTTTTTAGATTTATGGTAAATTACCAGAAGAATTGCTGAGTTTGCTGGCTTTAAAGTACTCAAGACAATTATTTAATAAAATAAGTTCCATATTTGAGAAATTGATTGTTCTTGGTGTGTTGACATTTTCTTCTGTATTTCAAGACAGGGAATGTTGTTTGGTTTCCTTGGAAGGAAGAGTAAAAGAAAGAGAAATTCCTGATGTATTGTTTGCTTTTTAACTCCCTCTTTCTTCTTTTCCTTCAAGTAGCTCCACAAGTTTCTTCAAGAGATTTCTTTTAACAATTCAGCTGGAGAAAGAGTCTTCTTTAAAAACAGAAGAGAAGGTTCAGGTGTCTTTGACATTATCAACATGATCACTTTCCCAAACAGATCCTTTCAGAGAGTTAAAGTTGGAAAGTTACAGCCCAATGCTCCAAAAGGGAAAGAAGTTATCATTGAGAACACAATCCTTTGGCACCCTGGTTTTAACCAGGTATGAATAGCAATTGGGCTGTTGGTTTATTATATTATTGAATAGTAATAGCAGTAGTGCTTAGACTTACAATATATACCACTTCATGGTGCTTTACAGCCCTCTCTAAACCGTTTACAGAGTCAGTATATTGTCCCCAACAATCTATGCCCTCAGTTTACTGACCTCAGAAGGATGGAAGTCTGAGTCAACTTTGAACCAGTGAGGACTGAACTCCTGGCATTCTAACCACTACGGCTCAATCATGTTCAGATACAGAGCAAGAAATAAACCTAACTCTAACCCTAACCCTCTGTAAAATGTTAACAATGTTAAGGGTCATTTATGTAATTCAATGTAAATCATTTCCATTGTTTAATTGGGATCCTTTCATATCAATGTCTATGTTTATGTCTGTAGGTTCTTCCTGTCTCATTGTGTAATGATCACTGTTCCCCTGGATCCTGGAAGAGACAGGCTGAAGGCAGGCAGTTCTGTTGCTATGACTGTGTTCCATGCCTAGAAGGAAAGATTTCTAATGGAACTGGTAGGTTATCAATTGCACTATATATTTTATTCCAACAGATTGTTATCTCATAAATTAAACATTCATTATATAGGCTTCAAAAGAGTGCCATGGTGGTCTAGAGGTGGAGCTCTCACCTCACAATCAGGAACCTGTGGGCACAGTGAGTAATTCTCTGCTCCAAACGCCATTTATGTATAATGAATGGCTTCATTATGCAGGTAAACACCAAGCTTCAATCTGTTGCCTCAACCCTACCCCAAAGCAAAGAATTGCAGGGTCATGAAAAGATACAACTACAACTACAAATAGTGTACTCACAACATATATTCATATATACATATAGGCTTCAAAAATATAGTGAATATATAAAATTAAAACCTTTATCAATTCTTAAAAGGAAATATTTAAAACTGATTGCTAAATCTCTTCATGGGTATCTAGCATCTATTTTCCCCATGCAGGATGGATAGATAGGTATGCAAATAGAAGATAGATAGATAGATAGATAGATAGATAGATAGATAGATAGATAGATAGATAGATAGACAGACAGATAGATAATTTTAACAGTGGGAGAAAGAATTTTTTAAAATCCAGAAAAACGCATTTCAAAAAAGTTATAAATTGATTTGCATTTTAATGAGTGAAATAAGTATTTGACCCCTTTGCAAAACATGACTTAGTCCTTGGTGGCAAACCCTTGTTGGCAATCACAGAGGTCAGATATTTCTTGTAGTTGGTCACCAGGTTTCCACACATCTCAGGGGTGATTTTGTCCCACTCCTCTTTGCAGATCCTCTCCAAGTCATTAAAGTTTTGAGGCAGCAGCTCGAACCTTCAGCTCCCTCCACAGATTTTCTATGGAATTAATGTCTAGAGACTGGACAAGCCACTCCATGAGCTTAATGTGCTTCTTTTTGAGCCACTCCTTTGTTCTCTTGGCCATGTGTTTTGGGTGCTTGCCATGTGGAATACCCATCCATGACCCATCTTCAATGCCCTGGTTGAGGAAAGGAGGTTCTCACCCAAAATTTGGTGGTACATGGCCCCATCCATCGTCTCTTTGATGCAGTGAAGTTATCCTGTCCTCTTAGCAGAAAAACACTCACAAAGCATAATGTTTCCACTTCCATGTTTTATGGTGGGGATGGTATTATTGGGGTCATAGGCAGCATTCCTCGTCCTCCAAACACAGCGAGTTGTGTTGATGCCAAAGAGCTCGATTCTCTTCTCAGCTGACCACAACACTTTCATCCAGTTCTCCTCAAAATCATTCAGAAGTTCATTGGCAAACTTCAGACAGGTCTGTACATGTGCTTTCTTGAGCAGGGGGACCTTGTGGGCATTGCAGGATTTCAGGCCTTCACAGTGTAGTGTGTTAACCAATTGTTTTCTGGCTGACTATAGTCCCAGCTGCCTTGAGAACTTTGACAAGAATCTTCTGTGTAGTTCTGGGCTGATTCCTCACTGTTCTCATGATCATTGAAACTTCATGAGGTGAGATCTTGCATGGGCCCCCAGACCGAGGGAGATTGACAGTTATTTTGTGTTTCTTTCATTTGCAAATAATCGCACCAACTGTTGTCACCTTCTCATCAAGCTGCTTTCCAATAATCTTGTAGCCCATTCCAGCCTTGGGTAGGTCTACAGTCTTGTCCCTGACATCCTTGGACAGCTCTTTGGCCATGGTGGAGAGTTTGGAATCTGATTGATTGGTTGGTTCTGTGGACAGGTATCTTTTATACAGGTAACAGGCTGAGATTAAAAGCACTCCCTTCAAGAAAGTGCTCCTAATCTCTGTTCATTATCTGTATAAAAGACACCTGGGAGCCAGAAATCTTGCTTATTGATAGGGGATCAAATACTTATTCCACTCATTAAAATGCAAATCAATTTATAATGTGTTTTTCTGGATTTTGTTTGTTGTTATTCTGTCTCTCACTGTTAAAATAACAAGCTGTGGGGGGTTTTTTTTGAGTACTTGATTCTTTTTCTAAATGTGCCACCAATCACATCAAGCCCTGCACCCCTCAGTTCCTGCCCCCAGCCCCATGGAAGCTTCTCTTATCTCTCATGTTCTTTTTCTCCCCAATATCACAGCAAAGGGGCTACAGGAGGTGAGAAACACCACCCCCTGCATACACACCTGCACGGACGGAGACACAGATACATACAGACACACACATGAGATGGGCCAGGGCTAGGGTAGTGGGGACTGGGCTACCGGGGGCCGGACCCTTGCTGTTTCTGCAACAGCTCCAGGGACCAAATTTGGGGCTTTGGCAGGCTGGCCCTGGCCCATGGGCCTTGTGTTGGAATGGGGAGGTTACTGCAGATCAGGGCCATTGGAAGGTGTGCATTATCAGTGGGTCAAGATCCATCACCAGCCTCTCACTCATACCTGAGCCACTGATAACTCACACTCTACAATGATTGTGACCTGAATTAGCTTCCCCATCACAAGACCCATCCCAAGCCCCTCTCTGATGATTCATATTTAACCCATCATAAGACACTCACTTGACACATCCCCACCTGAAGAACTTATAAATAGTAAAGCACTTAAATATAAATCTGAACTTCTGAGTGCTATAAAATGATTAAGGTCAGTTTAGCTGTAATGAATGCAACATTTTTTCCCACATGATCTGCCATTTTCCAAGTTTTAACTTCCATAAAAACTGGAAAATACATTGAAGCAAAGGGAATATCACTAAGTCAGAGATGTCTTGTGAACAGATCAGTTATTCTATCATCCAAGGCACACAGGTGGATATTTGTAGAACCAACTATTGCTCTCCATGCAGAAAACAAAAGCATCTTAAAGTCAAGATAAAACACAGGGATGGACGTGTCCCTTTGAGGGCTGTATGCAACAAAATTTCATTTTAATATATGCCAATTAGTGTACATTCAAAGTGACAATAATGTTTTTATTCTATTCTATTCTGTTCTATTCTATTCTATTCTATTCTATTCTATTCTATTCTATTCTATTCTATTCTATTCTATTCTATTCTATTCTAAATATCATTTTATCAGAAAGGTACATTATAGAAAAGAATTATAGAAAAGAATAAGAACTGGCATCCACACAGGCTATGATTTTCCAAAATACAAAATGGATAGATAAATGACAATTTCATTGGCTTTTCTTTCCAGATATGGATGACTGTTTTGAATGTTCAGAAGATCATTACCCAAATAAAGAAAAGAAAGGCTGTATCCTGAAACTGCTGGTCTTTCTAAGTTTTGAAGAATCTTTAGGAATCGGTTTAGCCTCAGCCGCTCTTGGTTTCTTCTTCTTGACATCTTGGATACTTGGAACTTTTATTAAACACAGGGATACTCCCATTGTCAGAGCCAACAACAGATCCCTCACCTATATCCTTCTTGTCTCTCTTTTGTTCTGTTTTCTCTCCCCTTTTTTATTTCTCAGCCAACCTGGCAAGGTGACCTGTCTTCTCAGACAATCAATCTTTGGAATTACCTTCTCAGTTGCCATTTCTAGTGTACTGGCCAAAACCATCACAGTGGTTGTGGCTTTCATGGCTGCTAAACCTGGATCTAAAATGAGGAAGTGGGTGGGGAAAAGATTGGCCTTTACTACTGTCCTTTCCTGTTCTCTTGTTCAAGTATGTATTTGTACTCTTTGGTTGTCAACATATCCCCCATTTCCTGAGTTAGAGATGCACTTAGAGCTCCAAGAAGTGATTTTACAGTGCAATGAGGGGGCAGCTACATTCTTCTATTGTGTCTTGGGCTACATGGGTTTCTTGGCCATTGCCGGCTTCATTGTGGCTTTCCTTGCCCGTAAATTACCTGACAGCTTCAATGAAGCCAAGTTCATCACCTTCAGCATGTTGGCCTTTTGCAGTGTGTGGGTCTCCTTCTTTCCAGCCTATCTGAGCACAAAAGGCAAAGCCATGGTAGCTGTGGAGGTCTTCTCCATCTTGTCCTCCAGCGCTGCATTACTGGGATGCATATTCTTGCCAAAGTGCTACATCATTGTTTTGCGGCCTGAGCTAAACCACAGGGAACAACTAATAAAGAGAATGTAGTACAGCAGATTGTTTTACCTAAACTTTTTTTTCTTTTGAATATATCAAGTAACATGATTTTGACAATCTATCTGTTTATATTCTTAGGAGATTTGACATATTGACTATCCATACCATATGGATAGTTTTTGTACCTCCGCCCTATATGCTGTCTCATCCCCACCTGTAATAAGACCCACCACAGTTGTATCATCTGCGAACTTGATTATCGCAGTGGATGGGTCAGATGATACACAATCATAAGTGTATAAAGAGTACAGGTAGGGGCTAACTAAGCACACAGCCCTGTGGCGTGCCAGTGCAAAGCTTCAGGGGGGTGGACAAAGCAGAGCCGACCCTCACTGTTTGTAACCAATCCCTAAGAAAGTCTTGAATCCAATCGCAGATGGCGGGAGAGAATTTCAAGTCAGTCAGCTTCTCGATGAGAATGCTCGGCAAAATGGTGTTGAAAGCTGAGCTGTAGTCAACAAAAAGCATCCTGACATAACTTCCAGGCTTCTCGAGATGACTTGCTACAGAGTGTAAAGCAGTAGCTATGGCATCGTCTGTCGACCTATTTACCCTGTAGGCAAATTGATGTTTATCAAAGTCCAGTGGGAGGCATGTCCTAAGATGTTGGAGAACCAATCTTTCGAAGCATTTCATGACTACAGACGTTAATGCAATAGGTCTGTAGTCATTCAGGCACTCAACTGCAGTTTTCTTGGGGACTGGGACAATGGTAGCTGCTTTCAAGCACGATGGTACACATGCCGTTTGCAAGGAGATGTTAAAAATATGTTTGGTGATTTGAGTTATTTGTAAAAAGAATAAAAACTGGATATAAATAAACAAAGAAATTTGCTTTGGGTCCTGTATTTTAATTCCATGATACCAATATTGGTGTTGATTCACATTAGCATTCTATTCCTGGAAATATGAGCGAACTCATCCAAATGGCTATCTGGTTTAATAGGCATTCCTTAATAGGTAAAAATGTTTCCTCCTCTCTGTTCAACTAGTCTGTTCATTTTTTGTGGAAAACGGGAGTCCTGCTCCATTGTGAGAAATGAACATGAATTTGAACAATTAGGCCTATTTTCATTGTCATTGTCTCTTACTATATATTATTTTAATTGGCATTTCTCATTATTAAACCATCAGACGCTTATTATCTCATCAATAGCAAAATAATTATTTCTTACAGGAATCATTCTGTTATCTTAGTTAGGCCCAAACTTGCTGAGTCAAAGCATTTTAAAAATTTAAATTCCCACTGCTAATGAGGATATGATTAAACATAGTTTTAAAAAAACAGATTAACATGCACCAACCAGAATTGACAAACAAGATCCTGAAGTTTAAATTTTGCTTCTTACGACCAACAACAAACAATAAAGGAAGCAGCACACACAAAATATGCAGCAAACATATGGTGAGGTAGCCATGACAGTTTCAGAGAAGATATCAAGGGGTCCTCATTGGGCACTATGCATGAAGACAAGGATTCATTGGTAGAATACACAACCTATTGAAACAAAGCAATGGGAATTCTGACAGTAACCACAATTTTTCTTTTCTTGTGTATCAGTTCAATATTTCTTCTAGTGGTTTGTGCTGCTCTACCTTAGACTATTTATATTGACATGGGTTCAATTAAAAATAACTAAACTATTAGCCATTTATTCTCTCATGATTTTTTTTTCTTTTAATGACCCAGTAATCCCTTGCTTTGGGTTGGAATCAAGGTGACTGAATGGAGGTGACATCTACTGGACTGATGTCCTTCCTGACGCCTACATGAAGTTCACAGAAGATATTTTCTCTCTATGCCCAAACAGAAAAACATCTTCCACTACCTAGGATGAAATTGACAGTCTTCACACTGTGAGGCAAAAACTCCACCTGTAGGCTACCATGCTGCTCCATGAAAAATAAAACAATAATCTAGAGGAATCACTATTGTTTTGCCTAGGCTCAAATATTAAAGGCTTTGCATGAAGGCATTTCAATTCAACAAAAACAAATTTGGTTGTTAATTAACTTTTGAACCACAGGGAGATTGGCACAAGGGATAATAATGATCCTGTCTGATTCATTACCTCACATTCCTTCCTGCCTTTCTCCCTTTCCAGAATGTATATTCTGATCCTGGTGATATTCAAGATAGAAATTGGCACATGCATGGCTGTTCAAACATAAATTGATGGATTGTCCCATGAAGGACATTTTTAGATAAAATCCTTGGATGAACCATTCGGGTGCATACATACTCTGGAAGACACAAATATTTTCACCATCCCGAAAGCATGAAGATGTTATTCCTTTTGATGTTCCTGATGCACAAGGTAGTTACTCTGAGATGTCCTTCGAGTGACGCTTTCCCTGTTCCACATGAGTGGTTCCAGCCTGGTGATCTTGTCATTGGTGGGATGGTGTCTCACATTTTCTACCACTTTTATGAAATTGAATTTAAGGAAGACCCTTCTCTAAAATCGTATGACTTACCTCTGTAAGAATTTTTTTTCTTTCCATCTATTTTCTTAGCTTAGCCAGGTCCCCCAAAATTTCTGATATCAGTAAAAGCTTTCGAAAAGAAATGCAGGGTTTATATACTGTATATACATATATACATATACATATACATACATGCACACACACAAACACACACACAAACACATATGCATGCCTTTATCTTTCAAATGTATTGTCTTACGGTAGAAGAAAGTATTTTCTTTACATTATTTTAAACTCCTTGTTATGTAATGCATGAAAGTTAGGTTAAGTCTATTGAAGGACTTCTTACACCAAAATTTCATGCATTTCATGAGAAAGAATTTAATATAATGATTTTTTATTATATAATTTCATGAGCTTGAGGCAATTTAAAAAATGTTCTGCATGATCACCCTCACAAAATATACTAGAGTAAATCAATGATACTTGCTGAAGCTGTTCCTATTATACTTTGTGCTCAAATTGTTAGAATTATATTTGTTAACTGAAAAAAGTCACTACTTTTATTTGCTGTTGTCTATAATGGTTGGAAATCATGAAAACACCATGTAAAATGTAAAATTGAAGTCTGTGGAAATCTATTGAATATTTTAGAAAGGATATTCTATTCCTATTTCCAAGAGAGATGGTTTGTTATTCATATAGAAATGCTGCCACCTTACAAGAATTGTGAAATTATTTTTTCCAGTGGGTTATTTAATTTATTTGCAGTGTAGTAACCAAATTCTACCAGCACGTCCTTGCCTTGGCCTTTGCTGTGAAAGAGATCAATGAAGACTCCCAGATCTTACCTAACATCACCCTGGGGTTCCACATCTATGATAGTTACTACAACCCAAGCATGACCTATCGTACCACTCTGGACCTGCTTTTCAAATCCCAGGAATTTGTCCCTAACTACAAATGTGATAGCCGGAAGAATCTAATGGCCATCATTGGAGGATTAGGTGCTCCTACTTCATCCTATATGGCAGAAAGCATAAACCTCTTCAAGATTCCACAGGTAATTTTTGCAGTGTAATGTGTAATGAATATCAGAGATTATTTTTTGGTGTGCCTTTCTGCAGGACTTCAATTCAATCCACTTTTTTCTCCCTTCCGCAACCCAATAGGTTGGCTCAAAGTAGTCATTGAAGAATATCGAAAGCTTTTATTTGACAGATTACAAAAGGAAAATTTAAACCACAAATTACAGTACAAAATTAATCTTATTTGAGAGGGTCATTTGATCTTCTGATTTGACCATTACCTGTGGTGAATTCTGGAGCTGTGTTGAGATAAGGAATGAAAAGGCTGGCAAGCACATGTTACACAATTAGTACATAAACTCTTTGAGCAGGAGAATATATACAATTTCAGATAAATGATTTTCCAGGCTCTTTTTCAAAGCCTTGAGTGATGGAGCAGTGACAACCTCTGAATTCAAGTTGTTTCATTGGTTGATTATTCTCACCATTAGGAAATTTCTCCTTATTTGTAGGTTGTTTGTCTCCTTTATTGGTTTCCATCCATTGTTTTTCCTCTTGTCTTTGGAAATTTTGGAAAATAGTTTATCCCCTCATCTTTGCAGGAACCCATAAATATTGTAACACTGATATAATGTGTCACGGTTTTAAGGAGGATCTCCTTTCAACCACTTCCTGCCCATCCACAACTGCTGCCCTCAACTCACTGCTAGATTCCACCACATCACCCAATAATAGTGACAACTCTCTTTGCTATGTGTGGGTGGGTGTCTGTTAATAATACCTGGATGTAAAATTCAACTGATTTGCCTGGAAGGATTTGAGCTTTATTTTACTATTGGAGATTTCTATAATAATTGCAGTAAATGAAGACATGCTTGACTCTTTCTGTTCCTCCAAAGTCTCTTGGATAGTCTTTCATGCATTCTCTACCTGGGGCAGAGAAAGTCAGAAAGTAACGCAATAACTCTAGCTGTTAAAAAGCTTTTTCCTAAGCAAAGAAGTGTTAACATTCTCATAAATTATAATTTCCTTTCCTTTCCTTTCCTTTCCTTTCCTTTCCTTTCCTTTCCTTTCCTTTCCTTTCCTTTCCTTTCCTTTCCTTTCCTTTCCTTTCCTTTCCTTTCCTTTCCTTTCCTTTCCTTTCCTTTCCTTTCCTTTCCTTTCCTTTCCTTTCCTTCATTCTTTTCCTGTAGTTGACGTATGGCTCTTTTGCCCAAGAAGAGTTTCAGAGTAACAAATTATCTTCACTTTACTGCATGGTGCCAAATGAGGACTATCAGTACATGGGAGTTATACAACTTTTTCTTCATTTTGGATGGAGGTGGATTGGAGTCTTTGCATTTGAAACTAAGGGAGATTGCTTTTTGCAGAAACTGCAGCCATTAATTTCACAGAATGGAATCTGCTTAGCTTTCACACAAAAAATTCCACAACATATCCACTTAGAAGACTTGTCAAAATGGTTTGATTCAGTCTCAATTATTTCTAATAAATTGATGGATCAGAAAGCAAATGTTTTTCTTGTCTATGGAGAATCATTCACAATAGTGTGGCTCAGAAGTGTCATGTTTCTACGTGATCCTGAAAATAAAGACAGATCATTATTCAGAAAGGTTTGGATCCTGATGAACCCAATTGATTTCATACTGACGGGAACTCAAAGGAGTTGGGATCTCCAGATGTACCATGGGGCTCTTTCCTTTACAGTTCATTCAAGAGACATTCAAGGCTTCAAACAATTTCTTCAAGTCATCAAACCTTCCACCCACAAAGATGGATTTCTTCAAGAGGTTTGGCAACAATTGTTTGACTGTATATTTTCAAAGGCAAACATACCTTCTTCTATCAGTGGAACTTGTAGTGGGGAAGAAAATTTAGAGAATCTGCCTGCACCTCTGTTTGAGCTTCAGATGACTAGCCAAAGCTACAGTATCTACAATGCTGTTTATGCAGTGGCACATTCTTTGCATGAGGCACTGAGATCAAGACCCAAATGGTCACAAATTCAAAGGGTTGAATTTCCAAATCTGCAGCCATGGCAGGTAATCTCCCCATGCAATACTTATCTTTTGTTTAAGCAAATAGCAATACTCAATGTGATAGGACATTTTTTTCCTGGTCTATCATTAAAGATCCTAAAGCAACTAGAGTTTTAATGTAAGAGATTGTTCTGTGTTATAGAATAAACAGGATTTAAAAGTCATACTGCCTTTTGAAATTTTGGTCCAGTCAAGGGGATTTACAGTATGTATCTATCATCATTCCATTAATCACCATTTCTTCTTCCCTGACTTATCAATTCATCAGTCCTGGTTCCAAGAATATAATGGAGAAGCATCTGAAGGCAGTCTTTGTTTTTTTGCCCAACAAATGTTTCTGAAATGGGAACATTTCATTTTTATTAGTTTTTTGAAATTTAATCAAGGCAGGTTTTTTTCATATGGGAACGTGGAGTTTATTGTATGACAGTTGTTCTATTGTAGAGGTGTGTTACTTCCATGAAATGATGTTGGTCTTTAGATTTATGGGAAATTACCAGAAGAATTGCTGAATGTGCTGGCTTTAAAGTACTTAGGACAATTAATTAATAAAGTGAGTTATTGATTGTCCTTGGTGTGTTGACAGGGAATCTTGTTTGGTTTCCTTGGAAGGAAGAGTAAAAGAAAGAAATTCCTGAGGCATTGTTTAATTTTTGACTTTTTTTTTCTCCTTCAAGTAGCTCCACCAGTTTCTTCAAGAGATTTCTTTTAACAACTCAGCTGGAGAAAGAGTCTTCTTTAAAAACAGAAGAGAAGGTCCAGGTGGCTTTGACATCGTCAACATGATCACTTTCCCAAACAGATCTTTTCAGAGAGTTAAAGTTGGAAAGTTACACCCCAATGCTCCAAAAGGGAAAGAAGTTATCATTGAGAACATAATCGTTTGGCACCCTGGTTTTAACCAGGTATGAATAACAATAGCAATAGTGCTTAGACTTAAATCCAGGGCTTTTTTTCTCATAGAACGCTCAGAACGGCGTTCTGGAACCTTTTTTTGCAAAAAAACAAACAAACAAACAACCCAGCTCCCTTATTGGTTTTTCTAAGCCTATTGCAGGGCTAGCAATCTTGGCTCTTTTTTATGACTCATGGACTTCAACTCCCAGAAATCCTGAGCCAGCCATGCTGAGGGGAAAGGGAGAGGTTTCCAAGCTGAGCCATGCTGGCTCAGGAATTCTGGGAGTTGAAGTCTTTGAGTCATAAAAGAGCCTGCACTAGAGGAGGACATTAAAATTATTTACAGGGTTACTTCGTTAGGAACTAAACTTTTAGAATCTAAAACAGCTAATTCAAGAAAGCCAACAGGAAAGAACCTCACATTTTTCATCTGCTTCTGTCTTTTCGAAGGTAAAATTAGATAACAAAATAATCTATTTCTTATGTTAACATCTCTGCAATGAAATCAAAGGTAACAGGAAAGAAATGAGAAACATTTTTCTCAATGTAATATGTCTAATTTAGCTGATTCTAGAAAAAAATAGTATCTTTTGTACACTCTTGAAAACTATTTTGAATCTAAACAATTCTTAGGAATGAAATATTCTTAATTTGGACTTTGCTTTTACTGTTTGGACTGTTGTGTGTTTTGAAAAATAGATTATTTAGAATCTAGTTATGTTGCACTTCAGTCTTTAAATAATTAACCTAGTATAGTATATACATAACAATATATGATGTTTTCCCTGGTGAGCTTAACATCAATAACAACATTTATTAAAAAGGCTAAAATAATTTCTGGGGGGGTATAATCTGTATAGTAAAATTTTGGACAAGCAGAGATCATGTTACATATGTGCATAAGCGTAGTCAGTAGCATATGCCTTTTTTAAAATATCAAACATGCAAAGAAACAAAAATAAGTCCAAAATATCTGTATTACATCCAGAAATGCCAACTTTGCAACCAATATTTCTCATCCATAACTATGGCACCCTAAGGATACCTGCATACATGCAAATGTTTCTCTGGGATCAGTAACGAAACAGGGATTCCAGTAACATATACCTAAAACCAGTTTATTGCATTTGGCAATTGTACTAAAAAAATCTCATTCATTTAATTTGAAATCAAGTGAAAAATTGATTTAAATTATTTTATTAAAACAAATTAATGGCAATTCTTTTATAAAAATTTGCCTCAAAAAAAATGAGTTTGACATGCCTGCTCTAGATAGTTGAATGCTCCAAAATAAATACTAGACCAGGCCTGTACATGCATCCTACCAAGCACCCTTGGAAAAGAGCACAGACTTTTTTTTTTAAAAAAAAAGTAATAAAATCACCACCACTGCCCTGAAACTCACGTTGACTAGTGCCTCCATGGCTTACCATGACCACAAGCTCCAACACTGTAGATGCTCCTCTAGTCACCAAATCATTGATTAGCCCACCAGCATTCCTTTGCAGACCACAAAGATTTTTAATTTATCAGTGTGGGCCTTTCCTTTCTACAAGTTTCCTCTTGCCTTTCCGAGGTAACTCCTTGGTCTGTCATTGAGCAAGAATTGACTTTGTAGGGAAACATATTATCATTTGATGTATATTTAACATATGATCTAACTTTATTTACCAATTATATAATATTTGTATGCAATCCACATGGCGAGGTTTGGGGAAACTTACAATAAAAAAATTTATTTTCAAAATCATAAGATTAAAACATCGCCTGGCCCGCACCGCCTCCGCTGCCCGCATTGCGCAGCCCCGCCATATAGAGTAGGCTCTGCTGCTCCTACAGCACCAGCCACGCCGGCTCCAGCCCCAGGGAGGGGAGCCTGCTGCCAACACCCTTCGCACCTGTGACTACAGCAGCACCACCCCCCCACCTCCCCCGCCTCCTGCACCCGCCAAGGTGAGAGTTACGGCACCTTTCTTTTTAGAAAAAAAACACTGCTTAAATCAGTCAATCAGAATAGAGCTGGAAGGGACCTTGGGTGTCTTCTAGTCCAACCCCATGCTCAAGACCCTATACCATTTCAGACAGGGGGTTATGAAATCTGTTCAGTCGCTTGTCTGAGATGTTATAGATTCTCCTGCTTGAGCAGGTGTTATCATTGAGAACACAATCCTTTGGCACCCTGGTTTTAACCAGGTATGAATAGCAATAGCAATAGTGCTTAGACCTAAATCAGTCAATCAGAATAGAGCTGGAAGGGACCTTGGGTGTCTTCTAGTCCAACCCCATGCTCAAGACCCTATACCATTTCAGACAGGGGTTTATCCAGTCTGTTCAGTCACTTGTCTGAGATGTTATAGATTCTCCTGCTTGAGCAGGTGGCTGGACTAGAAGAACTTCAGGGTCCCTTCCAGCTCTATTGTATTCCTTAAAAAAAACTCCAGTGATCAAGAACCCACAACTTCTGAAGGCAAGCTGGTTAATTGTTCTCACTGTTAGTTCCAGGTTTTTTCCCTCCTTGATTGGTTTCCATCCATTGTTTCTTGTCCTTCCTACATGTGTTTTGGAAAAAGAGTTGACCCCCTCCTCTTTTTGGCAACCTCTAAAATACTGAAATATTGCTATCATGTCATCCCTAGTCCTTCTTTTTTCTAGAATAGCCTAACCAAAATATTGCAGCCGTTCTTCATATGTTTTAGTCTCCAGGCCTTTAATCATCTTAGATGCTCTTCTTGGCAGTTTTTCCAAACTCTCAACATCTTGTTTACAATGTACTGCTTCAAAGCGCTTTACAGCTCTATCTAAGTGCCTTATAGAGACAGCCTATTGCCCCCAACAATCTGGGTCTTCATTTTACTGACCTCAGAAGATGAGTCAATTTTGAGCTAGTGAGGACTGAATGCCTGTCAATGAGCTGAATTAGCATGCAACACAGCATTCTAACTATGGCTCAATCATGTTCATATACAAAGGAACACATTCCCTCTATAAAATGTTAAAAACGTTATTGACCATTCACGTAATGTAGACCATGTTCATTGTTTAATCAGGATCCTTTCATATCAATGGCCATGTTTATGTCTGTAGGTTCTTCCTATCTCTTTGTGTAATGACCACTGTTCCCCTGGATCCTGGAAGAGACAGGCTGAAGGCAGGCAGTTCTGTTGCTATGACTGTGTTCCATGCCTAGAAGGAAAGATTTCTAATGAAACTGGTAAGTTATCAGTTCCACTATATATTTTATTCCAAGAGATTGTTATTTCATAAATTAAATATTCATTATATAGGCTTCAAAAGAGCAGCATGGTGGTCTAGAGGTGGAGCTCTCACCTCACAATCAGGAACCTGTGATCACAGATAGCAGCAGGTATTTCTCCCTGGGCACAATGAGTAATTCTCTGTTCCAAACTCCATATATGCATCATGAATGGCTTTCCACTGGTAAACACCAAGCTTCAATCTGTTGCCTAAAGCCTAACCCCAAAGCAAAAGATTGTAGGGTCATTAAAAATAAAATATGTATACACACACACACACACACACACACACACACACACATATATATATATACATATATATATATTCTGGAAATATATATATATATATATATGTTTGGGGCCTAGCAAGGTAATCTAAATAGTTAACAAGCATTTACACATATCTCCCTTGCTTCTCAGCTAACAAAGTGAGAGAGAGCTTGCAGCCTAGAGGTTAAAACAACTGCCTAATGTGCAATCAGCCCAGGTTCGAATCTCAGAAGGGTATGGCTGACTGATGAAAACAAATAAGTTTGAAATGCATATCAGTCTCCCTTTAATTCTTTGTTAGCAATCTAAAATTTACACAAATATGAGCTGTCACTGGTGTGACTACTGCCTGTCGATGGCCTTCGGTTAGGCTGAAACAGAAAATAAAGATTTGTCCCATGTTTGGGGCCTAGCAAGGTAATCTAAATAGTTAACAAGCATTTACACATATCTCCCTTGCTTCTCAGCTAACAAAGTGAGAGAGAGCTTGCGGCCTAGAGGTTAAAACAACTGCCTAATGTGCAATCAGCCCAGGTTCGAATCTCAGAAGGGTATGGCTGACTGATGAAAACAAATAAGTTTGAAATGCATATCAGTCTCCCTTTAATTCTTTGTTAGCAATCTAAAATTTACATAGATAGATAGATAGATAGATAGATAGATAGATAGATAGATAGATAGATAGATAGATAGATAGATAGATGTTGGTCATTCAGGTTTTTCCCCAGGTAGAATTGGAGGTATCAGGGCAATGTTTCGACATATATATATGGATCTTTGGTCATTCGTGTTTTTTCCCACGTAGAATTGAAGGTGTAAGAGCAACGTTTCGACGAAATCCCATCCGTCATCCTCAGGCTGGTGGCTTCAGCTTCCTTCTTCTGGGAGAAGCATGTGGTAGTAGCTGTTTGTTCCTCTTTTTTAAACTGCCAGAGGGGGTAAAAAAGAGGAACAAACAGCCACTACCACATGCTTCTCCCAGAAGAAGGAAGCTGAAGCCACCAGCCTGAGGATGATGGACGGGATTTCGTCGAAACGTTGCTCTTACACCTTCAATTCTACGTGGGGAAAAACCCGAATGACCAAAGATCCACATACAAACACCCGCGAAAACCTCAGAAAACAAATATATATGTATATGTATATGTATATGTATATGTATATGTATATGTATATGTATGTGTGTATGTGTGTATGTGTGTATGTGTGTATGTGTGTATGTGTGTATGTGTGTGTATGTGTATGTGTATGTGTATGTGAATGTGTATGTGTATGTGTATGTGTATATGTGACTGATTTCTCCTAGCGCTGTCCTTGCTTCTTGTCCTCCTTCGTACCTTGAAACTTTGACTAAAGCTTTCTATCTTGTTTTTTATTCTGGAAACCACCTTTCCATGGCTGTACTTCCAAACAAAGCATCTTAAAGTCAAGATAAAATACAGGGTTCCCTTTAATATAATTTTAGCAGAATGGTACATTATAGGAAAGCATAAGAACAGGAATTCACTCAGGCTATGATATAATAATAATAATAATAATAATAATAATAATAATAATAATAATAATAATAATAATAATAATAATAATAATAATAATAATAATAATAATAATAATAATAATAATAATAATAATAATAATTTGGAAGGGACCTTGGAGGTCATCTAGTCCAACCCCCTGCTAAGGCAGGAAACCCTATACCATTTCAGACAAATGGCTGTCCAGTCTCTTCTTAAAAACTTCCAGTGTTGGAGCATTCACCACTTCTGGAGGCAGGTTGTTCCACTGGTTAGTTGTTCTAACTGTCAGGAAGTTTCTCCTTAGTTCTAGGTTGCTTCTCTCCTTGACTAGTTTCCATCCGTTGCTTCTTGTCCTGCTTTCAGGTGCTTTGGAGAATAGCTTGGCTCCCTCTTCTTTGTGGCAGCCCCTGAGATATTGGAACACTGCTATCATGTCACCCTTCACTCTTCTCTTCATTAAACTACACATACCCAATTCCAGCAACTGTTCCCTGTATGTTTTAGCCTCCAGCCCCGAATCATCTTTCTTGCTCTTCTCTGTACTCTTTCTAGAGTCTCGACATCTTTTTTACATCGTGGTGACCAAAACTGGATGCAGTATTCCAGGTGTGGCCTTACCAAGGCATTGTAAAGTGGTATTAGTACTTCATGTTAATGCAGCCTAGCAATGTGTTGGCTTTTTTGGCAGCTGCAGCACACTGCTGGCTCATATTTAAGTGATTGTCCACTAGGACTCCGAGATCTCTCTCACAGTTACTACTATCGAGCAAGGTACCACCTATACTATACCTGTACATTTGATTTTTCCTGCCTAAATGTAGAACCTTACTTTTTTCACCATTGAATTTCATTTTGTTAGATAGTGCCCAGTGTTCGAGTCTGTCCAGATCCTCCTGTATCTTAAGCCTATCTTTTGGAGTATTGGCTATTCCTTCCAGCTTGGTGTCATCTGCAAATTTGATGAGTTCCCCATCTATCCCCTCATCCAAAGCATTGATGAAGATGTTGAAGAGCACTGGGCCCAGAACAGAGCACTGGGGCACCCCACTACACACTTCCTTCCATGTAGATGCAGTTCCATTGAGGACCACACGCTGAGTACAGCCTGTCAGCCAACTACAAATCCATCTGGTGGTGATGCTATCTAACCCACATTTTTCTATCTTAACAAGTAGTAGGTTGTGATCTACTTTATCAAATGCCTTACTGAAGTCCAAGTAAATTATATCTACAGCATTCCTCTGGTCCACTAGTTTTGTCACTTGGTCAAAGAATACTGAAGGTTTGTCTGGCATGATCTGTTTTTGACAAACCCAAGTTGGCTTTTATTGATAACTTTGTTTGCATCAAGGTGTTCGCTGATTTGTTGTTTTATTATCTTTTCCAGAATCTTCCCAGGTATTGAAGTCAGGCTGATAGGTCTGTAATTTCCTGGATCCATTTTTTCCCTTTTTTGAATATGGGAACTACATCAGCTCTCTTCCAGTCCTCTGGTAGTTTCCCAGTGCTCCAGGATCTTTGAAAAATATAGTTCAGTGGTTCTGAGATCTCGTCTGCCAGTTCCTTGAGAACTTTGGGGTGTAATCCATCAAAAATATGAAATAGATAACTGACAAATTCATTGACTTTTCTTTCCAGATATGGATGACTGTTTTGAATGTTCAGAAGATCATTATCCGAATAAAGAAAAGAAGGGCTGTATCCTGAAACTGCTGACCTTTCTAACTTTTGAAGAAACTTTAGGAATTGGTTTAGCTTCAACAGCTCTTAGTTTCTTCTTCTTGACATCTTGGGTACTTGGAACTTTTATTAAACACAGGGATACTCCCATTGTCAGAGCCAACAACAGGTCTCTCACCTATATCCTTCTTGTCTCTCTTTTGTTTTGTTTTCTCTCCTCTTTTTTCTTTCTCAGCCCACCTGGGAAGGTGACCTGCCTTCTCAGACAATCAACTTTTGGAATCACCTTCTCAGTGGCCATTTCTAGTGTACTGGCCAAAACCATCACGGTGGTTGTGGCTTTCATGGCCACTAAACCTGGATCTCAGATGAGGAAGTGGGTGGGGAAAAGATTGGCCTTTTCTGCTGTTATTTCCTGTTCTCTTGTTCAAGTATGTACTTGTGCTCTTTGGCTGTCAACATCACCTCCATTCCCCGAGTTGGACATGCACTCAGAGCACCAAGAAATGATTCTACAGTGCAATGAGGGGTCAGCTGTGTTCTTCTATTGTGTCTTGGGCTACATGGGTTTCTTGGCCATTGCCAGTTTTATTGTGGCTTTTCTTGCCCGTAAATTACCTGACAGCTTCAATGAAGCCAAGTTCATCACCTTCAGCATGTTGGCCTTTTGCAGTGTGTGGATCTCCTTCTTTCCAGCCTATCTGAGCACAAAAGGCAAAGCCATGGTAGCTGTGGAGGTCTTCTCCATCTTGTCCTCCAGTGCTGCATTAGTGGGATGCATATTCTTGCCAAAGTGTTACATCATTGTTTTGCGACCTGAGCTAAACCACAGGGAACAATTAATAAAGAGAATGTAGTACATCATGTGTTCTTTCTAGGTATGGGAAATGATTAACAATATATTTTTATTGGTCACTATTATCCAGTTTTAATAATGTTGCAATTTAAGAACATTATATGAAATGTAATCTTCCTTCTGTCTCATCCGTTACCAGCAGTTTATGCTGGCTGATGTCAGTAATAGTTTCTGATTTGGTTTGGTTTGATTTAATTATGTCTTCCACTAGTTCTTTGATGGAGACCCCTTCTATCATATAATATATGTTTAATAAAATACCACACAATCCTGATATCAGGATTGGTGTTCATTCACATTAGCATTCTCTGCCTAGAAATATGGTTGATCTCATACAAATGGCTATCTGGTGTAAAATTGGCATTCCTTAATAGTTAAGAAATTTTCCTCTTCTCTGTTAAAATATTCTGTTCATTTTACATGGAAAATGGGAGTCCTGCTCCACTGTAAGAAACAAACATGAATTTGAACAATTACGCCTATTCTTATTGTCATTCTCCCTTACAGTATATTATTTTAATTGGCATTTTCTCAATATCATAATAATAATAATAATAATAATAATAATAATAATAATAATAATAATAATAATAATAATAATAATAATAATAATGACCTTGGAAGGGACCTTGGAGGTCATCTAGTCCAACCCCCTGCTCAGGCAGGAAACCCTATACCATTTCAGACAAATGGTTGTCCAGTCTCTTCTTAAAAGCTTCCAGTGTTGGGGCATTCACCACTTCTGGAGGCAGGTTGTTCTACTGGTTAATTGTTCTAACTCTCAGGAAGTTTCTCCTTAGTTCTAGGTTGCTTCTCTCTTTGATTACTTTCCATCCATTCCTTCTTGTCCTGCCTTCAGGTGCTCTGGAGAATAGCTTGGCTCCCTCTTCTTTGGGGCAACCCCTGAGATACTGGAAGACTGCGATCATGTCAACCCTCACCCTTCTCTTCGTTAAACTACACATACCCAATTCCAGCAACCGTTCCCTCTATGTTTTAGCCTCCAGCCCCCCAATCATCTTTGTTGCTCAGACACTTATTATCTCACCAATAACAAAATAATTATTTCCTACAGGATTCATGGTATTTTCCTAGTTAGGCCCAAACGTGCTGAGCAATAGCATGTTTAAATTCAACAACAATCACGATGCAAGCATCTGTTTGCATATAAAATATCTCTGAAACCACAGGGAGATGGGCACAAGGGGGGAAATGGGTCAGTTGGATTCATTAGTATAGGGTCCTTTCTACCTGTAAGAGTCTTTTCATATCCTGGTGACAGCTGAGATATGAATTTGCACTCACATGGAGCTTCAAACAGATAGGTGATCTTTCATTAGGTGAACTTTCGGATACAAAGTTTAGATCAATCATTGGATGAACCATTGGATTATTTTCCTATGGATTTGATTGAAAGAGACGGACATTTTCACCATAGCTAAAGAGTCACAATGTTGTTCATTCTGATATTTTTGGGGCACAAACAAATTACCCTGAGCTGTCCTGCAAGGGATGCTTTCCTAGTTCCACATGAGTGGTACCAGCCTGGTGACCTTATAATTGGTGGGATGGTGTCTCAATTCTTTTATCATTTTTATGAAATTGCATTTAAGGAAGATCCATCTCTATTACAGTATGATTTACCAATGTAAGTATTTTTTTTCTTCCCATAAATTGTATAATCTTAACCACAACCCCCTCACCAAATACTTATAAGAGTAAAGTTTTTTCAGCATAAATGAAAGGTTTTGCGTAATATCTATGGCTTCTTTGTATTTCAAATGTATCTTTTCTGCACTCTTTCCAGAGCATAGAAAAGAGCAATAAAGATTATTAGGGGTCTGGAGACTAAAACATATGAATAACAGTGGCAGGAATTGGGTTGTCTAGTCTAGTGAAAAGAAAAACTAAGAGTGACATGATAGCAATGTTCCAACATTTGAGGAGCTCTCACAGAGAAAAATCACTTCAATATGAGCCAGCCGTGTGCTGCAGCTGCCAAAAAAGCCAACACAGTGCTAGGCTGCATTAACAGAAGGATGGATTCAAGATCACGTGAAGTACTAATACCACTTTACAATGCCTTGGTAAGGCCACACCTGGAATACTGCACCCAGTTTTGGTCACCACGATGTAAAAAAGATGTCGAGACTCTAGAAAGAGTACAGAGAAGAGCAACAAAGATGATTGGGGGACTGGAGGCTGAAACATATAGGGAACGGTTGCTGGAATTGGGTATGTGTAGTTTAACGAAGAGAAGGGTGATGGGTGACATGATAGCAGTGTTCCAATATCTCAGGGGCTGCCACAAAGAAGAGGGAGCCAAGCTATTCTCTAAAGCACCTGAAGACAGGACAAGAAACAATGTATGGAAACTAATCAAGGAGAAAAGCAACCTAAAATTAAGGAGAAATTTCTTAACAGTGAGAAAAATCAACCAGTGGAACAGCTTGCCTTCAGAAGTTGTGGGTGCTCCTTCACTGGAAGTTTTTAAGAAGCGACTGGAAAAGCCACTTGTCTGAAATGGTATAAGCTTTCCTGTTTAAGTAGAGGGTTGGACTAGATAGAAGAACTCCAATGTTCCTTCCAAATCTCCTATTCTGTTATTCTGGTCTTTAGGGAAGAAATAATTTTCTTTAAATTATGTTACTAGTATTCATCCTGAAATGTATGAAACGTTGGTGCAAGATGTTTTTGAAGAACCTTTAGTTAGCTTAAATTAATTAATAGGTTTTTATGTTTGTTCACTACTTTCAAATGTGCAACTATAAATAAATTAACAAACAAATGTACATGGTCATTCCTCACATAACATATATGCATTAAATGAGTGATCTTTGCTGGTCATCTTCTATTTTATGTTAAAGCAATAGAAATAAATATGATACCTTACAAAAAAGACAACTACTTTATTTAATATAATAGAACATTGTTGAAGATTATGCAAACACTGTCCGAAAAGTATATTTGAACTCTCTACAAATTATTGAATATTTTAGAAAGGCTATTCTATTCCTATTTCCATCAAAGATAGAAATGTTTGTTAATCATATACAAATGATATTACCTTACAAAAAAATGTCAACTTCCTTTTTCAACGTGATTATTTAACCTATTTGCAGTGTGATAACTAAGTTCTATCAGCATGTCCTTGCCTTGGCCTTTGCTGTGAAGGAGGTCAATGAGGACTCCCAGATCTTACCAAATGTCACTCTCGGGTTCCACATCTGTGACAGTTACTACAACCCAAGGATGACCTATCGCACCACTCTGGACCTTCTTTTCAAATCTCAGGAATTTTATCCTAACTATAAATGTGATAACCAGAAGAATCTCATGACCATCATTGGAGGATTAGGTGCCTCTACTTCATTTTACATGGCACAAAGTATAAATCTCTTCAAGATTCCACAGGTAATTGTTGCAGGAGGCTGAAAGAGAAAGTTTGCCTTCTTTTTTTATGAATATCAGAGATTTATTATTATTATTATTTTGCTGTGCCTTTTTCCAAGACATTAAGTACGTTTTGCTCTCATTTCTGAAATATTTGTCCACAATTCACTCAAGGTAATCCAATCAATAAAATTGAAACCTTTTATTATGATGATAGATTAGAAAATGTAAAACAAATATTACACAATAATATTAAACTTATTTGATACACTCAAGTCACAGTGTGGTGTGATTACCACCCAACTATAACTGATTAACTCTCCTTGCTCCTTATTATCGTGGTTTGCACCTGATAATAACTGAATTTAAAACTAGATTTCCCTAGAAGCTCCTGAAGAATTGGGGCTATGAAGGGACGCGGTGGCTCAGTGGGTTAGGATGCTGAGCTTGTCGATCAGAAGGTCGGCAGTTTGGCAGGTCGAATCCTGAGTGCCCCGTAACAGAGTGAGCGCCTGTTACTCGTCCCAGCTTCTGCCAACCTAGCAGTTCGAAAGCACGTAAAAATGCAAGTAGAAAAATAGGGACCACTCCGGTGGGAAGGTAACAGCGTTCCGTGTGCCTTTGGTGTCTAATCATGCCAGCCACATGACCACGGAGACATTCTCGGACAAGCGCTGGCTCTTTGGCTTTGAAACAGAGATGAGCACCAGCCCCTAGAGTCAAAAACGACTAGCACGCATTTACCTTTACCTTTACCTTTACCTTTACAGTACCTCCTACTCTAGAGAAAAGAAGGACTGGAGAGGGGCATGATAGCAGTATTCCAGTATTTGAGAGGCTGCCACAAAGTTGGAGATCACTATAATAATTGCAGTAAAGGAGGTCATGCTTCACACTTTCTATTCTTCAATAATCTCAGGTTTAGTCTTTCATGCAGAGGTTTTTTACTCTATCTGCTGCAGAGTTGGGCACAATGTAGGTCTAGCCCTTTTTCCTTAGGCTGGATAGAGTTCACATATTGGGATAGTGAGAAGATTTCCAGCTGTTCATGGGGATGAGCTTTCTGAAACTCTTCCCTTGATTCTAATAAATAACAACTTTCCTTTCCTTTCTTCTCCTTCCCTTCCCTTTTCTTTCTTTATCTTCCTTTGTTTGTTCCTTCCTTCCTGTCTTTATGTCTTTCTTTTTCTTCCTTTTTTTCTTTCTTTTTGTTTAGTTGACCTATGGCTCTTTTGCCCAAGAAGAGTTTCAGAGTAACAAATTATCTTCACTTTATTGCATGGTCCCAAACGAGGACTGTCAGTACATGGGAGTTATACAACTTTTCCTCCATTTTGGATGGAGGTGGATTGGAGTCTTTGCTGTTGAAAATAAGGGAGAGCGTTTTTTGCAGAAATTGCAGCCATTGTTTTCACAGAATGGAATCTGTTTAGCTTTCATACAAAAAATTCCAAAACGTATCAACTTGGAAGACTTCCCAGAATTATTTGTTTCAATCTCAATTACTTCTAATAAATTGATAGATCAGAAAGCAAGTGTTTTTCTTGTCTATGGAGAATCATTCACAATAGTGTGGCTCAGAACTGTTGTGGTTCTTCATGATCCTGAAAATAAAGAAAGTGCATTATTTAGGAAAGTTTGGATCCTGATAAATCCGATTGATTTCATACTGACAGGATTTCAAAGGGGCTGGGATCTCCAGTTGTTCCATGGGGCTCTTTCCTTTACAGTGCATGCAAGAGAAGTTGAAGGCTTCAAAGAATTTCTTCAAGTCATCAAACCTTCCACCCACAAAGATGGATTTCTTCAAGAGGTTTGGCAACAATTGTTTGACTGTATATTTTCAAAGACAGATTTATCTTCAATGTTCAGTGGAACCTGTAGTGGGGAAGAGAATCTGGAGAATCTGCCTGCACCTCTGTTTGAGTTCCAGATGACTGGCCAAAGCTACAGTATCTACAATGCTGTTTATGCAGTGGCACATTCTTTGCATGAGGCAGTGAGACCAAACTCCAAACCAAGAGAAAGTCAAAGGATTGAATTTTCAAATCTGCAGCCTTGGCAGGTAATCTTTCCATGCCTCACCTATCTTGTGTTTCAGTTATCATAGCTTATTTACCCTGCCCTATGGCACTGATCAACAGAGAGACTGAGGCACAAGGCTATTAGAGTCAGAGGTCATTCTATATTAGAAGATGGACATAAATCATTTCTTTGTCAATTTCAGCCTGGTCAACATTGCAAAAAGCTAATTAGAAGTAAAATGTCCACATTTCAGAAAAGTTTGTTGGGCACAAAAAAAAGATAGCCTGCATTCAGACACAATGCAATTGAATCCTTCATGGAACCAGGCTGGTTAAATTTACAAGACAGACCAATTCAATATAGAGATGAAACAGTTATTTATGGAATCAACATAATGTCTGTCTTGTAAATTTAACCAGCCTGGTTCCATGAAGGAAATGTGGACATTTTACTTCTAATTAGCTTTTTGCAATGTATTCAAGACAGGATTGTTAGACTCGAGACCTAAGGGCTATCATAGTTCTTCTTTGATTACTATTATTACAGGCGCATTATTTCTATGAAGTGAAGTTGATTTTCAGATTTAT